>NW_027556402.1:244342255-244677255 GCF_003287225.1 Phascolarctos cinereus | reverse complement strand
ACTTAGAATTGTTAAAGCTGGGAAGGAATTTAGAATCTAGAATGTTAGAGCTGGGGAGAACTTTAGAACAAAGATTGTCAGAATTGGGTAGGGCCTAAGAACCTAGAATGTCAGAGTGGGAGGGACCTTAGAACACAGAATGTCAGAACTGTGAAGAGCTTTAGAATATAGACTGTTAGAGCTAGGAAGTAATTTAGAACATATAATGTTAGAGCTGGGAGGGCTCTTGAACAAATGTTGTCAGAACTAAGCAGGACCTTAGAACACAGAATGTCAGAGCTGGGAGGAACTTTAGAAATGATCTGGCTCATCCCTCTTGTTCCACTAATGAGGACAGCAGGGTTCAGAGAGAAGTACCTGGGGAGATGCAGACAGAGTTAGGGTTGCCTCCCCCAGTGGGGAGGGGTTTGGACCCTGTGCCAGTGAATGGTCTCTGATAGCGTTGGCCCGTCATCAGGCAATATATACTCCTAGCTGAGGCTGGGGCATGTAAGCAGACAGAAATAATGCCAGGTAAGGTGTGATGGGGAGAAGGAGAGAGCCAGGCCAACCTAACTGGCCAGGGGGTGGGCAGGGAGGTATTCATGGAGGAAGGAACCTTACAGGAAGGATTTGAAAGACCCCCTACCCCCAACAATGTAAAAAGAGACAGGAAGGGATTTCAAGCCTTTAATGGAGTTAGGTTTGGACCCTGGACCTCTAGTAGCCTTGGCCCACAGACTGACAGTGTCAACTCCTAGCTGAACCTGGGGCGCCTGGCCAAAGGCAGTAGGGGTAGGGGTCTAACACAACTGAACCTCCCCACAAGTGGAGACAGACAAGGCTGTCCAGTCACAGGAGGCCAGGAAAGTCCCAAGGTCCCAGGGGACACCGAGGCATCCAAGATGCTAACTCCAAGAGTCATTTGGGATGAAGACAGAAAGCCTACTGCCACCCTTCCACCAAAATCTGGAGTCTATCGGAGAAAATAGGCCCAGGAATCCTGGATTTGGGGTTTGGGAAGCAGAGCTAGAATTCCTGGAGGGCCCATGAACCCAGAACAAGGTTAGGAAATGACCCCTGTCCATCAGGTCTTGAAGAGTGGGGAGGCAGAAAAGAGGTATCTCTAGGCTGAGCTGTGCAGATAGATGTAGGGTGATCCCCCACCGCTGCCGACTCCCAAGGAAACTGGATTCAGAATCAGAAATAGTAGTATTACCTTCAAATATAGGCCAAGGCTTGATAAGGTAGGCAGTGGGCAGGATGCTAGATACCTATACGAGGCTAGCATTCTCTAGAGCCACATCTGGAAGCCATATCCTCAAGCCTTCGTCAATTCGATTCCATTTTTACTAAGTGCCATCCACTTTGGAGGAAAGGAGGATGCAGGGAGTCAGCACCTCAGAGCCCCATCTGAGTCTAGGAGTGCCATCTGAGAGCTCTTGGGATTCCCAGGGACCCCCATGCCCAGGGCAGGGAAGGCTCTTTTGAAACCCAGGAGATCTGACTCCCTTTTTATGAGGTCCGATAACAGGATAGTGCTGCCCTTATGGGAGGGGCTGCTTGAGAGCTCTGAGAAACCACCACTGACTCACACCCCTTACCCCTGACAGTGCAGTTCCCTCAAGGAGCTCAAGGGAGGGATTGGTGGATTGCAGGCCTGGGGTCTGTTGTTAAATTAACTTTGCCTCACAAACACCATTCTCCCCTACACATCCAATCCTCATTCTAGTTGCAGAACTCTAGTGGTCCAAAGCAAAGTTGTGGAGAGGCTGACAATGCCTGCGAATCACGGAAGTGATGGAGAATCATTGTCCTTGCCCTCAGAGCCAGCTGTCTTGGCCCAATGGGGCTAGAGAGCCTGGCTGAGGGAACAGAAAGGAACCAGTGAGCCCTAGGGCATCTGGCCCAGCTCCAGAACCCAGGACAATCTCAGAGCCAGGGCTAAAATCTGGGGCTACCCAGGGAGCATAGGAAGAGGATGGGTTCAGTTGGCCTGGAATTCCCCCTGCCCCACTCATACTTCTCATGGCCCTGGAGGTGCTCACGCCCCCTGGGGTCCCTGGGGCAAGCAGTAGACTGGAGCTAGTAACCTCAGCCTGGACTAGTCCTCTCTTCTCTCCCCACTATACTGAGAGGCATCTAAACACTAGTCACTTTCAGATCCCAAGATCTATTTCACTGGGACAGAAGGTCTGGCAACCCCTGGTGGCCACATGGAGCAGTGCGGGGCCGCATCAGTCACCTGAGAAAGCAAAGATTTTCCGGGGGTGGGGAATGACCCAGAACTTTTGGGCTGAGCTCCTTCCTCCATCCCTGTCCCAGGACTCAGTTTTCCTACCTGTAAACTGGAAATGATGCCAGCTGTTCTATATACCAAATAAGATGTGGGAAGGCAAAAAGATGCAACCAGGTGGAGGAAAATTAGGCAGAAACGTTTGTCTCCTGGCCCTGAGCCCACTTGAGCCTAAGTTAACATCCCACTGGTCTGGTGAGCTGGAATCTTGTGCAGAAGTCCTATCTTGCCTGGATTTGCTAAGGTTCGAGGTCTAGTAACTAGCTCCAAATAGACTTTCTACTAAAAACCCCTCCCCCCCAAAAAGTATTAGGATGAGGGCTAGAGGCTCAGTATGAGTGTTGGATACTGGAAGGCAGAGGAGGGAGGGTGGAAGAATCATAGGATCAGAGGAGGGGAGAGATGATTTTAGGGACATCTGTCTATCCCTATTCTTTCAACCATATTGAAAGTGAAAAACGGGGTCAGCCCAGTCACCCTGCAGGCATCCCCCTCAGCACCTTCCCACCCCACCCCCAAGTACTCCTTTCTCCGCAGCCCCTCTCCAACTGCTCCCAAACATGGCCAGAGAAGCCATGGGGACTTTCCCAATTCCCCCCTCCTTCTGAGGCACCAGGAGGAGGGAATTTCCCTTCTTGGGAGCAGGGGCCCCTCCCCCTTCCTCCCACCATCAACCCCTGCTCTTTAGCTGCATCCACACTGACTCCTTCTTCGGTCCGGTTCAGGAGAGAAGTGGTCCTTTCCCCTTCCTCTCCACTTCCTTTCTCTCCTCTGTTTTCTCCTCCCCACAGGCTGGAGGGAAGCATCTACCCAGCCCGGCTCCCCTGCCCCTCCCTGGCCTCCCCCTTCTGTCACCATCCTCGGCTCTCTGCTGGAAAGAGATAAGGCTAACTGATGGACGTTCAGGAGTTTCAGGGGTGGGGTTCGCTCTGCGAGTTGGTGGATTGCTTTTAGATTTAGAGGTTTTTCTGCCTGTGTGTGATTGAATATGTGTGTGATTGAGTATAGGATTCCATATTCAGAACAGGCATTTGGCTGCTTCGCCTCCTGAAAAGGGGGTATCACCATAACCTAGTGACTTTTGCCATGGGTAGGACCGGCATAGAGGTGGAAAACAATCCCCATTAACAGCTGGGCTGCATAATGATTTTTAAGATTTGCAAAGCACCTCATTTCCAAAGCCCCTGAGGCAGACACTAGAGGTAGGTTATTTCCATTTTACAACTGAGAAAAACTGAGGCTTAGGAGGGGCTAAATGCCTCACACGGCTAATAAGTAGTGGGGGTGCATTTCAGGTCCAATGTACCCTCTTCTACAGAGTATGGGAGAATGAACACATCTGGTTCCCTGATGCTAGGATGGGACTCACCGAACATTTTTTATAAATTCCTTCAGCTACTATTTATTGAGTGTACTAAGTGCTTAGTATTCTGAACATTGTTTTGATAATCCAGAGACTGGAGCACGTGCCAAGAAGCCTTTCTAAAACCGTAGGTGACAGATACCGAGCTCTTCAGGGCATTAGAAAGTCCCCCTGATGGAGGAGACTCAGCAGGAAGCTCTAGGGAGGGGCTGGGGGAATGGGGAGAAAAGCAGCAGACAGATTCAGTGGGGGTGGGGAAATAGTGCCAGTAGGAGGAAAAGATTCCACATGAGGCTCCTGAAGGCTATCCTCTGGAATCACTGGCCCCCAAGGGCTTCTGGGGCTCCAAATAAAGCCATGGTAACATGTGTTCCTGGGAGGCTATGGGCAGCTTTCCTCCCTTCACCTTCAGAAAGGGGGCAGATGTGGAGGCAGGGAAGGTCTAGAGAAAGGATCTTTGATCAAGGACACTGGCGAGAGGGGAGGAGGGGAATGGATCATCACAGAGAATAGAATGTCAGGAAACCTTAAAACATAAAATGGCAGAGCTGGTAGGAATTTTAGGAGAGAATGTTAGAGCTGGGAGAAGACCTTAGAACACAGAAGGTCAGAACTGGGAGGGTCCTTAGAACACAGAGGTGAGAGCCAGGAGTGTTCTTAGAACACAGAAGGTAAGAGCTGGGAGGGAGGACCTTAGGACACAGAATGTCAGAGCTGGGAAGGACCTTAGAACATAGAATGTTAGAGCCGAGAGTGTTGTTAGAACACAGAAGGCCAGAGCTGGGAGGGACCTTAGAACACAGAAGGTCAGAGCTGGGAGGGACCTTAGAATCACAAAATTATTCCTCATTTTATAGATGAGAAACTAAGGTCTAAAAAGGTGAGGTGACCCCCACAGTCACAGACCTGGCAGGTGGAAGAGCCAGAAGGAACTCCAAGTCTTCTGACCCCAACTTCACTGTTCTTTCAATGATGGCAGCCCTCAAAGAAGGGGTCTTGGAACACGGAGTGTTGGAGTTGGGAGGGACCGTAGACATCGTTGTGATATCATGGGAAGAGCAGCTGGAGTCAGAGCGCTGGGGTGCATTTATTCAGTAAGCATTTCTAAAGCCCCTGCTATGTGCCAGACACTCAACTGGAGATACAGAGACCAAAGAGGAAACAGCCTATGCCCTCAAGGAGCTTATACTTTAAGCAATGTGTACAGAGACAATTAAATACAAAATGTATATAAAGTCATTTCCAGGGGGAGGGCACTAACAACTGTGTGGATCAGGGCAGGCTTCCTGGGGGAGGTGGTCCTTGAAAGAAGCTTTGTGGGAAGCTAGGGATTCTCTGAGGCAGAGGCAAAGAGGGAGCGCGTTCTAGGCCTGGAGAACAGACCATTATGTCACAGACAAGGAATGGCAAGGTCAGTCTGGCCAGATTGCAGAGGGCAGGAAATTAACACACCATAAGTTTGGAAAGGTAGGCAGGAGACTGACTTTGTGGAGGGATGGCAAAGCCAAACCGAGGCATTTGTACTTTTTCACAGAGGCAAGAGGGAGCCTTTGGAGCTTCTAGAGTAGAGCAGTGATGCAGTCAGACCCATGCTTCAGGATCACATCCTGGATGGGCTGCTCTTTACTCTGTGACCCTGAAAGGCTCTTTCTCTCTCAGGGCTTAGTTTCCTCCTCAAATTTTTTTTTTTTTGGCTAGGCAATGGGGTTAAGTGACTTGCCCAAGGTCACACAGCTAGTAAGTATTATGTGTCTGAAGCTGGATTTGAACTCAGGTCCTCCTGAATCCAAGGCTGGTACTCTATCCACTGCACCACCTAGCTGCCCAACTTTCCTTCTCTATAAAATGAGGGGGTTAAAGTAAATGATCTGAGGTCCCTTCCAGCTCAAAATCTATGACCCTAAGATATGACAGACTAAAATTATTGGGACACTTCGGTCTGAAAAGACAAAGGCTGAAGGTCCATGACCCAAATCTAGCATATCATGTCAACAGGAGGCCCCAGGCTAAATCACCACATTCCAGAGTGTTAGAACTAGGGGATGCCCCTGAAAGCCAGAAAGAGGAAAGTTAGGACACATACGAGGAAGTACCTGCTTCCCACTTGTTATGTCATGACAGGCTAGAGGTAGAATGTAGGCACCTTGAGGACGGGGACTGTTTTGTTATGTTCATACACATAATAGGCCTTTTAATAAATGCTTGTCAACTGTAACAAAAAGCATTTATTAAGAGCTTACTGTATGCCAGTCACTGTGCTAAGCAGGGGGTGGGGAGTTCTAAGTAAAAGAAAAGGCCCCATGAGGAATGAACGAGGCCTGCGGGCCCTTCTGGAAAATGGAGGCTCCTAGAGGAAAGGGCCACAGAGTGGAGGGATCAGCGTGAGAAAGTCAATGGAACTTGGTGGAGAAAGTGTGGAGAGTCAGGAAATGAATGGTTGAAACAGAAATAAATTTCTGAGTGATAATGCCATGGTGGGGGGTTATGGGCCACCGGAGATGATGAGGATGTGGGCCCGACCTTAGACGTTGACATCTAAGTCTTCCCCTAAATTGCCTCAGGTGTCACTGTCCAGGGAAGAATCCTGGGCCGGATGCACCATGGCACTCACCCAGGAGAGACAGTTCTCATGGGCGGGCGTGACATCATCCAAAGCAGTTGGTCCACATGTTCCATCAATGCTTGCCATTGCTCAGAGCCATTTGGAATATTGCAGTCACCTTCAGGGATAGTTTATGAGATATACAAGAAAATCGGGCTCCTTACTTTGAGCAAAAATGATGTGGGAGTCCCCCAGTTGATGGCAAGCTCGGTTCCTTTTTAAGTCAAAATGCTTAAGTCAAATCTGATTTTCCCATAGAAACAAGATATCAATAGAGGGCCATGTTCTGGACCAAGGATGTGATGTTTCATGGGTCACTGGGGTCAAAGAATCCACCACCCTTTGTGTAAAATGGTAGTTAGATACTCTGTATTTAGCTAGACTGGTCTTCTAGTAACAGATACATTCAATAGCCAGGCCCATCCTCGAAGCCGCTACACCTTGGCAGAACCTACCAGAGTCCTCAAGCACAGGCTTTGAGACCCCAGAGTCACCTCCATGTCACAATCTTGGGATCAAAGAGCTAGAACAAGAAGGGATCTCAGAGGCCATCTAGTGTAACCTTCTCACCTTAATAGAGCAGTTAAGTGACTTAACCCAAAGTCATACACATTGTGAGTGACAGAGGTGGGTTTTGAACGCGAGCCCTTTGACTTTAAATCTAGTGCTCTTTTAATTGTACTACACAGAGCAAGGCTTTGGGGAAAGAGAAGCAACTGTGCGTGTATGGGGTATGGTGGAAATAGTACTGGGGTTGGAATCAGTATACCTGCATCCAAATCTTGGCTCTGAAATTTATTAGCTATGTAGTGGTGGAAGAATCACTTGACATCTCTCTGCCACAACTGATAATATTAGGGAGAATATACTGGTGGGGGCTTAAGCTGATGGCACAAGAGAAAAACACCCTTGTCTCTTTAGGGTAGCCCTAGATCCCTGTAGAGATGTAGCAGTCATACTCTGGACACCTGACCTAATGGTATAAATGTGAGTTAAGGCAAGGAGCTTATCCGAGCTACATAAGAAATGGGGACAATGACAATTGGAGGATGAGCCACACAGAGTATTCAAGCCAGAAGGAACCTTAGGAAAGTGCTTTGTAAAAACTCACATCTAGTAAAGTGGAAGGAATTTAGCACCTCAGGCCTAACTTTTTGTAGAAATGACCACAAACATCATAATTAATTTAAAAAAAGAAACAAGGAACAGCTAGGTGGCACAGTATATAGAGTAGTGACCCTGGAGTCAGGAGGACCTGAGTTCAAATCCAGCCTCAGACACCTAATACTTACTGGCTGTGTGACCCTGGGCAGGTCACTTAACCCCAATTGCCTCACCAAAATAAATGTTTATTTAAAAAAAGAAAAAGAAAGAGAAAACCATTGCAATGTGCACAGGCAAGTAAAACAAAATTCCCACATTGTCCACGTCCAAAAGCATGTGTCATTCTTCATTGTTTGTCCTTCACCTGTGTGTCAAGAGGCAGGTAGTCTGTTTGATCGGCCACTGTGTTGATCAAAGTTGCTAAATCTTTCATAGTTGTTTGTCTTTACAATATTTTTGCTTTTGTAGAAATTGCCCTCCTGGTTCTGCTCACTTCACTCTGCATCAGTTCATGAAAATCTTTCTGGGTTTCTCTGAAACAGCCGCCTTCTCCTTAGAACACGATAACATTCTATCGCTTTCCTGTGCTGTAACTCGTTCAGCTGTTCCCCGATGGATGGGTGCCCCCTGAGTTTCCAGTTCTTTGCTCCACAAAAAGAACTGCTATAAATATCTTTGTCCATATTGGTGGAGTGTACATACTTAATGGGAGCGACACAGCACTCAGTCACATTAGCTTCAATGTATTCAAAAGCTGCCCAGAAGAAGAGTGGGGCTCTGACTGAGGCAGCTGAGAAAGGAGTTGGAGAGTCTGATGTCAGGCTGTCTCCTACAGGAAGTCTTTCTCGATGTTCCCAGTTGTTAGAGTCCTGTCCTTCCTGGAATCATCTCACATTTACCTCTGTGTATCAGCTTCCCCCCCCCACCACCACCAAGTAGAATATAAACTTCCTAAGGGCAGGGACTGTTTCTGCAGCTTACTGCCTGTCTGTGTGACCTTAGGCAAATTCCTTGGCCTTCCTGGATTTCAGTTGCTTCATCTCTAAGACGAAAAGTTTGGACCAGAGAGACTCTAGGAGCCTTCCTAGCTCTAGACCTATGACTTCACCTTCTATTTTGTCTTTGTAGCCCCTGCTGCCTTGCATACAGCAGGCACTTAATAAATGTTGGTTGGGTTGAATTAAATTAATCAAGTAGGCAACTATGTATTGAGTAGCTACTATGTGCATGGTGCATAGCAAGAGACAACTGACATAGCAGATAGAGGATGGGAGTCAGGAATACCAGGGTTCAAGTCCCACCTCTGAAGAAGGTAGCTGTGTGCTTTGGGGAGGGTAACTTAGCCTCTCCATGCCCCCAGGCAGCTGTTTTAGGGTTGTTAACTGCAGAACAGGCGGCAATCTACACTGGGGAGGCAGTTTCCTCTTCCCGAACACCCCTCTTCCAATGAAGTCACAGGGCTGGGCCAAATCTTTTTTTTAAATGTGCGGGGCTCTGGGGACACAGCAAAAGATGAAACAACCCTTGTTCTCCTGGAGCTCACATTCTAATGGGAGCAGGGATGTGCACTGGAGATAAGCAGATCCCAAAGGGGAGGCAGGGGACAAGTGAGTAGCTGTCAGTCAAGAGCCCTCCAATTCTCCATCTTGACTCAGCGCCCATAAACGAGTGTGTTCATACACATACACAAATATGTTCGCATATACACAAGTGTGTTCACATAACCCACAAGTGTGTATGCACACATGAGTGTATTCACCTACAAGAGTATGCACACAAGTGTGTCCACACATACACAAGCATGCTCTCACACATTCACAAGTGTGTTCATACATACACAGGTGTGTCCACACATACACAGGCATGCTCTCACAAATTCACGGGTGTGTTCACACATACACAGGTGTGTCCATGCATGCACAAGTGTGACCACACACAAGTATTCATATACAAGTATGCACACAGTTACATAAGTGCTTACACATATATTCACAAATATATCCACATGTACACATAGGTTCACACACAAGTGTTCGTATGTACTCATGAGTGTTCATGCATGGGTATGTTCACACAAAATGCATATGCACATACACAAGTTTGTTCACACATGTAAACATACACAAGTGTGTGCCTGCACATACATAAGTGTGTTCACAAACAAGTGTATTCACATAATATGTTTATACAAACTGTGTATGCATATACACAAGTGTGTTTATACACAAGTACGTACCCAATACACATATGTGCATTCACACACACCATATTCAGCAAGCTCCAGATGATTGTTGACTCTTTTTGAAACCCTGGACCCCATTTCCCCCCAGTTAGGTTATTCCAAAGAACATACCCCCGGCACAAACGCTCTGCTTGAACACCTGAACTTCCCAAGGCAGGTCTTTGGAAGGTAGGATGAGAGGCAGGCCCCTTCCACCTCTGGGATTCTCTGTCCCCTACCCCTGGAGTCCTAGGTTTGATACCCACTTCTAACATGTAGAGGCTGCGTGACTTTGGGCCGGTCCCTTCACCCCTAGGGGTCGTGTTTCCTCATCTGTAAAATGGGTATAATGACTCCCATAGCAGATGGAGGAATCATTTGAAATGACAGAAGTAAAGCATTTTGTAAACCTGAAAGCATTAGATAAACATCTATTACTGTTTTTGTTTGTGTTTCGTTGTTATGTATGTATGTCC
Source organism: Phascolarctos cinereus (assembly GCF_003287225.1). Taxonomy (NCBI): domain Eukaryota; kingdom Metazoa; phylum Chordata; class Mammalia; order Diprotodontia; family Phascolarctidae; genus Phascolarctos; species Phascolarctos cinereus. The sequence goes on along the minus strand of NW_027556402.1, from coordinate 244,667,214 downwards.
ATAGATGGGGTGTGGGGGGCAGCTGGAGAGGAAGAGGAGGAGCAAAGATGGGGGTGAGGTAAAATTTAGAGCCCAAGGGCCTTGCTGCTCATGTGACCTCGGACAAGTCACCTCCACGATCTGTGCCTCGGTTTCTTCCTCTATGAAATGAGGGCGTTGGCACCCAAGCCTCCTTCTCGCTCTAGCTCTCAGGTCCTATGGCCCTTTGACCCTGTGGATGCCTTGATTTCCTCCAGGCTTCCCCACTTCTCCCCCTGTTGAGGGCCGAGGGCCCCTTTCTGACAGCCTCTCTGCTCCCCCGTAGACCATTACTGGGACTTCCACCCCCATCACATGCACAATGAGTTTGAAAGCTTTGCTGAGAACCACTTCACGGAGCTCCAGAGTGTCCAGCCCCCCCAGCTGCAGCAGCTTTACCGTCACATGGAGCTAGAGCAAATGCACGTCTTGGACACCCCCATGCCCGCCACCCATGGCAGCATCGGCCACCAGGTAGGAGCCGGGCCTGCCCAGGGGGCTGCGAGCCTCTCTCCTCAGTCCTGCCCTGGTCTTGTCCTCTGTCGGGTCCCCCAGCCCCATCCCTGTCTGTCTCAGGAGAGCCCTCCCAGGAGGCCTGTGGTGAGGCTGCCTAGACTGTCACAGGAAGCTGACGTGAGCTCTTACCCAACACAGCTTCCTGCCAACGGCCAGAGTGCCAACTGCCACCCCCCCCCGCTGACCCCCTGACTGACCTCCCACACCCCAGCCTGGCACAGTGGATTCAGAGGCAGAGGTCCTGGCTTCAAAACCCACCTCTGCCCTCTGCTATCTTCTCAGCTGTCACAACCCTCCCAGAAACCTCCTTCTCTCCACCTGACCCTCTAGCTCTCCCTCTTGACCTCAATGACATTGAATGACTCTCAACAGCCTTGATTTACCTTTAAGCACATATCCTTAATCTTATTAACCCTCCCCAGCATCCCCTAACTCCACTGACCCTCTGATGACACTTAATTCCCGAGTGACCCATGGGGAGACCCTCTGGACCTCAATTTCTTCATCTCTAAAATGAGGAGAATGGATTTTACGGCCTTTACGGGCCTTCCCATCTTTAAATCTATAATACTACGGCCCCCAAGGCCCTTTCCTATTCCCACTGACCCTCCAAGAAATCCCCAATGTCTTGAGTAACCCTTGATGCTCAATTTATCCAATATATGGGCCTAGTCTTACAAACCCCACAGCACTCTCCCAATGCAAATGTCCCTCAGGATTCTCTCCTGACCACAGGGACTTACCAGTCTTAGCACCCCATGACTGACTTCCACGAGGCCCTTCAAGATTCACTTCCAAGGGTGCTGAACTGATCCTCTCACGTAGTCCTGCCAGGCATCTGGTCCCACCAACCTCCATTCCCACCTAATGCGGCTGCTCACGGCCTCCACGTGCTGCCATGTTTCTGCCTCCATTTCCTCGGCTCACTGATCTCCTCTCACTGGTCCCTGTGTCCCCAGGTTCCCTCACTGGCCCCTCTGCATTCCTCCCAGGTCTCGTACCTGCCCTGCATGTGTCTTCAGTACACCTCCCCCACACAGCCCAGCTCCGATGAGGAAGAAGGTGAGCGGCAGAGCCCCCCACTGGAAGTGTCTGATGGGGAGACCGAGGTCCTGGAGCCTGGCCCAGGAATCCTGCATGGAGAGACAGGTCGGTGGCTAATCCCTGAAAGCCCACAGAATCTCTTCCCTGCACGCCTCTGCCTCCCCCCACCCACCCTCTGTCTTGGACTTGTGACATTGGTCATTTTGAACACCAAGCGTCAGACTGCACATTTGTCCCCGTCAAAGTTCATCTGATTGAATTTGGCCTCTCCAGAGCTCGCGGGATGCTGTCACCGAGGGTGTCAGCCATCCCTCCCAAGACAGAGGACCGAAATCTTGGCGTTGCCATTCAGTGCTCGTGTGGCCTCAGAGGACACTCTTCCTTTCCTAGGCCTCAGTTTCCCCATCAGGACAATGAGGGTCCCTTCTAGCTCTAAATCTGAGGGTTTAGGGCTGTTGCGGATTCCTGACATGAGGGGGGGACTCCTCTCTATCCCTAGCTTTTACCTTGGCTGCGGCTGGGAGATGGGTGGGGTGCCGAGCTGTCTGGATAAGCTGAGCTCTACCTCTTCCTTCCAGGCAGCAAAAAAAAGATCCGTCTCTACCAGTTTCTCCTGGACCTTCTCCGCAATGGGGACATGAAGGACAGCATCTGGTGGGTAGACAAGGACAAAGGCACTTTCCAGTTCTCCTCCAAGCACAAGGAGGCCCTGGCCCATCGCTGGGGCATCCAGAAGGGCAACCGTAAAAAGATGACCTACCAGAAAATGGCCCGAGCCCTTCGGAACTACGGCAAGACGGGCGAGGTCAAGAAGGTGAAGAAGAAGCTGACCTACCAGTTCAGCGGGGAGGTGCTGGGGCGGGTGACCCTGGTCGATCGGAGGCACCAGCCCCACTGAGTGCCCGCCAGCCTGCCCACACCCCCGATGCCGGGCCTTGGCACAACCCCACATCCCTGCTCCCTGCCTCCATGGGAGGGGAAGGGGAGGCCCAGCCTGAGGGGCGGGTTGCCTGGTGGGCATGGCACTGCCCCTGAGGGTGGGGCTGGTGCCCGGGTGGGAGGCCAGACCCCCCCCCCGCCTACCTGCTGCATTAGCTTCCCCGCTGCCTGTAGCATTAATCCCACGACAGGGCCTCCTGGACAGATAGGATAAAGGCCTTAGTGGGTGACAGACCTTGGAGATGTCTGTTTCCCCAACCTTCCCCAACATCCTAATCCCCACAACCCCCTCCCTCTTCTGGAATCTCCAACCACTTCTTAGCCTGTCTTCCTCCGTGGCTCCCCAGGACTTTGGCCCTTGTGTCTCACTCAGGGTGAGGCTCACCCCTTGAGTCAACCTCGGACCGCAGGGGTATGCACACCGTCTGCTTTGCTTTATGCAATCGGGTATGCTTCTCAGGAGTCGCCTGAAAAGCAAGTTTCTATAAATTGAATAGATCCTCTGTCAAATGTCCCTTGAGGACCTCCCTAATTAAAGGGACCCTCCATCGAATCCTTCCTTGCAAAGCAGAAAATCATCTCGGGAGATGAATTCGTGCTTTGTAACTTATCATTCTGAAGTGACTCTGGATTTCCAATACCAGCTAATTTATATGGAAGTCCTATATTCATCAACCTCAATCTGGAAGCTAACAAAAGACAAGGAAATCTGTAATAAAAGTCTTGGAGCAAGCCAAATCGATGCACTAAAGTTCTTGCACTTTAATAGAAGAGCCCCTCTGGCCCTCATTCAGAGCCTATTGACTCTTACTTTAGGCACAATTCTAATGTGCCTGGTTATCCTGCTTCCTTACCAGCCTACAGAAGAAGAGAAAGCGCAAATTAAAAGTGGAACAGCCTGCTACAGGCAGGCACGCTGACAGCAGAAAAAAAGGGGTGGGAGGAAACAAACTAAAAAAGCAGATATGAGGATTCAAAATACCCAGTGGTCTGGGGCCACTTAGTGCAGGAACAGCCAGCCCTACTCACCTTTGTAGGTCCAATGTATTATAATCCAAGATTTCTTTCCCACGATAACCCTGAGCTGTCGAGAAAAGTGTTCTTTATGACTTATCTCCTTGGTTTAAGAATATGGGGACATACATAAGAAAGACATTTTAGAAATATTGCCATTGGAAATGGTTGAAATAAAAGGATTTTTGGCTCTTAAATGAGTCAGATTTGTTTCTATGAAACATTGTAACACTGCAGAATAGCTCGCTCAGCTACTTTCACATTCCCTAATTCCAACATTTTCCATGCCTGCTATGTGCCAGACAGAATAGAAGCTCTCCGTGGACAAAGATGATTTCATGTTTGTCTTCACATCCCAAATCACTCTAGCATGATGCACATAGTAGGTGCTTAATAAATAGACACTTCACAAAGCACAGAGTATAAAAAGACAAACACACACACACACACACACACACGCACATACAAACCACTCTCCCACCCCACCCCAAATAGTCCCTGCCCACAAAAGCATTTACATTCTGCTGAAATGATCTGCAGAAGGTGGGAGGTACTGTTTATGTAAAGCAGGGTCCACTTAAAAATCTCACTGACCTACATCAACACAGTGTTCAAATGATGATAGAATTTGCCCAGTCACTACTTTCTTCCCTGCACTGGGCCCAAAGGTCATGCTCGTGATGTGTGAATTGTGATGTGAAAGGGCCACCTGCCTGACATGGTGTCTAAAATCCAACTAGTAGAACCAGTCTTTTGGGCAAAGGCTGGGAGGCTCCTTTGAAGATGGCACCAGATTGCCTAGGGTGGGGCAGGTCCAGGATGAGCCTTTACACAGCAGTAGTGATGACCTCCTATCAGATGAGCAGCTCCTCTAATTGGAAAGGAGAGAAAGAGAACACGCTAGGGGATGGATGCAAAGCAAGGGAGTTTGGGAGTGTGGAGGGTCAGGGACGTTGGCGGTGCTGTGGAAGCAGACCCAAAGGAAGAGGGGTGAAGACAGGACTATGGGGGGCAGCATGAAGAAGACATGCAGTGATGAGAAGATAAGGAGAGAGGAGGGAACCCCAAAAGAAAGAACGGCAGCTATCAGAATCAAACTTCTCCCCTTCCTCAAATCTGCCAAAGGAAACTCACCAATATTAATCATGACTCAATCCAGTTGGTGAACAAGCATTTCTCAAGTGCTTAGCTAATCTTAAAGTACTCTACAAATGCTCGATTTCCTAGCTATTCCAGTTAATTATGTGTCAGGTTCTGGGCAAAGCACTGGGGATACGAGGAGAGGCCAAAAATAGCCCCTATTATCTTCTTCCATTTTTAAAATTTTAGACTTAAATACCAAAAAATATACAATAAAGAAAAAACAAACATTTAAAAACTTAAATATTGAAACTTAAATACAAAATAAGAAAAGAAAAAAAATGTCACATGCACAGCAGAATGTAAAAGAGAATCCAAAACATAAAGCAATAAGCTTCTATTTCAAGAAAGCCTAAGTAATAAATACTACATGTTGTGTTGAAAACCGTCCCTCTTTTCTTTGCTTCCTTGTAAATTTTCCTTTGCTCTCAGCTGTGCCCTTTTTACTGTTCTCCGCCCCTCCCCCCAGTCTACAATCAAGTGTGGATAAATTTGTAGAGAGATACGGACATACACATATATACACACATATACTTTTCCTAACAAATTCTGCTTCTGATCTTTGTTTTTGTGTTTGTGCAAATCTCTTATTTCCTTTTCCTCCTGACTCCTCCACTTTACTTCTACAGGCTACGTACCCTCCTATTACTTAACCTACTCCCCCCTCCAAGGATCCTTCCCTTATCCTCCCATCTCATAAATTGAAACACCCTTCTATGTCCCCCTGCTGACTAATTCCCTCAGGCTCCCCTTAAAGACCCCGACTTTCAAGGAGCTCATATTCATCAACATGAAAACAGCTCTGGTCGTCCAAGACAGATATGGGCTAGATGGAAGATAGTCTCAGAGGGAAGGTGCTAGCAAAGGGGGACCCTGGGAATGACTTCCTGCAGAAGGTGGGCTGAGTCTTTAAGGAAGCCAGGGCACCCAGGAGGGGAGGGAGAGTAGGCCAGGCGTAGGGGACAGATGGTGCAGACACACGGTGTCGGGAGATGGAGTGTTGTATGAAGCGGCCATCGTCACTGGTTTGCAGATCGGGTAGCAGGGAGTAAGTAAGGCGTGAGAAGACTGGGATCCTCACTTCTAAACTCCCTCTGCTTCCTCTCCCCTCTGATCAGAGGGCTGGAGGGTGGAGTACCCAATTCTTCCCGACGCCTTCCTTTATAGAGGGCAGAAAGTGCACTCTCAGGGCAGGGCTCCACTTTGCATCCGCTGCCCTGCCTGGTTTCCACTCCATGGAACAAGACGTGCAGTGCCAGGTACCTGGTGGTGTCCCCTCCCTCCCTTTTCCTGCTGCTTTTTGCGTGTTTTGATTGTAAGATCCCTGAGGGCAATGACTATCTTTCCTTTTACTCATTGTATCCAGCTTAGCCCAATGCCTGGCACTTGGGTGCTTACTAAATGTTGATGATTGGATTGGATGAATCAGCCCCTGCCCTCAGGGCACTTGCTTGCATAAGAACTCACATTTCCATCATCCTTTAAGTTTTACCAGGCACTTTGCTCACAAGAGGTAGGCTGTAAAATGCTTATTGACCTCATTTTGTGATTAAGGGAACGGGATTTCAGAGATGACTCAACTTCCCCCGGTCCTACAGCTAGTAGGTAGAGTAGCCATCTATGTAGCTCTGGAGATAGAAGAAACCTCAAGGGTCATCTTGTCCAATCTCCTCATTTTACAAATAAGGAAACTGAGGCCCAGAGTGGTTACATTCATCACAGGCAGGATTTGAACCCAGGTCCTTTGACTCCAAAGGCCAGTGTTTTCTCACTGCCACATTCCACTGACCCTTGGTTTCCAGGCTGAAGGACCATGGCACCACCATATCTGGCTGCCTGTGACCCCAGGATCATACCACCTCTGCCCTGTCCTTGTGTTCTATAGCATGACCTCGACATTAATGTTGAGGACTGTGGGAACCTCTGGGGAACTGGGAGTCATTCCCTAGAATGGGACAGACAGAAGGACAAGATAGAGGGCATGTGTGGGTGGGGGTAAACGATGCCATCTAGTTCAACGGAACCTCTTAGGGGGGCTCAGCTGGGTCCAGGAACCATTAGGTGGGTGCTAGGGAAGAGGGAGAATCCCTGAGCTAGAGGGTGGGGGGTGGGTTCAGGCCACTGACTGCAGAGGGGAGGCTCTCCCCAGAGAAGGGGAGGTCACTTGGCCTTTAGCACGGTTTTGGCCACATTCCTTTACTGGCCCCGTCTCTATCTCCCCACTACAGGGAGGGGGCTCTCTCTGCTCCCTGGAATTTGTCTATATTTAGCCCTTACAAGAGCCCACAGCTGATAAGGAGCCCCTGGTGATAAAGCCAGGGGAGGATGGGGAGGTTTTCGGGGGAGGGAGTGCTTTATAGGGCTAGAGACACCAGTGATCTCACTCCCTCTGTCTGCTCCCTGCTGCTTTGGGCAGTGTTGTCGGTGGGTGCCCGGCTCCCAGGAGACCTCCGCAGGATGCCAGAGCTGGGGAAGAAAGCAGGTAAAGTTACCTGGGGATGGGAGGCTGACAGGGGATGGGGCAGGAGGGAGCAGTGGTTGGAGGGATGGGGGTCAGAGGGGTCTGGGAGAGCAGTGCCGGAATCCGGGTGGGATCAGAGGTTTGCAAGACCTTGCTGCCCTAGAGAAGGGACGTGGATGACGGGTCTGAGACCTCTCCCCACTTCTCAGTCCTCCCTGCTTCTTCCCTCCTGGCTGGCCCAAGAAGTGAGCTGGGAGGGTCTGGCCGCCCCTCCCAGAATGTGGGGTGGTGGATGCTGCCTGGCTTGGGGTGGATTTGGAGTCACAAAGACCAGGGGTCAAGTACAGCCTTTGAAACTTAGGGCCTGTGTGACCCTGGGTAAGTCCATTTCTTTCTCTAAGCCTCAATTTCCTCATCTGTTAAATGAGGGGGAGCTGAATTAGAGGGTCTCTAAGGACACCTTCAGCTCTATGACCATCATCCTAGAATCCATTGAATTCAGGCTCTGTCAGTTACTACTGGTGTGACCTTGGGCAAGCCACTTAACCTCTGTAGGCCTCAGTTTTCTCATCTGTATAATGAGAAGTTGAACCTGAAGGCCTTCACTGTCTTTTTCATTTATAATAGTAGACAACCTTCCTGGAGAGGACAGCCCCCAAGAGAGGAAGGGGCTTTGTTCTGCCCATTCTGGCCTCTTCCCGGCTCTAGACAAGACCCCAGCACTATAGGAGGCTCTTGGAATAGGGACGGGGCCTGTGGACCCTGTTAGGGGGTACAACCAGAGAGCCCTAACTTTGGGGTTCCCCTTGTCCCTCATCTCCTACCTCCACAGGCAGGGCTACAAACCCCAGGCTCATTTTCTTGCCAGTTTCCCCACTCCCCACTCCTCGAATCTTCTCCCCTCCAAGGTCATGAGCAGTAGGGCAACTGAACCCAGGTAGCTGCCTGGCACCTGTCTTTGGCCGCTTCCCCTCCCCAGGCCCCAAAGCCTTATCACAGCTGCTTGTTATCATCAGTCTGAGGCCCAGAGAGATAAATTTAGCCAAATTCCAGGCAGGGTCAGAATTCTCCTCATTTCCTCCCCCCCCCCCCCCCGCCCCCTTCCTTGCCCCTTCCCTCAGCCTGGAGCCCAAGAAACAGAGATTGATACTGACATGAAGAGCAATAGAATTGTATTAGGACAGTGGGCAGCAAGGCGGCCCAGTGCATAGAGCCATGGGAGTCAAGAGGACCTGAGTTCAACTCTGGTCTCAGATACTAGCTGTGTCACTTCGCCCTGCTTGCTTCAGTTTCCTCATCTGTAAAATGAGCTGGAGAAGGAAACAGCAAACCATGTTGGCATTTTGGCAGAGAAAACCCCAAATGGGGTCACAAAGAGTCGGACATGACTGAAATGACTGAACGACAGCATATTAAGATAAAAGGATGAACCCCATCTCACAGACGAGGAATATTGTATAAATAGGAAGCGACAGAAGTGACCCCAGCTCTGCTGCCTCCACAGTCAGTACTGTCCAGCTGCCTTGGGGAAGGGGCCACGGTCATGACTCCAGATGTGGCCACCATGGGATTTCTGGCAGGGGGAGATGACCACCAGGGTGTCTGAGGGGAGGACTTGCCCCCAGAGCCTTGGAGGAAGGAGAATCTTGGGACAGGTTGGGGCTGTATCAGGGGCAAAGCAGGAATCCCTCCAGGGCGGGCTGGGGGAAATCACTCTAGTGTGGGAGAATCCTAGAGCTGGAAAAAACCAGAAAGCCCCCTGCCCTCTCCTACACCCACAAGTTAACCTCCCCCTTCCCATCTCAATCTAGCCCTTTCTCTCCTGGACTCCAAACAAGGACAGAAGGGTCAGGAAACGGGGAAAACTCAATACCTGCCTGGAATCTGACTAACTTATCCCTGTCTGGGCCTCACACCGATAACAGCCACTTAGGGAAGGGTAGACAAGGTCAGATCTGCCCTAGGGGACTGGGGGTTGGGAGGATTGAGGGCTTGCCCAGGGTTGGGTTATCACTGTGGGGGGGGGGGCAGGTGGGGGCAGTGAATGGTGAACCTCAACTGTTCCTCAGTTTCAGCGTTTAGCAAGAAGCCCAAAACGGCCGAGGCAGCGGTGGGCAGCTCTGCCTTATTTGAAGCCGAGACTGAGCGGGCAGGCCTCAAGCTGCGCTGGCAGAAGGCAGGCAGCGACATTGCGGCCAGTGACAAATATGTGCTGACATCAGACGGCACTAGGCACACTCTGACCGTGCGGGACGTGGGGCCTGATGACCAGGGGCAGTATGCTGTCATCGCAGGCTCTTCCAAGGTCAAGTTTGAGCTGAAGGTCAAAGAAGCAGGTCTGTGGCCTTCCGGTCCCTCCCTGTCACGCCTCAGGGCGTAGGTACTCTCAGGGGGGAGGGTGGGTCTCCTGCCTCTACTTGGGCACTGCCCCTCCTAAGTCCTACGGCTCAGCCTAGGCCAGGAGGACAAGCTGAACTTGGGGCCCAGCCTGGGGCAGCCTCTAGAACAGGGGTGGAGGAACCAGGTTCCCCATCCCCGCCTAGAAACTTGTCCCTGGAAAAGAGATTTAACCTCCCAGTGTCTAGGCCACTCTCTATGATGCTAACAGAGAAAATGCCAGCTAGCATTGGTAGAGAGAATTTTCTCATCCTGAAAATGTCACGTACCAATGAAATCACGGGTTCAGACACTATCCCTATTCCTTCTGCATATAAGCCATTGCTAGGTACTGGGGATACACAGAAAAGAGCCTCGGCCCTCAAAGACATAACATTCTACTGCGGAGAAGGAAAGATAGATAATAGAAACAGATAAGGTAATTTAAGGGCGGTGAGATCACCAACAAGTGGAGGGATAAGGAAAGACTTAATGGAGGAAAAGACACCTCAGCTGAGCCTGGAAGGAAGATTCTAGACAGAGAAGAAGACTTGTGCGTATATATGCAGGAAGAAAGGAGATGCTGGATCATAGAGCAGGTATAATCATAGGGAGTAATGTAAAATAAGGCTGGAAAGGTAAATGGAAGCCATATTGTGGAGAACTTAAAATGCCAGGCTGAAGAGTCTGTATTTTATCCTACAGGCTATAGGGAGCCACTAAAGGGTATTGAGCAGGGGAATAAAAGTCATAATAATTGCAAAAAATACAAATCATATCAATAAATGCCTCTGATAATACATACTACTCATTTATTTTTTTTAAAGCATAGGAAAAATAGTCATTTTCTGATAAGTACTATGTACTTAAAATCAAGTGGCAGCATTACTAGCAGCAGAGAAACACTAGACGCCTCACCACTGAGATGAGGGTTAAAGCAAGAGTACCTATTATCATTCCTATTACTTGATAGTAAGAAGAGAAAAAAAGAAATTGCAGGATCAAGCAAAGATGAAAAGGAGGTAAAATTCTCTTGATCTGCTGGTGATGCGATGGATTGCTTAAAGAAGACCAGAGATTCAATGAAAAAATTCATTGGAGGCACTGGCAACTTTAGTAAAGCACGAGGTGATTAATAATCCTACAAAATCATCAGCTTTTCTGTATACAACTAACAAAAGCCAGCAGGAGATAGAAAGAGCAGGGGAAAATATGATCATACCTATGTTTGTCATTGCTGAGTTGTTTTTCAGTCATTTCTGACTCTCTGGGACCCCCTTTGGGATTTTCTTGGCGTAGACACTATAGTGGTTTGCCATTTCCTTCTCCAGCTCATTTTATAGTTGAGGAAACTGAGGCAGACAGGCTTAAGTGCCTTGCCCAGGGTCACACGGCCAGTAAGTGTCTGAGGTCAGATTTGAACTCAGGTCTTCTCAACTCCAGGCCTGGTGCTCTGTTCACTGTGCTGCCTAGCTGCCCCCCAAACCTATGTTTAGGAAGACCATTTTGGGCACAGTATAGCATCATAGACTTAGAACTGGAAGCTATCTTGAAGATCAACTAGTCAAAAGCTTCCCCACCCTGCATTTGACAGGTGGAGCAATTGAATCTCAGAGGAAAGGCTTAACTTGACTAGGATCACACATCGAGTAGTTTCAGACACAGGGATTCCTCCCAGAACCCCAAAGACCACCCTTTTTACTGCTACACCAGGGTACTTCTCAGATCTAGGTGGGGTGGTGGCTACAGGGCCAGACTTGGACAGAGTCTGAATCCCTTCTGAGATACATACTAGCTGTGTGACAATGGGTAAGTCATTTGATTTCCCTCTGCCTCAGTCTCTTTATCTGTAAAATGGGCATAGTAAAAGCACTTCTCTCCCAAGGTTATTGTGAGGATCAGATAAAATAACACTTTACGAACCTTAGTGTTATATAAATATTACTATTAGCATCTACGCCCTGGTAGTGTGTGTATGTTTAGAGGGAGGAGTGGCCAGGGAGACCAGTTAGGAAGCCAGTGCAAGACTCTAAATGAAGGGGCAGCTAGGTGGCACAGTGGATAGAGCACTGGCCCTGAAGTCAGGAGGACCTGAGTTCAAATCTGGCCTCAGACCAAACATTTGACACTTACTAGCTGTGTGACCCTGGGCAAGTCACTTAACCCCAATTGCCTAAAAAAAAAAAATCTAAATGAGAAGTAATGAAAGCCTGAGCTAGGTTTTGGTCAGCAGGGTAGGGAAGATTCCCAGCTGACTCAGAAGTGCCTTTAGTTGAAACAGGGGAGTCAAGAAAGGGAGCCAGAAGGGCTTATGTGAGTTGGATGGACTCGTGAAATATCCACGTAGAAACGGCCCATGACTTCTGGGAATATGGGACAGGAGCACAGGGTAGTAGATGTTAAAATTAGGCACCTCCCCATGAAATATCTCCGTATTTTGGTCCCATCCAGAAAAGCCTGACGTGGTTCCAGCCCCTCAAGAAGTGCCTTCTGCCCCAAGTGATGCTCCCAATACAGGGTCCGAAGGATGCCCTCCAAACAGTGAAGGTGAGAGGGTCTGGCGGCTGCGGCTGGGGTGGGAAGAGGTTGTGGAAGCTAAAAGCTGAGAGGGGTCAACCTGCTAGGGTCTCTTCCAGCCCCCTCTGAAGCTGTTTCTGGAGACCCCATTGGCCTCTTTGTGACCCGGCCCCAGGACGGTGAGGTGACTGTGGGTGAGTGCTTATGGGGTCAGGGGGCTAATAATAAAAAGAACAGCCTTTACTTGCTGACCTCCACTAACTTCTTTTAATAATACATCATGGTTGGAGCTCTGACCAGGCACTCTAGCAGCAGAGGCAGACTTGGGTGAAGTGGGGCTGAGGAGCTGGGGGAAGGGAGGAAAAGGTGGGATGTCTCTGAGATGACCACTCCTGGGGGCTGAGGGGCTGGGGGAAGGAGGGAAAGGTGGGCTGTCTCTGAGATGAGGGGAAAGGTGGGCTGTCTCTGAGATGACCACTCCTGGGGGCTGAAGGGCTGGGGGAAGAGGGGGGAAAGGTGGGCTGTGTCTGAGATGACCACTGCTGGGGGCTGAGTGCCAGGGGAAGGGGGTAAAGGTGGGCTGTGTCTGAGATGACCACTCCTGGGGGCTGAGGGTCTGGGGGAAGGGGGGAAAGGTGGGCTGTGTCTGAGATGACCACTCCTGAGGAGGCAGACAGGAGACAGAAGTCACAAAAGCCTGGGAGGCGGAAGAAGTGAGATGCAGAGGACAGTAAGATTGCTACTGAGCTTATAGGAAAAGGAGAGTGACCTTCACAAATGAAAGCAACAAGGAGCTGGGCAGGATGGAGTGACCTTCAAAGAAGGGGCTGCTGAATGACAGGGGCAGGAGGGAGCAAGGAGTAAGACCACTCCTCCCCCCGGTCTGTGTGCAGGAGCAGCTGGCCATGCAGAGGGGTCAGGAGGTGTGGCACCTTCAAGAGAAGGCTGACTTTCAGTGAGGGCCAAAAGATGGGGGGTAATCGAGAGACAAGATTGCCAAAGAAGGGACAGGGCGATGCAGTAAATAGTGCTGGGCTTGGAGACAGGAAGACCTGAGTTCGAATACTGACTCAAATTCTTATGAGTTGTGTAATCCTGAGCCAGTTATTTAACCTCTCTGAGTCTCAGTTTCCCCATCTGTAAAATGGACATAATAATTGCCCCCACCTCCTAGGGATGTTGTGAGGAACAAATGAGAAGTTAAGTGACTTGCCCAGAATCACATAGCCAGGAAATGTAAGAGGAGGGAAGTAGAAATAACATAGCAATCAATGAATAATCGATCAGACAAGTATCTATTAAGTGCTTCTATTGTTCCAGGCACCGTATTACATCCTGGGGATATAAACACAAAAAAAATGAAGCAGTCCCTCCTGGCGATGAGCTCTCTCCCTAGTGGGAGAGACAAAATAGAAAAAGCATGCACACTATAAATATGAAGTTAATAAATACATAAACATTTATACAACCGAATTAGACACAAGGTAGTCTGGAAGGGAGAGCACGGGCCCTGGAGTCATGAGGACAAGAGTTCAAATCCGGCCTCAGACACTGACGAGCTGTGTGACCTTGGGCAAGTCACTTAACCCCGATTGCCTTGCCAAAAGAAAAATAAAAAAGGAGATGGTGCCCAAGCTGCACCTTAAAGGACAGGAGGGATATATAAAGGCTAGTTATTTATTTTTATTATTACTTATTAACAAGAAACTAGGGTTCCAGGGGGCCCAGGGGAAAGAGAGGGCAGTAGAAGACATGATTATGGGAGGGCAGGAAGTAGGAGAGCTTGTTCCAGCAAAAAGGGGGCCAAGGGAAGGCTGATGACGGCCCCAGGACGCTGGAGGGGCTGGAGGAGAGAGAAGGTCAGTCAGGGAGCTGCCACTTGGCTTGGGGGAGAGGAAGCAAGTGCCTTTCACCATGAGGACACTGGGGCTCCGGGTGCTAGAACCAGCTCAGAGCTGAGTGTCAGTTCTTGGTCCTGAGTCCTTACAGAAAATGTCAGGGTAGTCCAGGTCCTGGCACACCCCAGTGAGCAGGAAAAGCCTGGGATCTTGGCCTAGCGATGAATTCTGCACCTGCTGTCTGAGGGCCAGCCTGGCTAAGTCCAGAGGCTCCTTACCAGATTGGCTGCTCACCCAGGACTGACCCAGGGAAGTCTGGGATGGAAGTGCTCCTTCACCCACTGTCACCAGTACCTTCTTATAAGCTTTAGAGTTTACAAAGCACTTTCCTTAAAACGATCCCCCTAGGACAGCCATATGAGTATCATTACTCCTATTTTACAGATGGGGAAACTGAGGCAGAAAGAAGTGACTCGTCTGTGGCCAGGAAGCTATGAAGGGTCCCGTCTCCTGGCTCACCATCCTCACCCTTCCCGCCATGAGGAAGGTAGGGATGAGAACAGCTGAGGGCATCCCTCACCTCACACCTTCCTTCTTCCCAGGGGACAGCATCACCTTCTCAGCCCAGGTGGCCGGGGCCAGCCTCCTGAAGCCCCCCATGATCAAGTGGTTCAAGGGGAAGTGGATGGACCTGAGTGGCAAAGTGGGGAAGAATCTGCAGCTCCATGACAGCTATGACCGGGCCAGCAAGGTTGGCGGCTGGCAGGGCCGTGGCAGTGTGGCAGAAGGATAGGCAGGGGTGCCACATGGGCGGGACATTGGCCACAGGGCTCAGTATCCTGGGACTAAGGGACTGTTTGAGGTGGTGGAGCAGATAGAAAGCCCTACTTAGAGCTAGGAAAAGTGGGTTCCGAGCTTCCCTCTGACACCTACCGGCGGGGTAACCTCCAGCTACTCTAGGCAGCTCTGTAGATTCTAGGAGGTGCCAACTTTCATTGGCAGACGGAGCTTCCTCATCTTGAAGTTCCCCTAGAGTGAAACAACAGATCAGCCCCTAACCCTATTTCTTTTTTTGGGCAGAGGAGGTAATCAGGCTAAGTGACTTGAGCAGAATCACACAGCTAGTAAGTGTCTGAGGTCCAGATTTGAACTCAGGTCTTCCTGACTCCAGGCAGGTACCACCTAGCTGCCCCACCCCCTACCTCCAGCCCTATTCCTAATGATCTAATGGAAGGAGATGGTGGATTTCGAGCCCTTAAAGACCTGAGTCCAAATCCTGTCTCTGCTATTCCTTGTGCAATCTTGGGCAAATTACGGAAACTTTCTGGGTCTCGGTTTCCTCAGCTGTAAAATGAGGAGGTTTGATCCATGAGCCTGTGAATCCTCCCCTTCCTCCTCCGTTTGACCGATGAGGAAGTTGAGGTACAGAGAAGGGAAAAGACGTGTCCAGGGTCACCCAGCTAGAGGCAGAGGGGGATTACAAGCCGGATCCCCTATATCCCACAACTCCAGACAGCCTCAGGAAGGCAGGGAATGGAGGGAGCATGGCATGTGGCAGAGCGAGCAGTGGAGGCAGCAGCTGGGCTTAGGATCGGGGGACACGGCCAAGGAGGAGGGAAGGTCTTTGCTCTATGCCTGAGGCTCCTTCGAGCGGCAGTGAGTATCCCAGGTACCCGATCCCCTGGTCTCACCCCGACTCCCCACCCCCCACCACTCACCTTGCAGGTCTACCTCTTCGAGCTGCACATCTCTGAGGTCCAGGCAGCCTACGCCGGTGGTTATCGCTGTGAAGTTTCTACCAAGGACAAATTTGACAGCTGCAACTTTAACCTCACAGTCCATGGTGAGTTTATAGGCCGTGCGGTGGAATGAATAGAACCCAAGACTTGGAATCAGAAGACCAGGGTCCAAATCCTTCCTCTGACACATGTCTGCTGTGTGACCCTCACCAAGTCAATTAACTACTCTGAGTTTTCCTTCTATTTGTAAAACAGGGGGAAATATGATACTTCATAAGGCTGTTGTGAGGGTCAGGCAAGATAATTATGTTAAGAACTGTATAGATGGGAATTGGCTTTATTATTACCAGGTCAAGGGAATGACCAGCTACTGCACTGGTGCCTGGCACATAGCAGGCGCTTAAAAAATGCTTATCAACTTGAGCAAAGACCGGCCCACTCTGGTTGTCCAGTCTGTCCAGAGTGGCTGGGGTACTCGTCTTCTCTTTCCTTATCTCCCCAGAGCATATCTGGGACATTCTCAGGCTTCTCCCTGTCTTGACTTAGTCAACCACACTGACCTGGCACCGTGCTAGGCACAGAGAGGGGAGATAAGAGCAATGGGAGTCATGGCCCCGCCCTATTCCCCTACAGGGGCTCAGCTCAGTGCCATCTCTTCCATGAAACCATCCCCGATCCCCCAATTGGGGTCTACTCTCTCCCTGCCCTGAGAAAGGGGCAGAAAAATCAGGGGACAGACTAAAGGACCAATGAGACGGCGTGGGGCGTTGGAGAGAGCCCTGGATTTGGAGTGGGGAGTCATCTCTCACAAGTCCCAGGATCATAGAATTTAGAGGCTAAAGCATCCTTAGAGACCACTGAATCCAACCAGATGAGGAAACTGAGGCCCATTGAGGTGGACACTAGCTGTGTCCTTGGCCAAGTCCCTTAGCCCCTCTACACCTCGGTTTCCTCATCTGTAAAATGAGAGGGTTGACAGATGGCTTCTGAGGTCCTTCCAGTCCTGAGGCTCCATAGTTAATTGATTCCTAAAGTCCCTTTACAACTCTAAATCCTACGAAATTTCCCCAGGGATGGGGAGGCAGGAAGGAGGGGGAAGAGGGGCCTTTAAATGCTTTGAGATCCCCCAGGGTCAGAGTAAAAAACAATTTAGCATTTCCTCTGTGGGATGTTAGGACGATGGAGACAGAGGAGGGCTTTCTGCCCGCCCCCACCCCTTTCCTCCACCGCCCCTTTGCACTGCCTCTGTTTTCTCTCTTCTCTCTTCCCTCCTTCTCCTCCAAAGAGGCCATCGGTCCAGCCGACCTTGACCTTCGCTCAGCATTTCGTCGCCCGTGAGTGAACGCTCTTCTCTCCCCAGTGTCCCCATCCTGCCCCCTGTGCCCAGCTGCACCCCAGGTGTCCCCATCCAAGCCTGACTGCTGCCCCCTGGGAATGTCTCAGCCAGTCCAAGGCTGAGGCTGAGGCTGAGGCTGGGGCTGGGGGTAGGTGGGCAGGAATGAAACCAACAGTCCCTTTCATCAGAGGGATTCGGGGGGGAGGGGGATGCGTGGCACCCTCAGTGGGGGAGGGGCAAGGTGGGTAAGGCTCCCTAAGTACCACCTCCCCCGGGCAGGGCGAGGGGCTATGGGGTGGACCTTACTTCAATGTCCTCACTAGCAAAATGAAGGGCTGCCCTAGACAGTTTCTCAAGTCCCTTCTGGGTCCAAATTTATGATCTTAATGCCTGGTCCTTTACAGGAGCCTGCCTGGAGGCACTCGTCGGACCAGGTACCCCTGCCCCAGCCCTTCTACCCAGCCCAGGACTCAGGGAAGGGGGTGGAGGTGATGGAGCCCCAGTCAGAGTGCCTCCTCTAAGACCCTAAGATCCTCTAAGACCCTGGGGACGGGGGAGGGGGCCTGGGCGGCTAGCCGAGGGATCCACCTTGAACCCCCCAAGAACTCTAGCAGGGGGGCTTGTCTCCTCATCCCTTTTCTGTAACTTTCCAGTCCCTTTTCCTCATTGGCTTTCTAGCTCACTCTTGCCTGGGCTCTGGGGGGACTTTTCTCTGCAGTGGAGATGGTCGCGACGATGGTGGGTGCCTGGATTTTTCCTCCTTGCTGAAAAAGAGGTGAGTCGGTATCAGTGGGGTGGTGGAAAGTTTGGCCTGACATCAGAGGTGCCCCCTGATACTTCCCAGTTCTGAGAGCCCAGGAGGAGCCTCCCTGCCTTATCTTTCCATACAGCAGGTTAGCATCCTGGCTCCACCTGCCTCTCAGGCCAGGTGTGCAGGTGGGCAGGGCTTTGCCAACCTTAAAGCCGCAGTAACTGGAGTCCCCAAAAGAATCCGAAAAACACAGCCGCTAGTGCATAAAATGGGGATACTTGCATCAGTATTTGTTGAGAGACTGTGAGGGAGACCAGCACTGTGCCCCAAGACAGTTCCACATCCCTAGCGTTAAGGCTTTGAGAACCATCCAATATTCTTCCATCCCAACCTTCTTTTCCTCACTGGATGCCCAGACTGCCTGGGGTGGAAGTGGGGACTTGATGAGGACGTAAGAGGGTGGGAGAAGGGGTCTCTAAGCTATAGGACCTGACACAGTTTCTCTTTTTCTCCTCCATTTCTTCTCTCCACCCCTCCTTTGCTGCTGCTGCTGCTGCTGCTGTCTCTGCCACCCAGAGAGTGAGGAAATAACATTGAAGGGGGAAGGTTTGAGTGAAGAGGAGGGGAAAGGGTGTGCTAGGGGATAACTCTCACTAGGGGACTTGGTTTATTCCTTGTAACCACCCTGTCCCTTTTACTGAGAGGCAGCATGTCCTAGTGGCCCTGAGAGCCTTCAAGTAAGGAAGACACACGTATTGGCTGTGTGACCCTGGGCAAATCACTTACCCTCGCTGTGCCCTAGGCAATTCTCTAAGATTCTAGGTGGTAGGTCTGCATTGGCAGATGGAATTTCCTATGCCAATGAAATCAGGTCCCGCTCACCCTGGTCCCTTAAAAAAGCAAACAAACATGGAATGGTGTCCCTTTCACTCGGGATGGGGGTGTTAAGGAAGTAAGAAAGCCAGCTGGGGTGGAGGGGACATGAATGGTATTAACACACCCCATTTCCCTCTCTCTCCCCGGCCCTCCACCATGCCTGGAGTACAGCAGCTTCCTTCGGACATCCAGGTGAGCGCCCTTGGCCCTGACTTATTCAGATGCATTCCCTGTATCCTACTGGTGGGCCAAGCCCAACATGAATGTTTCTCCTCCCCACCATGAAACCAAAGCTCTTTCTCCAAAGCCCCCCAATCCTGCTTGGCTGAAGATGCAAAAGTCAAGATGACTTTTACAAAACTGTGGAATGAAAAGGCAGCCCAGAAACAACTTCACCTTCCCCAAACTGGAGCCTGATGGTGTTCCAATCCCAACTGGGGAGGAGGCCTCAGAACCACACCCTCCACTTAGGCTCCCCCCACCCCACCTCCCTGACCTCACAGAGACCCTCCCAACCTCTGTCCTCAAGGGGAGCTGTCTTCTACAACCCACCACATGGTGGAGGAGATTAGAGGGAGGGTCTTCTGACCTCTGGGAGAGAGGAAGAGTGCTTCTTGATCTTCTAGGCTCTGGGTGGGAGTTCTTGCATTCTGGGAGCACTGTAAGGAGAGGGCTGGGCACTGAAAGGGAGATGCTCCTCTATGGGACTTGTCTGATTGGCACCAGGGACCCGAAGCTGGAGGCCCCAGCAGAGGAGGATGTGTGGGAGATCCTCAGGACAGCCCCTCCCTCAGAGTATGAGCGAATTGCCTTCCAGCATGGCATCACGGACCTCCGGGGCATGCTAAAACGCCTCAAGGGCATGAAGAAGGAGGAGAAGAAGAGCACGGGTGAGTCCTCCCCACTCCTGCCTCTAGCCACTTCTCTGTCCGAGCCCCTCAGAGCACTGACCCTCTACCTATCTCAGCTCTCCTGATAGGGAAAGTCTTAAAGTCTTCCTTCTCGGTGCTCACCTGCTCTGCTTGGCCACTGGCTCTGCAGGCAGGTACTGGATGCTCTGTCCAGGGGACCCTGGCAGAGGGAAGCCCAGAAGACCCTTAGTTTGTACCATTCGAGCACCCCCTGGTCCATGCCAGGCTTATAGGACTTAGAGTTGATTCTGCCTCTGCCATTTACCACCTGGGCAAGTCACTTCTCTCTGGGCCTCATTTTCCTCTGCTGTAAACGAGGGGGTTGATTTCTTAAAGTCTCTTTCAGTTCCAAATCTATCCTCCTATGATCTCAATTCAACTCATTCCAGTGAACGTTTTCTATGTGCAAGAAAGGTGCTGGGGATGTAAGGACAGCCTTTACAATGTGGACCCAGAGAAGCAGAAAATGCCAGATAAATTGAGATAGGAGAGGGGTGGGGGCAGGGCACCCGAGGTGAAGATTCTAAGTGGTCCCCAGGGTGCAGGACACAAAACACAGAATTGTCAGAGCTGTGGCACCTCTGAGATGATCTATTCCAAAATCCTCATTTTACATAGGGGGAAACTGAGTCCTAGAAAGTTCAAAGCTCCTGTTTCTGTAGCACACTAAGGTTTTCAAAAGTTTTTTCACAACAATCCTTGTGGTTGCAGGTCTTATTCCCCCATATTACAGATGGGGAAACTGAGGTTCTGTGTTTCCACACAGCTAGTGAGTGTCAGAGCCAGTATTCCAAGCTAGCACTCATTCACTCCATGCTCCCTATCTGTTTAGGAAGGAGGGTGGGTGGCATCTGTCTCATTCCTCACCCACTTTGAAAGCACTGATTCAGGGAAGTGGACAGGTTCCCCAGGAGAAGCTAAGTTGTCTCTGTGTCCCCCAAAAGCATTTCTGAAAAAGCTGGAGCCTGCCTACCAGGTTAACAAAGGGCAGAAGATCCGGCTGGTAGTGGAATTGGCTGACCCTGATGCCGAGGTCAAATGGCTGAAGAATGGGCAGGAAATTCAGATGAGTGGCAGGTGTGTCTGGTGGTAGGGATGGCAATGGGCATTGGTGGGGCACCCTAAGGGGGAATCTGGGAGATGGGACATCAAGGGACACTGGGGGGGGCACAGAGGGCTGGCCGAGAGGTGGCAAGCTATCTAACCAGAGGATGCCCCTCGGCTCTATCTCTCTTTCTCTGTCCATCTCTGTCTCTCCTCCTCCATTCTGACACTGGACGTCTCTCTCTGGCCTTCAGCAAGTAAGTTCTTGGGTTGGGTTGGCTGGAGGGAGGGGCAAGGAGAAGCCGTGTTTCCCCAGGCTTGGGTTGGGGGTGGGCTGTGGCTCGTGAGGAGGTGACTCTAAAGTCTGGTTGAACAAGCAGCGTGGAATAGTGGGCAAGCTAGTGAACTCCATCTGAAAGACGAGGCGTGTGACTTCATGGCCTCTGAGGTCCCTCTCAGTCCTAGCGCTGTGATGGCGGCACACGGTAAGTGCTCCCTCAGCGTGGTCTATCCCCCTTCCCTGTTCTCGCTCCTCCCTCGCCTGCGGCCAAGGCTGGTCCAGTTCCTGGGAGGAGTCTGGTCAGGCTCTGTCTGCCCCCTCCGCCAGGTACATCTTTGAGTCTTCTGGCAACAAGCGCATGCTGGCCATCAGCCAGTGTTCTCTGGCGGATGATGCTGCCTACCAGTGCGTGGTGAACGGGGACAAGTGCAGCACCGAGCTCTTTGTGAAAGGTGAGCGGGGTGGGGAAGGCCCTCTCCGGCCCCATTCCCACCTCAACAGGATTCTCCTTTCCAGTGGCCACTCCCCTGCCGGGGAGGAGGAAGCCACCGCCTCCCCAGCCGATAGCCATCCTACTCTGGGACCGCTCTAAGGATTAGGAAGCTCTCGTTATCGCCCCGTCACTGCTTCTGGTTCTGGGGCCGAGCAGACGGCTCTAGTCCATCTTTGAGAGGGCCCACGTCTGCATCCTTCCACCCCCAGCCTCCTCTTCCCCAGGCTAACACCCTCAGTGTCTTCGTGTATAAAATAAAGAGGTCAGACCAGATGATCTCTAAGGTCCATCCTAGTCACTCTCCTCTGGAAGCTCACCAGCTTGTCACCGTCCTTCCCAAAACTTGTCACCTCAGGCAGGGTCAGCCCATTTCGTGGAAGGCATCGGGTTGTGGGGGTTGGGGAGGCACTGGGTCCGGGCAAGCCCAGATTAAGGGACTGCTGCGCTTTGGCAGAGCCGCCGGTGCTGATCACGAGGGCCTTGGAGGACCACATGGTAACAGTTGGGCAGCGGGTAGAATTTGAGTGTGAAGTGTCCGAGGAGGGAGCGCCCGTCAAATGGTGAGCACGGCGCTGGGTCTGTTACTGGCGGAAGGAGGAGAAGGCTGGAAGCTGGGAGGATGGGAAATGCCAATAGTGCCCGACTCCCTAAGGACAAGGTGGTCCTGAAAGTCCCTGGGAGGTCAGCATCGTGAGTGGGTCCCGCCTTTGGTCCAAAGTTGGCCTGTCACAGAGTTTCTCTTCTTGGCGGGTGGCCCCTATGTGCGGTGACATCATGCCCTGCACCGTGGCCCCTCTGGCCCCCTCTTCTGCCCCCACCATAATAATGACTGACGACCTGGGCCAGGTTGAAAGATGGAGTAGAGCTGACCCGAGAGGAGACCTTCAAATACCGCTTTAAGAAGGATGGACGGAAGCACCACCTG
The DNA here is from genome assembly GCF_003287225.1 of Phascolarctos cinereus. NCBI lineage: Eukaryota > Metazoa > Chordata > Mammalia > Diprotodontia > Phascolarctidae > Phascolarctos > Phascolarctos cinereus. The sequence goes on along the minus strand of NW_027556402.1, from coordinate 244,644,996 downwards.
ATCGTCAACGAGGCGACCCTGGAGGACAGCGGCCACTACGCCATCCGCACCAGCGGTGGCCAGGCCTTAGCGGAGCTCATCGTGCAGGGTGAGGCTGGGGCGGGGGCGGGAGCCTGAGGACTTCTTGAGACCCCAGATGGAGAGGTCACTGGGGCCAACCCCTCATTTGACAGACAAGGAAACTGAGGTCCAGGGAGGGATAGGAACTTGTCCACGGCAATGGCTGCTTTTATATAGCACTTAAAAAAAAATAAGTTCTTGGGCAGCTAGGTAGCACAGTGGATAGAGCACAGGCCCTGGATTCAGGAGGACCTGAGTTCAAATCCAGCCTCAGACACTTGACACTTACCATCTGTGTGACCCTAGGCAAGTCACTTAACCCCATCGCCTAGCAAAACAAAAAAGTTCTCTCTTTTGATCTTCACAAGGCTATCCCCACTTTACAGATGAGAAAACTGAGTCTGAGAGCAGTTAAGGGACTTGCCCAAAGTCACACAGCTCTGAGGTATCTGAGGCAGGTTTTGGGCCATCCTTCCTCCCTCTGTGTACATACATGTGGCCCTGAATCCCTTCAGAGGGCTACACGCACATCTCAGAGCTCGATCGCATCTCCTAGCCCCAACGTGAGCGCCAAATCAGATTTGTCAGCGCTATGTGTTAGCGTGTGGGGAAGTCAGGTGCTCAGCCCTGCGTTCACATTAGTCATCCTATCCACTCCCTAGAGAAGACACTGGAGGTGTATCAGAACATCGCTGACCTGACAGTGGGGGCTCGAGACCAGGCTGTGTTCAAGTGCGAGGTGTCCGATGAGAACGTGAGGGGAGTCTGGCTGAAGAATGGGAAGGAGCTGGTGCCCGACAGTCGCATAAAGGTGTCCCACATTGGCCGGTGAGTGGGCGGCTAGGGGGAGGGCCCCGGGCTACTGCCTGCATCCTGCTCCCCCCTTCCCTTGCTCTTGGGAGGAGGGGGAGATGAGGTGTCAGAAGTCTATTATTTCTAGGGAGACGTGGTGAGAGGGTTTAGTGCTCAACTTCCCGGCTCTCTGGGTTCTTCCCTGAGCTGAGATCTCTGCCCTCAGGGTCCATAAGCTGACCATTGATGATGTCACACCTGCTGATGAAGCTGACTACAGTTTTGTGCCTGAAGGCTTTGCCTGTAACCTCTCAGCCAAGCTCCACTTCATGGGTGAGCCTGGCACTGACAACCCTGGGTGCTGGGGGTATCCACCCAGCAGGACGCGTGACCTCTTCGGGGTGGCACGGGGGACAGCCGCTAACTTGAACCACAGAGCCCATACTGCCTGAGGCTTGGGCGGAGGGAACCTCTTGGCTCCTTCCTCCATAGCCTCAGCTCTACTCCCTCCTTTCTTCCCTTTCAGAGGTCAAAATCGACTTTGTGCCCAGGCAAGGTGAGAGTCATACATCCCCTTCTGCCCAGCTGCCCTCCAGCCCTAGCCAATCTTCACACATGCCACCAGCCCTTCCCTCTCTTATCACCACCTCATCGAACTCCCGAGGAGCCAGAATCATAGCACCAGGCTGGGTGTTGAGAAAAGTCCAAAATCCCGGACTTCACATTTGGGAGCTGATACCCTGCTAATACTCTCTGGGTGCCTTCCCTGTGCTGAGCACTAATGCCCCTAGGCATTAGCGAAGGGAATTAGAGAGGGAATAAACAGGGTTTTCACCCCACGGTGAGCTCGTAGAATAAGTCCGAGTCATCTCAGAGCTCGATCGCATCTCCTAGCCCCAACGTGAGCACCAAATCAGATTTGTCAGCCCTATGTGTTAGCGTGTGGGGAAGTCAGGTCTCAGAGGAGAGTGCAGACTCACTTGTTCTGTGATAAACGATCACGTGAAGTTTCTCAGGTTCCCCACGTTGAAGACCACGGCCCCGTTCTTCCTGTTCAAACGGCCCACCATTCTCTTGATGCTCCCAACCATGCCTGACTACATCCTGGGTGTCCTTCTCAGAACCTCCCAAGATCCACCTGGACTGCCCTGGACGCACCCCTGATACCATAGTGGTCGTGGCTGGGAACAAGCTACGTCTGGACGTGCCCATCTCTGGGGATCCGGCACCGGCTGTCATCTGGCAAAAGGCCATACAGGTGCCTTTTCCACCCCAACCGCAGCACGCACACACACACACACATTCTTGTTAACGGGAAGGAAACTGCTGGAGTAGCCAGGAGATCATGGGAGGTGTTAGTGGGGCAACATAGCTGTGTGCTCTGCGGGAACCCCCTCCAGGCTGGGCTCAGCTCCTCCTTCTGAGTACCTTCATTCTGAGGCTCTGCCTTTCAGGGAAGCAAAGGCCTGGGTGAGACCCCGGATGCTTCCAGTGATGCCAGTGACAGCAACGAGTGGGTGTTTGAGAAGAAGGTAAGACAGACCCAGGCCCCAGCTGGCCTTCACCCCTTTCCCCATCCAGCATGGGGTAGTCATATGCCAGTCACTGTAAGGAAGCCCAACCTTGCCACTCCTTCCCTGGGCATCCCCACAACCCCTGGGGGTTCGGTCAGGATCATATTCTCCTGCCCATGTGGCTGGCTGACTGCTTGCGTGAGTTCTCATGTGTCCAAGTGTGTCTGCTTTCAACTCTGGGGAGCTGGAGATAACCCCTTCTATTTCTTCAGCTCTATAACAACACCTGATGGTTTGTATATACTATTAACTGTGAAACCCTTTCTCATCTATTGGAATGAATGAGTGAGTGAGTGAATCAGTGAGTGAATGAATAAATGAGTGAGTGAGCGAATGAATGTGAGTGAATGAGTTAAATGAGTGAATAAATGAGTGAGTGAGCAGATGAGTGATTGAATAAATGAATGAGTAAATGAATGAGTGAGTGAATAAGTGTGAGCAAATGAACGAGTGAATGAATGAATGTGAGGGAATAAATGAGTGAGTAAATGGGTGAATGCATGAGTGAACAAGTGAGTGTGTGAGTGAATGAGTGTGAGTGAATGAATGAGTGAGTGAATGAATGAATGATAAAACATTTACGTGCTTACTATGCTATGGATCAAGCATTCCGTTAAGCCCTAGAATCTCCTCCCAGGCGGGGAGACCTGAGGTGCGATGACCTCCCCAAGATTAGTCCGTACTGGATCAGCAATGTAGTTTTGGACTAGAGCCTGACTCTCCTTGCTAGATCCCAGAATCCGGTAGATTCAGGAGTTGCCAAGTACCCTGAGACCTTTGATTTATCATCTTTCAATAGCAGTTCTAGAGAGCTAAGTTTACAGTTTCCTCACCCTGTAGTTCAAGCATTATCACGGCCATCTTACAGATGAAGAAACTGAGGCCAAGAGCTTGTACAAGGTCATAGAGTTAGCAAGTCTCAGGGCCAGGTTTCAAACCCAGGTCTCCTGGTTTCAAGTCCTTTGGGCTCTGCACTACACCACACTGTATTTCCAATCTAATGTTCTTTCCCTCTCCCCTCATTGTGCCTAGCATGGGGCCTTGGAGTCAATAGATACCCACTTGGTGGTGCTAATTGATTCTCAAGCCTAGACTGGGGGCGGTTCCTTGTGCCAGGGATGCTCCTGGCCTATCCCTGGGATATAAAGAACCCAAGGAGAGAACCAGGAAACTGGAACCTCCTTTGGTCACTTATGACCTTGGCTTTGCTGGGGAGACCTTAGTGCCCAGACCTAGGGTTGCCCCGTAGCACCGACCTCCTTCCTCCAGCTGCTGTGTGAGACCGAAGGTCGGGTACACGTGGAGACCCACAAGGACCGTAGCATCTTCACGGTGGAAGGAGCTGAGAAGGAGGATGAGGGTGTCTACACTGTGATAGTAAAGAACCCGGTGGGCGAAGACCAGGTCAACATCACGGTCAAGGTCATCGGTGAGGCAGGCACCATTGGGCAAGGGGGCAGGGCTCTGGGCATACGGCTCTCCCCTGGAGGATAGAGATGCATCGTTGGGATCCAGGGCTCGGGGCCTTGAGGTGAAAAGACAATCAAACATCTGCTTTTCTACCTCAGATGTGCCCGACCCACCCGCGGCCCCAAAGATTAGCAATGTAGGAGAAGACTCCTGCACTGTGCATTGGCAGCCCCCAGACTACGATGGCGGACAGCCTATCCTGGGTGAGATGGGAATACTGATTGATTCATCCATTGCAGGCCTAGGGCCAGCCTGGGGCTCATTAGAGGACTGGGCTGCTCTCCTGACATTGTCTTTAAGACTTGGAAAAAGTATCAGGCTTGGAGGTCAGAGGATCTGGGTTCAAATGCTGGCTCAGCCACTTACCATTTATATGATCTTAGGCAAATCTCTTTCCCCTCTGGACTTTGGGTCTGTATCGGTAAAGTCTGAACTAGATGGTCTCCAAGACCCCTCATGATCCTATGACCCCAACCTGTTGGTTGTCCCAGGTCAGCCTGGCCCAAGGGTCCTGAGATTAGAAGGGGATATCTTCAGATGAAAGGGGAGGGGTGTCTTGGGCTCTCTCCAGCAAGTCTCATCACCTACGAGGTGCCAGGTACAGTGCTGGACACTGGCAATATAAAGACAAAAATGAAACCATTTCTGCCGACAAGGAGCTTATATTCTATTGGGCAGAAACAAGACACATACAGGTGAGTAAAAGTAAAGCGATTTTGGAAGTGGGGAGCCCCAGCAGTTGAAGGGATGCTGATAGATCCTGGGTAGTCCAAGGCAGTCAAGCTGAGCTTTCTCTGGGGTGTGGGTAGGAAAGCACCCCTAGTTTGTCCTCTGTAACTCTCCTTCCCTTCCTCCCTCCCAGGCTATATCTTGGAGCGGAAGAAAAAGAAGAGTTACCGGTGGATGCGGTTGAATTTTGACCTCCTCCGGGAGCTGAGCCACGAGGCCAAGCGCATGATCGAGGGGGTGGTGTATGAGATGCGCGTCTATGCAGTCAATGCTATTGGCATGTCGCGGCCCAGCCCCGCCTCCCAGCCCTTCATGCCCATAGGTGAGCCCGGTGCTGCCTGGAATAAGGGGACTCTGGCCAGCCCCAGCTATGGCCCATCCCCCTACCAGCTGTGGGAAAGTCACTCTGGGTCTCACGAGTTCTGATTCATTCATCTGGGAGACAGGGCTAATGGGTAGCTAGCCATTCTACCTACATCGTCATAGGGTTGTTGTATGCACCAGATACAATCGAATTTGAAGAGTACCTTGTAAAGCCCTAGAGATACATGAACATTTGTCATGCAAGTCTAATAGATGGCCTGGGAACATCTGAATATGTCAACTCCTCATCAGACCTAGGGTTCTCATCTGGTAACTCCACATGGGCCCCAGGTCACCACCCCACCTGCCACTGCCCAGCCCTCTGCCTGAGCTGGATCTTGGAGGGCAGGGTGGGGACCACCCATTTGCCTAACACGGGGCCTTCCCCATGTTGTCTTTCCAGGAAGTTTGATTGGAACCAAGCTAGGAGCATTTGTGGGAGCAAATGGTGTGAGAGCTGGAAGCAGGAGTAAAAATACAAAGACGCATTTAGGCCCAGATTTGATGCCTAAGCATTAGGAAGCCCCAGAGTGGAATGGGATGCCCCAGGAGGGCAGGCAGTGAACTTCCCTTCCCTGGAGGTCTTTAGGCAGAAGTTGGATAACCCACATATGGGGATATTCTGAGGGGATTTCTGTTCAGCTAGGAGAGACAGAGGGAAGGTTAGACAGCCAGGCACCAGCCCAAAAGGGATGAGCATTTTCACCTTCATCACCTTTTCCAGTGCCTGGAGAATAGCAGGCCCTTAACAATAGGCCCGGAGGTCCCTCCCGACCAGACCGACCAGAGATTCTGAGCTTGTGTTATGTGTAAGTACTCTCTCTGACCTCTGGCTTCTCATCCCCCAGGCCCTCCCAGTGAGCCCACCCACCTGGGCGTGGAGGACGTCTCTGACAGCACTGTCTCCCTCAAATGGCGGCCCCCAGAGCGTGTTGGGGCTGGGGGGCTGGATGGCTACAGTGTGGAATACTGCAGAGAGGGATGTAAGTCAGCGCCTCCCCCGTTCCCATCCCAGCCCCACCCCCTATGGCTCATGTTCAGACAGCAAGCATTGTCCCTGCGGCACCAGCCCAGAAGTGCCACATCCCTGCAGGCAGGCACAGTCCTGACAGGCCCTGCTAAGCCTCCTTCTCTCCCCTGGTCCCTGGCGGGGGCATCTGGAGCTGATGCTGATGCTGATGCTAATGCTGACTTGGGGCTCTCCTTCCTGGTAGCCTCCGAGTGGGTAAGCGCCTTGCAGAGTCTAACGGAGCACACATCACTGCTGGTGAAGGAGCTTCCCACGGGGGCCAGGCTGCTTTTCCGAGTACGGGCACACAACCTGGCTGGGCCCAGTACCCCTGCCACCACCAAGGAGCCCGTCACTGTGCAGGAGATCTTAGGTGAGTGCCAGGGGATGGGCAAGCGGGTGACTTCTTCCCTGGAGCAGCAGAGGCTTTATCCCATCCAGCCACAATAGCAAGAGGCCTAAGTGACCATGTGGTCCCCCCAGACCCTCAGATCCTTACTAGATGGAGATGGCCTGGGAATGGAGAGACTGAGCCTGAAGGTCTCTTAGGGAGACAGCATGGGATAGGGGTCCTTTAAGCTCCGCTCAGTCAACTTGGCAGGCCCTTCTATTTCCCTAACAGATCAGGCCTCCAATGACCCTCCCGATTCTGAAGTTATGATGGTAGGGCCTGGTGCTCAGAGGGAGGGTCTTACTTGAACTATTTCTAGGCCCCTGGGCTGCCCAAGCCTCATAAAGGAATGGTGTGTAGCCGAGAAAAGAAAAGGCTGATGGTGGGCAGAAGAGCTGCTTTTAAGTACTGGAAAGGCTGCTGCTCCATGGGGTCCCTCTGTCTTGGGCCTCCTGTGCAGGAGTGTGGGGGTAGGGCTGGGGACAGTCTGCTTTTGTCTGGGGGACAGGACTCCAAATCACAGACTCCCTCAGGGGCCTTGTGATCCAATCATACTCAGCCTTTGCCAGGGGGCCAAGGTTGGGGGGGGGTGCAGCACAGCAGGACACCGTGACCTCTCCAAGCAGCCCATTCCACTTTGTCCTGCACCTGCTCATAGGATGCTTTTCCTTACCTTAAACCCAAACCCACCCCTTTCACCCATTGCTTCTCCCTTGTTCAGCCCTCTGAGGCCTAGCAGGGTCTGACCCCTCTACCACACAGCAGCCCTTCAGGCATGTAAAGACAGCCATCATGGCCCCTAGCCCACCCCCTCGAAATGTATTGGCTTCTTCAGGCATTCAGAGCTAGGGCCTCCTCCTCCTTTCCTAGGGCCTCCTCAAGACCAAGCCCGAGGTCAGGCTCTCTGACAAATGGCCTCTCTGTCCACAGAGCGTCCCAGGCTCCGGCTGCCTCGGCACCTGCGCCAGACCGTGCAGAGAAAAGTGGGCGAACCTGTGAATATCCTTATCCCTTTCCAGGTCAGTGCCCCGCCTCTTCTTACGTTGAGGCTGCCCACCCATATCAGCCTCTCCAGTCCAAGAAGCTGAGGTTCTGGGGTGCATCATCTGGGGTGCCACAGCCCTAGGGACTCTGTCCATTTCGTGCTTGAGTAGCATTGCCAGGTGGCCTTGTGGGCTGGTCCAAAAACTCTAGCTGATGGGTTTTGGTAGAGGTGGGAAGGTTGTTGGGCAACCAGTACCTGACTCCTACCCTTTCCTCTACTGTCCCTCCCATTCCCCAAGAATCCCCCCCATACCCCCTCACACTTGGGCTGGGTCAGCTGATGGCCCAGAGGGGTCAGCTGAGCACTTAGCTACCCACTGACCCACAGGGGAAGCCTCGGCCCCAGATCACTTGGAGCAAGGAGGGGCAACTACTGGCTGGAAACGATGTTAGCATTCGCAACAGCCCAACAGACACCATCCTGTTCATCCGAGCCGCCCGAAGGGATCACTCAGGCACTTACCAGGTGGCCGTGCAGATTGAGAACATGGAAGACAAAGCCATCTTGGTCCTGCAGATTGTTGGTGTGTAGGTTTGGGGGTTCTCAGCCTCAGAGTTGTTTTTCCTCTAGAAACAGGGGCCGCATGACCTAAGCTTCAGTGGTTCTCAAAGGGCCTCAGCTGGCAGCGCCCTTCAATGCCATCTTAAGCCCTCACTTCATCCCGACCCTCCTGCCTGAGATAAGGCCAGGATCTCGTAGTTCTTGGCTCCATGGAGCTATCCCAGGAAAAATAAGGAACTCCCCACTGACAGGGGTCAGGAGGGCCCCTGGGACCCTGGATGACCCAGGGAGTACGTGAAAAGATGCTTTCCTTTGTGCCATTAGCAAGGATGGAAAGACAGAGGGAAGCTTAGCTAGCCAGGCCCTAGACTGACCCAGACCCTACTCTCCACAGATAAACCAAGCTCCCCCCAGGAGGTGCGAGTCACTGACACCTGGGGCTTCAATGTGGCCCTGGAGTGGAAACCCCCCCAGGATGATGGCAACACAGAACTCTGGGGCTACACGGTGCAGAAAGCTGACAACAAGACCATGGTAAGAGGGGGGGCCTTGACACCTCCTTCTCTCATAAGCTGGAGGAGGAAAAGAGTCGGAGAAGGGCACCGTCTGCTCAGTAGGACAGACTCATCTCCCGATGCCAGGCCATGGCTGCCCCCCTGCTCTGATAAGACAAGAAGGACAGGGTCCCCCTGGGCCAGGAAGGTCCCAGCTCTCATCCTGCTGGCCTGCTTTGTCCCCTGTAAACAATATTCTATCTCCCATCTCTGCCTGTGCCTTTGTTTGGCTGTGCCCTGCCTCCCCCCAACTCCTTCTACAAAGACCTTTTCTGATCAGAGAGAGAGAGAGAGAGAGAGAGAGAGAGAGAGAGAGAGAGAGAGAGAGAGAGAGAGCGGCCACACAAGGGCTTTTCCCCTCACCCACAAAAAACCCAGTTTTATTTACTTATTAGTATTTTAAGTTGTTCCCCAAGTAGGATGTAAGCTCCTTGATGGCAGGGATGGTTTTCACCTTTGTCTCACCAGAACTTGGCACGATGTCTGGCACATAGGGAGCCCTTGCTGAAGGCTTATATGTTTAATTTTCCTGCTCCCAGTTAGCAGCCCCTTCACTATGGTGCTTGAGATGTTGGTCAGCTCCAGCAGAGGTCAAGGGCCAGGGACTAGGGCAAGCTGGTGGCTGATGGGGACAGCACTGCTTCCCCAGTAATCTTTCTTGCCCATCCAGTAAAGTATAAGCTACTGGAGGTCAGGGACTATTCCATTTTTGTCTTTGTGCCTGGCATACAGGAGGCCCTTAATGCTTATGGAACCAATTCTGTCTCTGCTCTCTAGGAATGGTTCACAGTACTGGAGCACTACAGGCGTACTCACTGTGTGGTCTCTGAGCTCATCATGGGTAATAACTACTACTTCCGGGTCTTCAGTCACAACATGGTGGGCGCCAGTGAGAAAGCAGCCACCACGAAGGAGCCAGTCTTCATCCCCAAAATAGGTAGAGTCAGGGGCAAGTGCCGTGTCTCACCAAGGGGAGGAGACCACAGGTCACAGAAGGGGCCTCATTTGGAGAGGCCCTTCCTCATAGACCCGTCTGCTGCCAGCAGGTCTCACATACCAGCCCCCTACATATCAGAAACTCGACTTTTCTGAGGCTCCAAGCTTCACCCAGCCCCTGGTGAACCGCTCAGTTATCGCAGGCTACAATGCAGTCCTCTGTTGTGCTGTCCGAGGAAGTCCTAAGGTACCCTTCCTACCCAGGGAGCAGAATCCGTTGCTACAAGAGGTAGGCCAAAAGATTTTTGTACGTTCCTGGCTGAATCCATCATGGGTCCTTAGGAAGAAGTTAAGTGGGACAGAGGTCCATCTCAAACCTTTCAGGTGGCCACACAAAACAAAATAAGTTGTAGGCTTGACCCAATACCATATTTATCACAGAACGCATGGTTGTGGTTCCCTTAGGTATCACCCGTAGGAACTAGGTCTACAGGTCTTTGGCAGGGCTTAGCACAAGTCCTTGGGGTCTCTCCAGTGATCCCAGATCCTCACAGAGGGGAACGTAGGTACCCAATTCCCCAGAGTTTCTGGCCAACTCGGTCATCTCATTCCCCTCCCCCTTGTTTTGGTTCACAGCCCAAGATCTCCTGGTTCAAGAACGGGCTGAACCTGGCTGAGGATGCTCGTTTCCGTATGTTCAGCAAGCAAGGGGTGCTGACTCTGGAAATCCGAAAACCCTGCCCCTTTGATGGGGGTGCTTATGTCTGTCGGGCCATCAATGCCCAGGGGGAAGCACAGTGCGAGTGCCGTCTGGAGGTGCGAGGTGAGGAAGGGGCCTGGGCGACGGGAAGAAGAGAAATAACGGGGGATGGCGGGGAGGGAAGGCAGGAATTAGGCACTCTATAAATGAGAGGGACACCCAGCTCCTCCTTGAAGGCCAAGCAGCTGCTCTTAGAAAGCCACCAGCAGAGCATTTTGCTGGATTCTGAGTCCTCATAGGATGACTGATTTAGAGTTGCATGTGACCTTAAAAATTATTTATCGATAAGGAAATTGTGGCCCAGGGAAGTTGTGATTTCTTCAGATTAACTCATGTAGTAAACAGGCAGCCAGGATGCTCCACAGTGGTTAGAGCGCTGGGCTAGGAGTCAGGAAAGCCTGAGTCTCAGACAATGGCTGCATGGTCCTAGGCAACTTCACCTGGGCTTCAGTTTCCCCATCCAAAAAAAACAGGTGAGAATAGCACATCTCTCACAGGATTACTGTCAGGCTCCAATGAGGTAATACAGGTAAAGTGCTTGGCAGACTTCAAAGTGCTCTATAAATGTCAGTTATACTATCATTACTATCATAGCATTATCATTGTGGTACAGCTGGAACGTGAACCCAGCTGCTCGTGATCCCAAATCCAGTGATCCTCCTACTGCCCATGCAGTCTTCCTCCTCTCTGACGCCTGTCCTTGATTCAATCTCTTCCATTCGGAAGAATGCTCAAAATCACAGCTACAGATTTAATGAGCGCATCACCTATAGCTCCATCCAAGCCACTGATCAAAAGGAGACACGGCTGCACGGTAGAAGAAGCAATGGGTCTGGAGTCACAAGGCCTGGCTTGAGATCCTACCTGTGCCTGTGGGCAAGTCACAGACTATCTGTAAAGTCCCTCACGTTTGTACTGGATGGTTCTAAAGGACTTTTGTGGCTTTAAGTCTGTAATCCTAAGAGGACTGGCTGGGAAAATTAGCCCGCATCAGAGGTGTAATCACCAAGGAACTATATCCCCAATTTGTTCTGGGCAGAAAGTTCAGTTCCCCTGCACCTTTTTTTAGTCAAGTGGAGGTGGAGGCAAGCACGGAGAGGAAACCTACAAGCTTTCTAAGAGAGGCAAGCATGGCAGAGAAAGTATTCCTAAGGACTTTTCTAGAAAGGCTACATCAGGTGGAAGGTAATGTGGAGAATGTGTTTGTTGAATTGAGTTAAATTGGGAGCTCCCCATCTCTTTCTCTCCTACAGTGCCTCAGTAACCAGGCTGGAGACCCTAGAAAAGCCAGGTAAGTCCACGGGACCCTAGGCCAAGGGCTATTAGCTAGCTTCTTGTGGATGTCTCTGCTGAAGCTGTTTTTGGGGGACAGAATCTTGGAGGGAGGCGGATGCTGAGCACAGGCCACTCACAGCTGTGCCCTCTGTCACAGGTGCTATCAGGACCCCAGCCCTGACCTTGGAGGAAACCAGTCTTTCTGCTGTGTGTGTGTGTGTGTGTGTGTGTGTGTGTGTGTGGTGTGTGTGTGTGTGTGTGTATGTACGTATATGTGTGTGCTGGGGGTGGTGGGAGGGAAAGACCACAGGGCACTTTACTAACTCAGGCCCTCCTGCCTCAGGCAGCTTGTGGGGGATGGGGTGGGGGAGGGGAGGTTCTCTGACTGAACCCTGAGTAAAGGAAAGTGAGACGATAGCATGGGGTTGAGGCTGGTGTTCACACTGGCACCGGGCAGGTTTCTACTGTCTCCCTGTCTACGGGAGCTACCCAGCCAAGGAGCGTCGCCAACTGTGAGGCTTTAAAAAGTGGGCCATGCACAGAATGCAGGCTTGTTAGAGCTTCACCTTAGCACACTGGACTAATAAACTAATTGTGCAGCCCGTCAGTGTGGCTTTCTTTACTGCCCGGTCTGGCCACAGGGGAACCATGGGAGAGTCTGGCCTCCAGATGAGGTTCAGGCAGGTGGCACTTGGCCAAGGTGATCCATGGAGGTGCCAGGACGAGTGCAGGCCCAAGCCAAGGCCTAGGCTGGTCAGTGGGCTCTTTGGGAGACTAAAGGGCCTGTCAGGGTGGCGGCCAGCTTGGGATCTGAACCTCAGCAAGAGAAGCTAATCCCCCTACCTTCGTCCTGCTGCTGCTCACACCCAGGGGTAATTTGGTGGGTAACTGGAGTTCCCCTTTGCCTCCAACCCTGCTCAGCTCCTGCTGAGTCAGGAAGACCCCAACACCCCACACAACAATTGTTTCTACAGTCACTCACCACTACTGTCTCCCAGGTGAGGCAGGGGAAGAGGACCAGACGAAGGGACCCTGCAGGGTGGAGGCAGCCACCTTCATTATCCCCCAGCAGAACTCTGACATGAGAAAGTCACCCCATATATAAGGAGGCCAGAAGATACTGTCCCCTAAGACATGGAAGTTAACTGTCAATAGCAAAGAGGGAAACTCTTTTGGAAACAGAACCTACAATGGGTTCCTATAGACGAGGGCCAAGACCTCTGCCCCTCCAAGCAGTGGAGTGTAATGGAAAGATGACTGGTCTGGCCAAACACGAGTTCCAGTCCCCACTCTGTGGGAGAACAGGTGACTGAGGCCAAGGCTCCTTATTGCCTGAGACCTGGATCTCCTACATAGGCTGGACAGTCTGTAAAGGTCCCTTCCAGCTCTCATTCCTCTGCCCCAGCCCTGAATTCTCAGAAGCCAGAGCCCAATCAGACAGCCTCCATCGTGTAGATAGCAGACCACAAGGTCCCTCTGGTGGCCAGCACAATTCACAACAGAACTACACAGCTCTGCCATCTTTCCATGGGGAGGGAAGTTTGGTCATGGACTGTACCCCAGCCCCTACCCCCGCAGCTGGTCCAAGGCCAGGGAGTACAGGCCCCTAACCCCAGAGGCATGAAAACCCCAAACAAGAGGCCCCAACCTCCTCTGCTAGGAGGGTATGGACCCCTCACCAGCAACAGAATGCCAGGGAAGAGACTGAGGCCGCTTTATCTAGGGGCGGCCCTGGGTCCTGTCCTCAGGATGCTTCCTGGTGCCCAGAACCAGCAGCAGAAGTGACAGGGGAACACCAGGGCTGGGAGGGGCCCACTGGAAAGGAAAGGGCTGGATTCTAATCCAGGCAGCTGGGGAGTCAAGGGGAGAGGACGTTTATTTCACATTCACAGACACGGCTGTACATGGTCTATAAATAACGTGGAGCAGAAATATTTACACCCATCCCTTGCCCGCCCCAGCAGCCCAGGTAGGCAGCATCTGAAGACAAATATTTACACTGAACTTGGCCCTCCTCAGCCCCTCTCTGGTTTGGTCCAGACGGAGCAGCCACTGGTACCTGGGCCCCAGGTGGCCCCACCAATCTCAAGTCCTTCATGCCAATGAATGGAGGTGGGGGCAGCAGGCGCTGGGGTGGGGCCACCTGCTTGAGAAAGACAATGGGGGGAGGGGGCATGATTGATTACCCCTCCAGCCACCAGCCCACTCCTGGGTCCCCACCTTCACCTACCCCCTGCCTGGGAGGGGAGGGCTTCAGGCCGTCCTCATTCTCCAGTGAAGGGAGCTATTCCAGAAGACCAGATGTACACTCAGAGGGTCTAGGGGCAGACCCCTGCTGGGCAGGGGCAGGAATTTTCCCTGGAGGGTTAAAGTGCCAAGGACACAGAAAGGGAAACACAAAACACACAGGTCACAAGGACACAAGAGCAGTACACACACGTGGCCACTCCCCAGTTTCTGGAAGCCAATGGACTGCAGAGAACTACAGACTATAGCCCTGGGGAGCAGGCAGACTGGGCCTGGAGGGGGTCAAAGCAGGGAAGGAAGAGGTCAGCTTGGCCCTGCTAGAGAGAGACACACACACTTGAACACACGCAGGCTGGAGCCCGAGCTGAGCCAGGGACGGGGCTTGTAGAGAACACACAAATCTCCAGTCTCAGTGACAACACAACGTGCACTCCGAAGGAAGCCAGCGCCAGGGAGAAGGCCCCTGGCAAGGGCGGCTGCCAAATTCTCCTTCATCAGCTAGACACCGGCCGAGGGGGTTTGCTTCTGCTCTCGGCCTCCCTGCTCCGAGCAGCAGCCACATAAGAGAAGAGACACAACACGGAGTAGCAGATCTCGTGGGCCTGGAGGGAGGACAGAGCCGGACGCATGACCGCCCGGGCAGGGACCCCACATCCCACCCATGCAGTACCCTGGCAGCGGGAGAGGGGGCGCTCTACACGTCCCTCAGGATGGAGGGCTTGTCTCTGGCACTCCTGGGTCCTTGGCACAAGTGAACTCAGCTTCCTGCTCCTCCCCCAGGCTCAGCAGGGGCCCTCCCCACCCCCTGTCTGAAGGACCCCAGTGGCCTGGTGGGGAGGGGCGGGCACTCACCATTGGCGTCTTGTACTTGTGGCTCACCACTTCTTTAGTTTCAGGAACTAAAACCGGGCGGGCAAGAGACAAAACAGAGAGTTCAAAATGGAGAGCCCCAGCTCCAGGGCAGCGGGCCCCCCAGGCAGCAGTGCTGGGGGCCGGTGTTCCCTCCCCTCAGGCCCCACACAGTGGCTGCCCCAGCCGAGGCCAGAGAGATAGGCAGTCATGGACTCCTGCCCAGGCCTTGGGGCTCCTGCCCGGGCCTAGGGGCTCCTGCCTGGGCCTCAGGGCTCCTGCCTGAGCCTCGGGGCTCTGCATCTGCTGTGGGGGGGTGGACACGGAGCCAAAGTCGGGGGGGGGGTGACTGGCCCCTCCTGCCTCAGCAGTGTTTGGCTGTCAGCTCCCTTGGTGAAGCCCGCCCAGGGGAGCTGCTATTTCTCCCCCTGTCTGAGCCAGAGGTCCTGGGATGACCAGCACAATCCCTCCTTCCCCCCATCTCCCACAGATCCCTGCACAAGAGCCCCCAGGGCTAGAAGAAGAGGAAGAATAGAGGCAACGCTAAACCCACCAGGCTTGTAATGGTTTCCTCCCTGAGCGGTGGGAGTGAGCCAGGCCTGCCCGTGTGAGGGAGAGCGTCAGAGGGCTCTGGAGCAGACACACCGAGCAGAAGGTACAGGCGAGCACAGCACCCAGGTAGTGGGGAGGAAGGGGAGCGACAGGCAAAATACACACATGACCACAGCCCAGAACGCAAGGCCGAGAATGGTCCCTGCTCCCACCATGCAGGGGCCACAGGGAGCCGGGCTGACCTGGGGCAGCCACCACCATGGCCCCTTGGGCCCAAGAGCAGAAGAGCATCCCCTGGTGCCAGAGAGAGGGAGAGGAGGAGTAACAGCTGACCACAACTAATCCTGACCCAGGGAGGGGGGGACCCTGGGGAGTAAAGAATAATATCTTTGAAGGGAGAAGAAGCCACCCCAAATCCTTCTCCCCAGTTAGAAGGCTCCCCAGTGGGGAGTCTGGCAGGAAGAGAGGAGGGATAAAACTCACAGAACCAAGGAGCCAGCACAGGGGTGGAGTGAGGTTTGGGGAGATAGAGGGTGGGAAGAGAAAGGGAGAGAAGAAAGAGTCAGCAATGTGCCTGCAGGGAGCCCCCTGCCCTTGGCAGGGACTGAGGAAAGGGGCCAGGGGCCAGCACGAGCCGAGATCACTTTACCTGCTGGAGAACGAAGGTTTTCATAGCAGCGATGAAGGGGCACAAGAGAGTGAAGCACAAACACAGCAGGAACTCAAAGCCCCGGGGTGACAGCCCCCTCCTCACTACTCCTGTTCTGGGAATCACTGCTCCCTTGACCCTGGCCCCGCTCCCAGCTCTGAGCTGACTTGCCTCTCCTCGGGTGCTCTGAACGTCTCTAACTTCCATTTCCTCATGGACTTGGCCTATTCTCCATCTCCCTGTGACCCTCTCGGTGACTCTAGAGCACAGAGATTTCACAGCCTGAAGCCTGAGAACAAGGGGGAGTGGACAGAGGTGCAGGCCGGGAGGGTCCAGGAGGCGCTGGGCAGCAATCCAACACGCAGTTTCTGACGGCAGCTAGGCCAGGCAGAGGAGGATGGGAGACGCTCCCTAGGCCCTCTCTTTCTGTCCTTGCACCTGATTCTCTAGAATTTGACTCTCACCTTTCTGTTCTCTTCCCTGCTCTGCATCCTCATTCCCCTCGGGCCTACTGTCTCTGAGCTCCATGCTGCCCCCACAGTCCCCTGGCACCTGCCCCACAAGCCCTTCCTCCAGTGCTCAGAGGTTTGAGTTACTGCCATGTGAGTCCAGACCTAAGAGCAAAAGAGTGTAATTACCAAATTCCTCCAGGACAAAGACGCCTCGAACTGTATTGCACTTTTTAATGTGATTCAGCTCTATGAAAACCTGCAAAAGAAGGAGGGAGGAAGGATGGCGTCAGGCCCCCGGGCTCCACTCGTGCCCCTGGAGCCCAGCCCCCCAGCTGCAGCCCCACCCACACATAGGGAAGACATTTCCCCAAAGGAGGAGAGGAGAATCCACACACACAACTCAAAAGGCTAAGAAGCGAAGACAGCAGAAAGGGCGTGTACCTTCCGCTCCTGGCCGGAGGAGAAAGCATGGGAGAGAAATGCAGTCGTTAGTTTTATCGGTCACCCCCAACCCTGTGGCCCCTCTACTGGCCTGGGCTATTCCACCCAGGCCCCTGCCTCGGGCAGGCCTCGACACCCAAGGGCCTCCCACTTGGCCCACCATGCATCCTCCTCCGGCGCAGAGGGCTGGCACAGGTGAGAGACTCCCCTCAGACTGAAGTGGGCTGGAAAGGGCCTGGGTGGGGAGTGGGGGGTGGGAGTGCCCCTTTGGAATAGGGGCTAGTGACTCATAGCTAGAGGTTAGGGCATAGCTTTCTGAGGGCCACACTGCCTCCAGTCTACGTAGTGGAAGAGGAAATGAGACCACAAGGACAGGAGTCAGGGCTCGGTACCCCTTCTCTCTGGGACAAACCATGGTGGACAAAACCCTTAGGCAAAAGCCTGCATAGACATAGAGTCAGCGCATTAAAGTATTCATGGGGCCTAAGAGGAGAAGCAGGAGATAAACAGGACAGGGTAGCTGGATATGCTGGCTAAGTTCCATCAGCCTGGAAGAGGAACATAGAGGGCACTGGTGTCCTTTTCCCAGAAGGCCCTGGGGCCCTCATGGATATGGAAAAACACTCAGGTTAGGCCCCTAGACAGATTCCCCCCAAATCCCACAAGGAAAAGGCACTTGGGGATGCCAGGCTGGTTGGGTGGCTGTTTCCCATGACCCCAACACTACCCAGACGGTCCCACTGAAATCTGGGCAGCAGTAGCAGTGAAACACCAGGAGCAGAGAGAAGGTCCCAGTCCAACAGCAGGTTCACCTTCTCTGGGCATCCCCTGCCTGGTCAGGGGCAGCAGTGGAAGCATATGACCAGCTATGGCTCAGAACCCCAGGGAAAGGAGGGAACACAGCAAGGAAAGGGGAGGGAAAACACCTGGCTGAAGAGACAGCTGAAAGGGGCCCAGGAGGAGGCGCTGGCTGCAGAATGGAATTAGCTTAAGGAAATGTCACTGGGAGGAAAAGGAACACTGTTAAAAAAGACCGAGAGGAAGAAGTCATGGGTCCTATAATGGAAGCACACGGGGGAGAGGCGGAGGGCGGGCCGCTCTGTCCGGATGGCCTGTGGAGTCAGGGACGGTTGAGGGAAGGGGAGCTAGGAAGGGGAAGAATCTGCAGGAGAGGAAGAGGCCAAAACCCACCCACTGCCAAGAGGCCAGACACGAGCTTCACACACGGAGAAAAGTGCCGGGGCCACACTCACAGAACAAACCAACGCCAAGCAAAAGAAAAGCCCAGGAGCCGACAGAGCCGGAGGGAGCGGGCAAAGAGGGGTCAAGGAGACGCTCCCCCTCACACTGCCCTCAGGAGCCCAGCCCGAATCACATGCTCTGGCCCCGTCTGCACCCCTGCTCCCTCTGGCTGCCTGTGGTTGGGGAGGGCCACTGCCCCCCTCAGCCAGGTCCACCGCTGGTGCCAGCTGCCCCCTCTGTCTCTCTCTCTCTTCCCTGGTGAGGCCCTGGGGGCCCTGCCCCTGCCCCTGCACACAACAAGTGGGCCGCAGTGCCTCCTGCTGCTCCTGCCCAACCTACCTGGCTATGCATGAACTTAAGGTTGATCCCCTCCAGCGTAACCTGAAGCAAGCCACCCTCGCCCGTCCTCATGTCCTGCACTGGGAACTCACCGCCCAGCTCTGGACCTGTATTGAGGAAGGAGGCTGTCAGGCCCCGGGGAGCTCCCTGTCGGAATTCTGACAGTCCAGAAAGGCCCTGCCTGGGAGAGGCGCCGCTCCGACTCTCACCTGGCTTGGCGCTGTGCTGTCGAGCCGCAGCCCGCTCCATGCTGTCCTTCACGCAGTAGTACAGCTCCCGACACTGCAGCACATAAGACGGACAGTTAGGCCAGCCCCTGGGCCCCGGGGGTCTGGACCCAGACCTGAGACAAGGGGCCGTGCCCGGAGCTCTCTGACCTCCCGGGACAGGGGCTCCTTCCCTCCCCACTCCGCCACAGCAGAGGACGCCGCGCTGGTACCTTCTTGGTATAGAACTTGTTAAGCTGCGTCTCAGGCCCATTCCTTCTCCACAGACACAGCACCTTGGTCTTGGGGCAGTAGGTCATGTTGATGAGCTTCTCATACCACCAACGCTCAGACACCGTCCCGATGCTGCTGCGCAAGACGACGCAGTCATCACACACCTGCAGGGGAGAAGACGGCAGGCTCAGTGGCTCCTGCCTCCTGGAGGCCTCAGGCCCCACGCAGCCTCGCCTCCTGCAGCAACTGACGGTGGCAGTGTCCCAGAACCCCCCGGCCCCATCCCACAGCTCTCTGCTAGGAGACGGGAGATGTGGAGCTCACGTAAGGACATCCTCCTAAGAGGCCTGTAAGAAGAGAGGGAGTCATAGAGAGGCCTTTCATTAAGTCAAGGAGGCAACGCTCTTTTCAAACAAATGAGCATTTATCAAAAATCCACTGCACACAGCTCTAGGAACTGTGTGAGATGCGAAGGAGATAAGGGATGCCTCATCCTTCCATTTCTAAGCTAACGTCCTTAGAGATGAGGTGATGTGACTCGTCAGGGGGCCAGGCTGACCAGAGGAGAAGGCCAATCAGTGAGATTCCTAATCTCAGCACTGTCGATGCCACAGAGGTGCCTCTGTTTGCTCATGCCATGTTTTCTATCCTTTTTTTGTTGATAGGTGTCGTGTTTTTACATCACAGTCACTTTTGAATGAATCTCATTCCCTCCCAAGTGAGCTTTCTCAGGTATCATTCCATTTAACAAATATTTCATTCCTATGACTATTGAATTTATCTCTGAAAAGTTGAATGTATGGGGGCAGCTAGGTGGCATAATGGTTAGAACACTGGCCCTGAAGTCAGGAGGACCTGAGTTCAAATCTGACCTCAGACCAAACACTTGACACTTAATAGCTGTGTGACTCTGGGCAAGTCACTTAACCCCAATTGCCTTAAAAAAAAGAAAAAAGAAAAGAAAAGAAAAAGAAAAGTTGAATGTATTTTAAATAAAATATCTTATTCTTGTAAGTGACTTCCATGTATTCTGCCCACCAAAGGGCGGTAGAAAAACCAATTGGTCTACACCAAGGACACCCGAAGCCTGTCAAAAAGAATTTTTAATATTCAACAGAGTTTACTACGGATTCCAAGAACCCTGTGGAGATACATGATAATGAAAGAGAGGTCAAAGGAGCTCAATGGGAACTGTAAGCCCCTAAATTCTAGCCCAGCTCAGTTGCGATTTTCAGCCAAACAACACATTTCCATTTCATAGCCTGGAGAACAGGAAAGGACCACACTGTTCTGCACTCCATAATCACTTACAGAGTAATTATCCAAAGGGCCAGAGAGGAAGCAGAGAGATGCTCAGAGGACCAGGGTGTGGTTCAGATGCTTAAAAGATGCCAGTACAATGGTATGCACAAAGCTCAGGGTATAGAAACGACACCTACTGCTGCCCACTCTAGCTGGTGAGCTTTGGGCAACATTCTAAGACACCCTTAAAGCCCGCGGCCTCAGTGTGGCCATTGTCAGACAGGCAAAGGGCACGTTGGATGTGGAGAGCTGTCCCAGGGAAGGGCCTCTTCTGGGGGGCTGGGGTTGCCCTGTCTCCAGAGGATGGCTAAGAACTCCTGGCAGGGAAAGAGGTGGCAAGCTCTGAGGCCTCAGACACACCCTGGCTGGAGCTGAGGGAATGAGGTTCCTGGCAACTGGCTCACAGGGGGAGTGCCTCTAAGCCACACCAAGTTAGGGTCGGCATCCCCTTGGGCCATCCAGCCAAGGGCTGATGCAGCAGGTGTAATTCATCAATAACACTGTCAGCCCCTCCCCTAGCCCCGTCAGCCCATGGCTTGCACTTCTCGTTCAGGGCAGGCCTTCTCTATCTGGCCTCTTCTGACAAACATGAAAATCAAGCCCAAATGAGACCAACCGGAATGCTCTTATAACTTCTTTTAATCCAGTGCAACTTGTGGTGGGCTATAATTGGATCCTGAAATCACTAATCAAAGAGATATGTTTTAAAATTCGAAAGAAACCAACCTATGGTAAGAAATCACTGGTCAGAAGCAAACACTTCTGAGGAGGGAAAGGGTTAAAATGGAGACTAGAATAAACGGAGGGCGGGACAGGATGAAGGGAAATATAATTAGTTTTTCACAACATGACTACTATGGAAGTGTTTTGTATGAGTACACATGTATATAACATGTATCCAGTTGCTTGCCTCCTTGATGAGGGTGGGTGGGGAGGGAGGAAGGGAGAAAATCTGGAACCCAGAGTTTTAAAAACAAATGTTAAAAATTGTTTTCACATGCAACTGGCAAATAAGATATATAGACAATGGGGTAGAGAAGTCTATCCTGCCCTACAGGAAAATAGAAGGGGAAAGGGATAAGAGAAGGGGGGGAGAGATAAGAAGGGAGGACAGATTAGGGGAAGGGGTATTCAAAATACATGCCATCTTGAGGTGGGGGAAGGGGCAAGATGGGGAGAAAATTTGGAACTCAAAATCTTGTGGAGGTGAATGTTGAAAACTGAAAATAAATAAATTAATAAATGTTTAATTAAAAAAAAAGAAATCACTGGTCACCTTTACACTGTTACTTAGCCAAAAGCCAGGTGATTTTGGAAAAGTGAGTTTCCACTCCTATAACCCTATGACGACACTGACAAATGTTCTCTGGCTTCTTGGCCAGAAGATTTCTTTTTCTTTCTTTTTCTCTTTTTTTTGGGGGGCAATTGGGGTTAAGTGACTTGCCCAGGGTCACACAGCTAGTAAGTGTCTAAGGCCACATTTGAACTCAGGTCCTTCTGACTCCAGGGCTGGTACTCTATCCACTGCACCACCTAGCTGCCCATAGATTTCTATTCCTTCTCCATGTTTCTGGTCGACACCTACCTCCATGAAGAAGATATCCCCGCTGGTGTCTGTCCCTGCATGCACCACAAATGTCTGTTTCTTGATGTGACGGCTGCCACTTGGCTGGAGAGACACGTCCCGCCCATTCTAGTGGAGGAGACACCTTTTAGGGAGGGTCCTCAATCCCAGTCAAAGAGGACTCTGGGCTGAAGGGCCTTGGTCAGTACTGGAGGTAAGAATGGGCCTCCATTCACCGCAGTCTCACTGCTAGCTCCTGTCTTACCTATCAGGACTCCCTGAAGGGACATCTCAAAGACAAGAGTTTGTACCATTGACAAAACTTCTCATCTGCTTTTGGGCTAAGGCCTTCTGGCCAGTGCTCCAAATCAAAATAAATTAATACCTCTGGAGCCCAACAGGGTTGCCTGGATCTCCACAGTGGAACAAACCAAGAGGCAGGCTCTCAAGAGCAGGCGATCTTAATATTTTAATATTCTGATACCTGTATTCCAACCCTTTGTAACCCTAGGTATTTTACGCATTTAAAAACCATATTCCAAGAAGAAGTCCCTAGGCTTCACCAGAGGCCCAGCTCTACAGGGGCCTCCTCCCTGCATCAATTGGACTAGTATTATCTGCCTTTCTTAAATACAGGGTTGATGAGGAGGTGGAGAAGCACCCAAGAGGGTAATGTAGCATGTACTCACCAGGCTGGCCAACTGATCTAACACCTCATTTATCTGCTGGCCATACACAAGCCCGATGTGAGATTTTCCCATGAGGCGTCTAACCTTCTTCCGGATGTCATTCTTGTTTACCTAGGAAGCCAAAGTAAGACCTTGTGTGGAGAGGCCAGTCCCCAAACGAACGTTCAATTCTCTCGTGAAAAGAGGATCATGGAGAGAGTATGTCTCTGTGATCAAGAAAGGAGTGGTGGCAAAGATCACCTTGAGTAACAGCATGGTGCTTTTTGCCAGAGTCATAGGAAAGAAGACAGCTCTGGGAAGGCTGTGGCACTGAGTCACGACACTTTCACAGAGAAGAGAGTGTCCCTTAGCTTCCTGGCATTTTCTGCACTCCATCATAGCTGGCTGAGATACTGACTACTTTCACCTGTTCTAGGGCTGCCCACTGCCTCATGGCAAGCCTTCGTACTTGGCCTCAGACTTTCACAGCCTTAGGGAGGGCACTCAGTGGACAGGCTCTACGGTGACCGGAACAAGCCTGGTCCTTCCAGTAGCAGAGGTAATGAGGCTCAAGCAGAGCAGACTCCACGGCTTTCATTACCTTCATCAGAAGCATATAGGAGATGAGGTTGTTCAAGAGTGTGGCCAGTAATCGATCTTCATCATCCTCCAGGCGCTTCCGGTCACGTTCTCCCAGGGACAGATACCTGCCCAATGAAGAGGAGACAAGTCAGCCTGGCAGTACCAAGGCAGGAAGCAGAAGGATCTGAGTTTATGTGGTCCACACTGTGCTTCTGTACCTGTCAATCATTTCCTGGGGTCCCTGATCCATGCCCATTCCTTCTCTCTCCAACATCACAGCATCAAGGAAGGCATCTTCCCAGAACTGCATCTGGTCCCACAGGGTAGAACGTTCTTTACCTGAATACCAGAGAGGCTGCTCAGAGGATCACATGAGCCACAGGAAAGGGAGTCACCTCAAACCCCAGGGAAGAAAGGAGCACAGGACTCTGCCCCCACTCGAAGGCATGGCTGCCACCTGCCCCAGCTGCCTCTCAATGAGGCCAGCCCCTCCCAGGGAGGTGGAAAAGACACAGTATACAAGGAAAGGTGGTTACTCATAGAGAAGGTCTCCATAGCTGCATCCTCTAACTGGTCCCACATGGATCCTTTGTCCCTTCCTACCAAGTTATTAGCAGGAAGGGTCACGGCAGCAAAGGAGGGAATACAGGAAAAGAAAGAGAAACAGGACATTGATGAACACCAAAGTCTAGCACCTTCACCCAGGATCACTCATGGCTGCTTATTCCTTCCTACCCCAGCAAGCTGTTTGCCTTCAAATATACGATCACCGTGTGTCACCACAGATCAGCTGACACCTGGGTGACTGCGCCAGTTCCCAGGGAACTCGTCAGTTTGGATGGCCTCCTCACTCTTGACCCTAACTAGCCTGCCTGCGCCTGGCCTTCCCGGGGAAGCTCTACCCCCACTCACCTAGGAGTCCCTCATAGAGGTAGACACGCTGGCTCACGTCTTCAAAAGGACGAATGGGCTGCCCACTACCTTCTCCTTTGTACTTGGCTTCAGACTGTGGGCTTTGCCCTGCAAGGAGGAGATGGGAGATCAGCCGCCACAGGTGTGGGTCCCCACACACCAGTCAGACCATCAGTGGGTTTAATACTCTAAACAGCCCAGTAAGTAACTGCTGCTTTTCTGCTCTCTCAGATCTTACCAAACCAGTCTGAAATGCTAGTCTCCGTTACAGCCATTTACATCATTCCCTAAAGTTTCAGTCTAACTTTTCCTTCTTATCACTCTTTATAGGAGTACCTACCTGACTCAAGGAAAAGCCAGATAGGTTTTCTATAGCATTAATAAGAACCTTATTATATTCATTCTCACAGTACTCTTTATCAGTTAGGGAAAGGGTAGGGAATGAAACTGTAGCAGGCAGAGAAAAAGCCATTTGCCCAAGGTAATTCTGTAAACGACGACAAAGCTATGCCTTAAAACCCAATCTCTTGGTTCATAGCCTTGCAGTTGATTTCCTAGACAACGGTGACTCAATATAAATTGATCTCACATTAAGACCAACTATTCTGAGTCAAAAGGTCTGGGCAATTGTTCTCAGCAAGCCAATCTCACAAATAACTGATGTCTACCTCCTCCACAGCAAGGGTGAGTTTCATGCTGGGTGCAATGACAGAAATAGTCAGAAATCCTACTCATGGGCTCATGGGCATGCAGTCCAGTGGATTCTTGCTAGACTGTAGGGTATACCATGGCTTACAATATCACCCTATCTAAATTCTGAACTCTTCACACAGAAGTTACGAGAGGACATGAAATGCTCATTAAGACCAGCTGGATTGGATTCAGGGAAGGGCAAGCCCCATTCATTTGCATAATCCTGTTGGCTTTCAGGTCTATTCTCCACTCTAAACTATAGGACAATGGCACCCTCTTTTATTAACAGAACATATGCAGAAGGCCCTGCAGCTGGGAATGATCACCAGTATTAATAATTGATTCCATCTAAATGTCATGTTCTAGCCTCTCCACAGACCAACAGTCACCAAAGGCTGAGGCTCCCCTAGGGATCCTTCCCATCTCTGACTGACACAACGGCCAGGTGTGCTGGAGCGTCGAATTCAACAAACCGCTACTTACGGAGAAACCATCCTGGAAAGGCAGCCTGGCCCAGACCTCCTCCTGGCCAGTGCCTTGTGGTGTGACCTGCTAAGGCCCCTATGCCTTCTAGGGCTTTACAGCCTGACCTTCCAGAAGACAGCAGCCACAACTGCCTACCTCAGGGAGCTGGCAGAAATAACTGAAACAAATGATTGTCAAATTCCATTTGGTAGATGTTTATCTACCGACCTCCAGGACATTCCACCTCCTTTATCAATGACTTTTGAATGGATGACCCATAAGCATCTCAAACTCAGTACATCTAAAACAAGCCATTCTGAAAGAGCTCTTTCCCATCAACCACACTGCTAGAACCTTCCCTCTGAAATTACTTCCCATTTTTCTGTATTTATCTTGTCTACACATATTGTCTTCTCCTTTAGAACGCACGCTCCTTAAGAACAGGGACCATGTTTTTGCCTTTTTCTATACCCTGGCATTTAGCAAAGTGACTGGCACACAGCAGGAAGCTTGATAAACATGGTTTAGTCAAACGATAATCAGTATCTCCATTTCCTGTCCTTTCACCCTCTTCTTAACCTTCTGCATTCTGGTTCCAACATCATTTAATTGAAACTGTTCTACCCAAAGTTACTAATGATCTCTTAAATGTCCAGGTTAATGGCCTCTTCCTGATCCTCATCCTTCCTGGCCTCTCTACAGCATCTGACACGTTGACTGCCTTCTCCCCCTGAATATTCTCTCTTCTCTGGGTCTTCTCAATTCTGCTCTCTCTTGGTTCTCCTCCAACCTGTCTCATCAATCCTTTTCAGTCTCTTTTGCTGGATTTTCTTCCTTGTCATAAGCACTAACTGGGGGTGTCCCTCAAGGCCTGTCCTAGGCTTCTCTCTATGCTTTCTCATTGGGTGATCTTGTCAGCTCCCCTGGGTTCAATAATCATGTCTCTGCAGATGAGTCCCAGGTCTAGTTATCCAGTGCTAGTCTCTCTTCTGAATTCCAGTCATACATCCCCAATTTAACTGTTGGACATTTCAAACAATGTCCTACTGTAAGCATCTCAAATTCCACATGTGCATAATAGAACTCATTATCTTGGCCCCAAAACACCTCCCCTCCCTTGAACTTCTCTACTACTGTAGAGGGCACTACCATTCTTCCAGGCATCCAGGCTCTCAACTGTGGTGCAATCCTTGACTTCTCTTTCATGCAACCCACAAATCCAAACAGTTTCCAAATCTTTCAGTTTCAATGTCTAAAATATCCCTCCCATATGCACAAAGCTACCAACCTCGTTCAGACCCTCATTATCTGGACTACTTAAACAAGGCTCTCCCCCTTGCAATCTAGCCTCCGTCTACCTGCCAGAGGGATTTTCTTAAAGCATAGGTCTGACCATGCCACCCCCCAATCAAGTAAACTCCAATGATATCCATTACCTCCTGGGTCAAATATAAAACCTTGTTTGGCCTTTAAAACCCTCAATTAACCCTCTTCCCCTCTAGGCAGTGGATGGGCCAACCGCACTGGCCTTGCTGTTCCTCATACAAAACACTCCATCTCACATCTCGGTGCCTCTACAACGGCTGGCTCCTCATGCCTAGGATGCTTTCCTTCCTAAACCCCATTTCTTAGAAAGTCTAGTTTCC
This sequence comes from Phascolarctos cinereus, assembly GCF_003287225.1. Classification (NCBI taxonomy): domain Eukaryota; kingdom Metazoa; phylum Chordata; class Mammalia; order Diprotodontia; family Phascolarctidae; genus Phascolarctos; species Phascolarctos cinereus. The sequence goes on along the minus strand of NW_027556402.1, from coordinate 244,618,494 downwards.
TTTTCGACTCAGCTCAAGCATCATGTCCTCCAGGAGGCCTTCTTGCTCCCAAGTTACTAGTTCCCCAAGTCCATCTCCTCTTTCATCCAACTCTTAATTTATCTTGTAAATTCTGATTTCTATATTGCCTCCTTCAGTAAAACGTAAGCCCTTGCGTGCAGTCTCTTTTCTGCTTTCCCCTTCTGTCTCCAGAGCTCAGCACAATGCATGGCATTTGCTCAGGTAACGAATGCCTGTTGACTGACTGAGATAGTCTACGACAGTCTAGACCAACTCAGTTCTGACCTTGCTACTGTTGACTAATCCTAAAGCATCTTTTATCACTTCTCTGATATCAGGGTCACTGCTTGGAGTGTTTCACACACTGACATTATTACTATTATTCCATGAGTTGATAAGCCCTTATTGAATTGGGTTAGGTGTCCAAATGATCACTGACTGAAGAGAACGTTACTAAAAACAGTGGTGTCAAATGCAAATAGAAACAGAGACCACTAACCCATACATAAGGATCCCTGCAGGCCACATACTGACTTAGTTTTAAAATATGGCATTACCTGTATTTTCTTGTATTTCTACATATTTTGATACATATTTTCTAATTATATTTGTATCTGGTTCAGGCCACACTCGGTAGTAGTGTTGTTGGCCAGACGTTTGAAACCTCTGCTCCAAAAAGCCCAGACAATAGATTTATATGGTTCTGTGAGGCAGAAAAAAGTCTGAAGGAAATTCTCATTAAAATCAACTCTGAATTACATCAAGGAGATCCATATTCCTGGCTCTATCTCCTTCTTCCTCATGATTTGATTTTCCCCTTCTGGACAAAAGAAATGGCTTTCCCTGGGCAGAAAATAAAGCTTACAAAGATGGCTCCTGAGACAGAATTGGTCTCAATTTCGCTGTCAGACACAGTGCTACGAAGTCCTGCCAAATGGGTACTGCCATCACCACCTGGTCCATCACCTGCATTGCTGCTCAGGTCACTGTCCGCTCCCAATGTCTCTCCAGAACTGTTACTCACCTTGGGGGGGGGAGGGGAAAACAAGCAATAAGGGATACTCCCCAAGGCAAAGAAATCCTCTAACAAGGAACCAAGAATTTCTAAGTTGCTGGAACTCGACATAGTCCCCCAGAAATGCCAAGCGCTCCCAAGGAGTATTTTGTTACTTATAAAATTATGAGTATGGGGGTCTCAAGGTCTGGTCCAAGACAGACAGATCTTTCCACAAACAGGCAGGACCAGAGTAGGCACCACAGTGAACTGAAACTAGAGTCAGTCTCTAAAGGAAAAAGCAGTTTCCTCCGTTCCCTACACCCAGGATGCCAGTGTGGTGTTCCCCTACCACAGTGCTAACTTCAGAATCCTGGCTTGTGCTTCGGATCATAACTGCTGGGCCTACATTAATGGTAGATTCCAGGTCACTTTTCTGAAATGAGAGAGAGAAAGACAAGGCTCAGCAAATTATTTGTTTTACCCAAAGTCTCCTTAAGAAGTACTCAATTCCCCTCTCCCCACCTCTTATGCCCTCCCTCTCAGATAGATCACATAAAAGGTCTGAGATGGACACCTAGATCCAGCCCCCAACAGAATCATAACCAACCTGAGAACCGGACACCAGGCTCACACCACTATCTGCGCTGATCTGGGACTTTTTCTCATCTGTCTCACCAAGGTTAATTCCTTCAGGCCCTGAGAAAAGGGGGAGGATATCTGGTTACCCAGGATGCATGGACCATGGGGACACAGGTAACAGAACAGACTGGTTTCAGAACTGGTCAGCAAGTCCTAATCACCTTTCCATGGACGACTTTCCTCAGCATCCCATTGGATTAACAGGCCCCCAGACTCCTTAAAAATTAACTGAGAAGCATCCAACCTGGCTCCAAGGGACTCTGTGACCCTCTTCTTGCCCTTGCCAACCCTTGGTAAACCAGCCCCAAACACAAAAAGACCCACAAACAAATGTCTAAAACACACACCACTGCACTCACAGCTTGAACTCCACTGGTGCCTGAGGCAAAAGTGATGGGTCACACAGTGGCTCCCAAGTAAATGTCTGAAGGGGCTTGAGAAGGTAATGCCCAATGAGACAAAGAAATGGCAGTTGTTTCACTGGACACTGCTCAGCCTCCTCAAAGTCTCCAGACCTAAGACAAAGGCCTCCCACACTTCCTCTTCCCGCCCACCCCCAACAATGGGATGGCAGAAGGACAGAATGACAGAAAGCAAGAAAGCACCCCTAGGCAAGGCACCAGGGAGGGAGGTGCAGCTACAGACTCAACACAGGAGGGGCAGCACCCATCTCTGCCAACTGTGCCCAGAGGCCTTTGCATAGGTGAGGGAGATGCCATCCAACAAGGGACTCTCTGACAAGCAAGCACTCTCCCCACCAACTCTGATGGCACAGAGAACCAGGTTCCCAGGGTTTACTCAACAGGAACTGTAGCAACGAGGGGAGAAGGGGTCTCCGGGCCTCACACCTGTATTCCACATACCACCTACCTGTTCACACTTATTCCAAATATCCCCTAGAGCAAATTTGGATAGGGTTGACGCAGTCAGCCTGCTCCAGCTGGGCCTGGGGAGTTGGCAGGTATGGGGGACTTTGGGGCAGGGAGGGGGGCGTTTGTTCCTTACTCTGTTTGTCCAAAGCTTTTTGTTTTTTCACTTCCTGGTGCTTGTTCCACAACTCTACCCCAGATGCAATGCAAGCAGGAGAGAAAGACAGAGAGAGTCAGAGGCTGGTCAGACGGGCGGAATGGAAACCCACCCCACCCCAGGAGATCCAGGACAGGGTACAGCATTCCAAATCGAGAGTCCCAGTGCCTCTCCACACACTAAAGAAAAGTGGAGGGCACCAAACTTCTGGTCCTCCCCCATCAGGGGTGGTCAGGTCCTTGTCCTGGGTGGAAAGGATGTGACAAGGCAATTTATAAAGACTCACGCTGGAGGAAAGTGCCACTTCAGGCAACAAACAAGCAATGAAAGGTTTTCAAGAGCTTGAATGCAGACACGATTAACTCATTGATGGCTTCGGGATGGATGGAGGCCTGTTTATTTAGCCAGTGACCAATCCCCTAGCTGCTGGCAGAAGAGCTCTTCCCACTCAGAGTCTGCACTACCCCCCAGTGCCGGAAGCCTAGTCTGCATTCCTCAGCTCCTCAGCTGGACTAACAGCATAGCCTGATCCATATGCTGAACATTCCAGATTGTCTGGAAGTCCAGTGGAAGCTAAGCTCCCCCCTGCCTTCTGGCAAATGTCAGAGGGAATGTAAGAGAATTACAGAATAGCATTTTTGTAGAGCTGGAAAAGAGAGTTTTGATCTCACGATTCAGGAGGTCTTCCTCTCAGGAAACATCAGCTGAGAAGAGTCTCTCACTGAGTTGGCAGGGCTTAGCACCCACTAGGCAAGGCCATGCACTGGTTGGACCTGAATTTTATCCATAACCATTTTCTAGTGATAAAGCAGTAGTTACTAAGAGTTGTGACAAGTAGTCAACAGCATGAAGTGTGAAGTTGTTCAGGGACTAGGGCCAAGGTAAGAGCAAGCTAGGATCTTGGCAGCTCAGGGCCAGGTGGTTTGTGGGTAGTACACAGAGAGCTCCCCACTCTCTTGCTGAAGGTTCACTCTCCTTCTCTAGTGGGGACTGGAGAAATAGCAGAGCGTTAAGTTCTCAGCTAAGGCCGAGGCTGAAATACTTATAGAAAAACTGGCTCAGATTGCTAGAGATCCCAAAGATGAAGAGGAGTATGAGGGTTGCTGGACAGTCCCCATGGGAGTCAGCACTGTTTTCCTGGAAGTGGATAAGTAGGATAGGGAACAAAATGGACCACAGAGGCCCAGACAACCTTTTTTACTTTGGACACATTTCCCAACTCGCTTCTAGCTTTCCAGGGCCCACTTGGCCTTTTTACTGTACAGAAAGGAAACTCCAGATGCCAATAAGTCAAGGAAGTCAGAAGTGCAAATACAAAATGGAGCCTCATTAGCCCTCCCCATGCCTTGAGAAACAATGTGCCCACTGTCTAGGTATAGTCAAGGTGCAATAAGGGACAGAAGAAGATAAGAGGGTGTATTAGGAAGGGACAGGGAGTCAGTAAAGGTGAACCTTCCTCTCTGAAAAGCAAAGTGTGGCAAAGATAAGGACAGGATTCTGGATGGAGTATGGGCATAGAAGGAAGATTCCGAAATTAGCGCCTGTCTGTCACACTGAGCAAAGCGATACCCACCAATAGAAGCTATGAAATTCTCTTCCTTTAGGCTTCTGGTGTCCAGCTCCTTGGGGCCCCTTCCTGTAGCACTTGGTGCCCGTGGTCCCAACTGGGGAACCCTCAGCTGTGCCATGGCCTTTGGGTCTCCCCGTCCAGTCAGGACTGGATCCTTGCCAACTGGGGTGTTCACACTATCTGTGGGACTTCTCTTCCGTTTATCTGGCTCTGAGGAAAAGAATACCAAAATGAGCAGGCCAAAGAAGGAGGAAGAATGAATCAAGGTCCAGAGACTGGGTAGGATAAAGGGCAGCGGTGAAGGAGGCAGATAGGAGGTAAATGAAATAGACCAGGCAGACTCATGAGCACAGGAAACAGAGGTAAATAGCTTCTTGTGGCTGTGAACTGTCTACTCATATGAAAACAATGTAGACAGTATGGTGGAGTGGCTAGGGAGCTGTCCTAGAGTCAGGAAGACCTGCGTTCAAGTCTTGCTTCTGATCATCCTGGCTGAGTGACCTTCATCAAATCACTTGACTTCCCAAGTGCCCCGGGCAACTGAGACTCTAAGACTTTAAGTCGCAGAGAAGGTGCCAACCTACAATACACTGGAACAGGGGTTCCCTGTCTCAGTGAAATCACACAGGCCCAATCCCCAACCCCAGCCAGTCAGTAAACATTTTGCTTGAGGAGCTCACAGTTTAATAGAGAGAGCACATTCAGATAACGATGTGCAAACAAGCTACATAGGAAGAGAGTCCCTAAGGACTGAATGGGAGTGGGCTGACAAGGGGACAACTGTCAGAATCCAAGAGGGAACTCCGGTTGAAGAGGAGACAAGCCAGGGCTGGCAAACTGTCCAATAGCCATAGGTCTTACCTTTGCTGTAGTAGTGGGTCTGGGCAATCTCCAGAAGCCCAAAGGTGCTGGCCATGCCACCGAGGCCAGCATTAGCATAAGACTGCTCTAGACTCAGCACCATGCACTTGAGGAGGTCTAGCATCCCCTTGTAGACCTTGCGGCTTATCTCCTGAGACAACAAGGGCAGGGGCTGGAAACTGCCATGCTCCCGCCAGCCCCGCCCCGCCCCTGCTGCCCACCCCAGACAGCTCACTGACCACATCAGGGATCGTCTCCTGTGGGGCGCCATCCTCAGGAGGCGCCAGGCGGTTCAGCTTGCTTAGTACAAAGCCTCGGAGTTGCTCGCTCTCCAGCAGCCGCCTCACCTTCTTCACGCTGAGCCAGCCCACTCCCTGGCCGTCCAACACACTGTGCACAACCTCCTTCAGGAACTGCTGGTTCTCACTGTGGGGACACGAGCCGCTCTACAGGTGCAGCCCCCAGACTCCCGGACCACTCCCTGCCTCGCCTGCCCAGTGGCCCATTCAACCATCACCATAATGCACCAACTGAACCTGAGTGAGGAGTCTGAGCAAAATGCTGGGCTGCCCCCATCAGGGGCACCAACAGGTCTGAGTCTCTCCCCCCGCCCCTTCCCTCTCTCGTGGACACCCTTCAAACACTGCTCTCCTGACTTGGCTGCCCAGCCATCCATTACCTGGAATTGCTGGATCGTCCCTGAGGCGATGGAGACTCTCTTTTCACCGTGGGGCTATGCTTGATGACTGATGACTTCTGATCCACCAAGGCTCGTCGGCCTCCTAGAGCCAGGAAGGCAGAGGCAACACAGGTCACTATCATGGGTCAGCAGTTGGTGCCACACAGCCCTGAGCAGCCATGGTCCACACTCATTCCTAACAAGGGCTGGGTGGCAGTGGCCCCAAGGCATCACACATAGGCAGAAACCAGCCAAGGGAACATGGAGGAGGTGGGAATGGAGACAAGGCCACTCCACATGCATGTCCCCCAGCACCAGCAGCACGCTGTGGGCAAGCAAGAGGCATCACTGGGGAGAGGGTGAGGCAGGCTGCTCATTTGATGCTGCTTGCCCCACGAGTAGGGCGGCCCCCAGGCAGGCACAGAAGATGCTAGGAAAAGAAGGTCATGCATAGCTCGCAGGCAAAACCCACCTTCACCGCTCCCGGGGCCGGCTTCAGTAACAATCTCCATTAGAGTATTTAGCCCAAATACTGGGACATAAAAACACAATTAGTAGGTGTATCACAACACTCCAACCCCTAAACCCTTCAATGGAGCTGTAGCCAGAAATATGGCAAGCACCAAGCACTCTGGGTTAGGCCCCAGAGCCCTGCTTCCAGCAGCTCCCATATTTGATAGCCTCACCTGCAGGGACCCAGAGCTAGCTGAGCAAGGGCTCAAAGCCAGAGGTGGTAGGGAAAATAGCACAGGGAGCCTGGCAGTGCCAGTCACCACATAGCCACATGCTGGAAGGAAGAGAGGTTGCTGACTAGCATGAAATACCCAGCCCAAGTCCCCCCCCCAAATGATCCTCATCCTGAACAGACACCCTAGCAGAAGGGGAAGGGGTGGGGAATAAGCAAAGCAGATGAAAGGTGGAGCATGGTCATGCAGTGAGAGAATCATTAATTGCTGTTTCCTTCAAATGTGTGAAATGGCACGCCAGGAACATGAATAACCCCTTCTACTCCCCCGCTATGTACTCCCACCTACGGCTGCCCACATTGCAATGGCATCACCTGGGTCTCAGAAACACCAACTAGCCGTACAAACTATTTCCCCCCATTTTCCCTTTGTTTTTTCCCTGCAATAAGAAACATGGTAGGCCTTTTGGTAGTAAAAGTTCAGTTCAGGGACACATCAAATCCCCTCTCAGTCTGGACTGATCACAGTTTCTCAGGCCCAATATCCAGGGAAAACACTGATCATATTGAATCCCATAGACCCACTCAGGCTTCGTTAGCTACCACTGCAATTTACTAAACATCAGAACTTCAAGCAGAAGTAAACCAACTACCAGGCTTCATACAACCCCTGAGATGGCAAGAAGCCAAACCAATAGGCTTCTTGACCTTAGCATCCCTGGACTGTCCTCTGCCACCCTCCTAAGCCAGCTCCTTTGAAGCTCTGGAGGTGAGGTATAGCAAACAATTGGCCAATCTCTCAATCAGATAGTAATAATAATAGCATTTATATAGCACTTCTGCAAAGCCCTTTACAGATATGTTATATCATTTGATCCTCATAACAAACTTGAGAGGTAGGTACTATTATTATTATTACTACCATTTTTCAGATAAGTAAACTGAGGCTGAGAAAGGGTAAGTGACTCATCCAAGGTCACATAGCTAATCCTGAGGCAGGATTAAACTCGGTCTTCCAGACTCCAAGTCCAACACTCTTATCTACTACACCATTGGTGCTTACAATGTGCCAGACGTTGTGCTAAGTACTGGGGATATGAGGGCTAGTATTACCTAGAGCAGCAGGAACATACCAGTGATAGATTTAACACTGTAAAGAGCAGAAATCCTACATTCCCACAATGCCACAATCCTAAGTCAGATAGCAACACCTCACCTTGAAGTTGAGAGCAACATCCGCCTGATAACTATTAATAGTCTATGGCCCACGATGAGCAGAGAAATACGCGAGAATTTGTGTGTGGGGACAACAGCCAGACAAAATGGCTCATGATACACAGAACTCCATCCAGCACCTAGACCCCAGGATCATTCCTAGAACACCCTAATTTATCAGATGCATTAACTACGATTACCTTTGAGACTAGGGAAGGGTGTTGTCTTATCTCTGGCCCCTTTGGTGGGCAGTGCAAGGTTTGAGAGGCTGAAGCTGGTGCTATGGTTCCGGTACAGGCTACCTACAAGGAAGACGGTTCGATCAAGGAGTCACAAGGATCAGAGATCATGGCATTATACTTTCAAAGTTCATAATGTATTAAACCACCCTCTTCCCCACCCCACAACTGCCATTTTTGAATCACCCCCACTTCCTTCCTTTTTCAAATACAGCCCAGCCTCCAAAGTCCAGTTAGTCTTACTAATTACTGTCTGTTGTTGCTACTGTCCAGTCATTTCAGTCATGTCCAACTCTTCATGACTCCTTTTGGGTTTTTCTTTGGCAAAGATACTGCAGTGGTTTGCTGTTTCCTTCTCCAGCTCATTTTACAGGTGAGGAAAACTGAAGCAAACAGGGTTAAGTGACTTGCCAGGGTCACACAGCTAGGAAGTGTCTGAGGCTGGGATTTGAACTCAGGAAGATGAGTCTTCTCGATTCCAGGCCCAGGGCTCTATCTACTGTACCACCTATTGTCTATCCCAGTGTTGTGGTTTTTTTTCCCTCTATCCTAAACAAGCCTAGAAGCAGGCAAAATGGAAGCTCTATTTGGGTCACACTTTTCTAGCACTGTTTACAAACAAAATAGACAGTGTCTTAAAACTACCAACGAAATCTCCCCTGCCACTGGCATATAGGAAAGGCAATTAGAATGGCGATGGTTCTAGATGAAGGGCTGCACTGGTGTCTGACTGACCTCATGCCGACCTCACTCATTACTCGAGTTTCCTTTCTAAATCTACCGTCAACCCTCAAGCTCACTCCCCATATGTATAGCTATCTCTTCTCCATACACCAAACACAGGCTCATACAGCTTCCAAAGTCATAAAAGACTTTTTCACTAGGCAAAGAAAGGGTTGGACATTTTCCCAATTTATAAGTGGTTGAAGAATATGAACTAACAGTTCTTCAAATAAAAACTGCCCACTACAATCCACCCTCCGAAAGGATGGGTAAGGAAATAAGCATTTCTATGGTGCCTACTCCGAATCACTAATAATAAGAGAAATGAAAATCAAAACAACTCTGAGTTTTCACTTCACATGCAGCAAAATTGGCAAAGACGATAAAGAGTGGAAACTGACAATGTTGGAGGGGCTACAGAAAGGCAGGCACACTAATACGCTATTGGGAGAGCTACGAATTATTCCAATCATTCTGGAAAGTAATTTGGAATTACACTTCTAAAGTAAATAAAATATCTACACCCTTTGACCCAGAGATCCTGGCTGCTAGGAATATATCCCAAAGAGGTCAAGGACAGAAAGAAAGATCCCACGTCCTTTTTGTCGTCATGAAGGACGAGGAACAAAGCAGATGCCATCAACTAGGAGAACAAAAAGAACTAACTGAGCTAGCTCAGAGGCGAGGAACCTGTGGCCTTGAGGCCACATGTGGCCCTCTAGGTCGTCAAGTGCAGCCCTTTGACTGAATCCAAACCGTTCTGCTGCCTGAGCTAGATGAATGTGGTAGAATATTACTGCACCATGAGAAACGGCAGAGATAAAAATCAGGGAAGCCCAGGGTCATTCATGAATTTACGAAGGGACAAGCAAACAGAACCAGAAAAGCAATATACATGAAGAACTGAACATTGTGCAATTACAATAACCAGCTTGGTTCAGAGAAAAGTTATGAAGAAGCTCCTCCTTCCCTTCACTACAGAAGTGGGGACTGTGTGTACAGAATGCTGCCCATCCTGTCATATGCGGCAGACGGTTTGGTTAGTTTTGCTGAACTGCTTTGCTCCCTTGCTTTTTTAATCTTCGTTGTTACAAAGGACTGGCTTGCTGGGTAGAGGGAAGAGGAATACATTCAGAAATGTAGGTGGTGAAAAAACAAAAGACATAAGATGACATTTTCAAAAGAAAAAGAATTGAGTTTAAATCCCAGTCCAACTTGGCTGAGGCACTTCAACCTAGCAACAGACACTGATGAATATGGCTATGGAGATGTCTCTTTTGAGTATCTATCTTGGGGAAACACACAGCTATCCTGTTTCCAGCAAACTCCAAAGGTAGGAATGAACAAATAAATAAATGAATGAATGAAAAGAATGTATTAAGGGTTGCCTGCATGCCAAACATAGTAGGCAGTCTTCTCGCCTTCTATTGGCTCCATCCCTTCCCCCACCCCTAGAAGAGTGTGAGTCTGGCAATGATCTGTGACAAAAATCTCCATGCGGTCCAAGAATGGGACCCAAACTCCGCAGATGAGGCTCTATGTGACTTTAACTCAATTACGGCCCAACAACGGATGCAGAGAATGGGACAGCTGAGGAATTCAATCTAATTCAATTCAATCAACATTCCCTAAGTAACTCTATATTAAGACATGTACATTTAGAGAAAGCCCAACAGAGCTCCACGGCACTTACTGGCAAAAGACATGATACCCCCGAAGCCCTCGTTGCTGTTGTTGGAGACAGTGGAGTTGGGAGAACTTGCCCGAGAGTCTGACTCTGCATCTGAATCACTTGCCAGCTTTAAGCTACTGGGCCGTAGCAGCTTTTGAGCCCTTGGAAATGCATAGTAGCACCTGTCAGCTCCAGGCCAAGGTGCCTCACCTTTGGAGAAGTATAGGCCCCAACTACATTGCTACAACCAGGCCCCCCTCCCCAAACCCCAACCCCTATGCCAGGAGAACAGCAGAACTGGTTATCCTCCCTCCCCTGGCTGGCTCTGGTAAGGAGGACCTTTGGTAAGCTCCTCAGTGGGCATACCCAAAAGAGTAACTCAAACTCTTACCTACTGCCATTGAGGTTTTGGTTAAATCGTGGGGTATAACTCTCCTCCTGCTCATCTTCATCTTCATCTTCCTCAGCGGGAAATCCATACTGAGGTTCGAAGTATGGGTTGTCATAGTCACGCCTGCGCCCTAATCCCTCTGGGGGGGCCCCACTCTCTGTCTCATGCTTATCCAGGCTTAATTTGCCAAAACCAGGAGGCAAAGCGCGGAGGGGGTTGGAGAATCCCATCGCTGCCTTATCATCCACCTCTGTAAAATCAGCTGACTCCTGCAGGACACAGGACGCAGGCTCTGGTCAATGGAGTCTGGACTAAGCCTTTTTGCACTCCCACCTCACCAGGAATTCAGCCAGGCCCACCCAGGTTCCTAATCTCAGGGCTTGGACAGGAAACACTTATGGGAAAAGGTCTCTATGACATCTCCACCCTAACTACATTTCTCCCCCAAAGATCTGTGGAAATGGGGCTTCAGTCAAGACTTAAAAGCAGCCTGCTGACATCTACCTAGAAGGAAAATTGCTTTTGGCAGGAGCAGGCTTTAAGCTGCAGTACCCACTTACATGGGGAGAAGAGGGATGAGTAAGACCCAGTCCAATCTAGTGCTGAGGATGGAACTAGGGAATGTCATTTTCCCACAAGAAGGGGCCCAAATCCTAGACAATAGTTGTCACCCTTCTTCCCTTCCAAAGCCCTACACACAGGGTTGGCTCCATGAATGATGGTGCTGGGGCTGCTGCTAGCCGTGGTGCTGGAGCTGGAACGAGGCTGGGGGTTGTCCTGGGAATTCTCACTGTCTGGACCAGGCTCATCCAAATCACCTTGGTTTCCCTGCAGTTCATCAAATGCCACCTCACTGGCATCCCCCAGGGCTGCATGGGTTAGCAGATCCACATCTACAAAGATTCCAGGGGTGAGAAGGCATAGATCTTCCCATACAATGTCCACTTTGTGGACTCTGCCCAGAGCTTGCCCACTTTCCCATAAGGCACTTACTGGGTGTGTCACCGTTGATATCGCATTTCATCATTTCACTAACAAAGTCACCAAGGGATGAATACGAAGAACTTGAGTCATCATAATCCACACTATCGCTGCCACTGCCAAGTTAAGAGTGATAAGCCCAAGAGAAAGTTGTTAGCGGGGAATGTGGGAAGGGATAGAGAAAAGCCACACTAACAGTTCAGGATGCAGGCAAGAAAGAAGGGTGACCTCCTGGCCCAGGGCCAGGCCATGGACACAGAGGAAAAGGAAAAAGCAACCAAAATTCAGCCCAGGGTCCTAAGGACCATCATCGGACACTGGGTGAAGGACAGAAGTCAGCTGCCTAAGGCCACGAGACTTCATTTTCCATCAGGCATTGCTCACCTGTCATCAGTTGGGTCAGAGTCAGAGTCATGCTCCGGCGGCACACTCAGTGCCTCAGCCAGCTGGGAGTTAGTGTCATAGACGCGGTAATAGATCGGCTGCAGCTGGTGTGCATACCACTTTGGCTTGTCGCCAATCAAGGCTGGATCAAACATGTCTGCCCAGAAAGGAGATATGATTAGTAAGAGCTGGCAGCAGACAGGACAAGAGAGAAAAGCAGCAAACAATGAGGAACAAGGTATGGCACAGGCAGGGCAAAAGAAAGGAAGAGGAAAGAAAAAAAAAAGGGAAGGGTGCAAAGATGAAAGGGCAGTGGTACGCACTGTTGTGGATTCGCTGGAAAGCATAGTTGGTGGGGTTAAGGATCCATTCACCAAAGTACTCCACGGCCTGGGTCCTGGCCAACTTCTCAGCAAAGGGGGTCTGTCGGGGACGTGAGGCTAGGAAAGAGCCAGCCTGGAAAGCTACCACAGGTCGAGGGAAGAGACGCAGAGTGCGTGTGTGCATCTGGAAACCCTGAAGCACATTGGGGGAGTTGAAGAATCTCACCATGGCCACCCTGAAGAGAAAGATAGTGGTGGGGTCATCTGAGGGATAACCCTCAGACTCCAAAGTTGTAGACAATCCCCTAAGGCTACCATTTAGCTACAAGCAGTGGTGAAGGGGAATGAGCCTTGACAGTCATACCCCAAAACAGGTTCAGGTTTATACTGTTCTTTGTTTTGTTTTGTCAAGGCAATTGGAGTTGAGTGACTCACCCAGGGTCACGCAGCTAGTGAGTATTATGTGTCTGAGGCCAGATTTGAACTCAAGGTCCTCCTGATTCCAGGGCTGGTACTCTATCCACTGTACCATCTAGCTGCCCCTGGTTTATACTGTTCTAAAAAAAAAACAACCCACCTTTTGACCCCCTCATCCTCTCAAGATATTCTCCTGTATCTCATCCCTTTCACGCTAACCATCACTGCCTTGCACCTCCTCACCATCCACTCCCTCTTCAGTCCCTTGAAATCAAGCTTCCAGCATCACCACTCTACAGGCATTGCTCTCTTGAAGGTTTCCAAACGTTTCCACATTGCTAGCTCCGATGGCCTTTTCTTAGTCTTCATCCTCCTTGCATCTCTATAGCTTTCAACATGCTTTTCCAGATACTCTCTCCTCCCCCGGCTCCTGTGACAATGCCTTCCCCTCATCTTCCTCCTTCCTGTCTGTCTTCTCCTTGGCTGCCTTTGCTGGTCAATCGTCTATTTCCCGTTCCTTAAACAAGGATCTGTTCCCTACACTCTCGACCTTGGGTTCCACACTCCACATTCATGGGTTCAATTGGTACCACTATGCAGATGACTCCCAAACATATCTGTGTATGTACACACACACACACACACACACACACACACACATAGAGCTAATTTCTCCCCTCACTATCTGCTGCACATTACTGAGATATTTGCACCAGCACCTTCAATTCCACTCAATTTAACATGTAATAAAGGAAATTCTTCTTTCTTCCTAAACCCACCCTTTTCCAAACACCCCTATTTTTGTGGATGAATGTTCAAGTCACTGGTTTGAAATCTCAGAATCTTCTTTGGATTCAGGGATGAAAAAGCGGGAAGAATCAATCAGCAACTAATTCCTGTTGGCTCTATCTAAAAATCTGGCATCTGTCTCTTTTCCATTCAGACTAGGCCACCACTCTAGTTCAGGTTCAAGCCTTCATCATCTTTGGCTTGGAATAATGTAAAAGCATCTAATCGGTCTCTTTGTTTCCATTCTCAATATTATATTTAATTCATGTTTCAGTTAGATATTCAAATATATCTGTGAATCACTGACATGGGCAATTCTTCCACCAGTGCATGCCTTAGCCCATCCACACATGCCCATCGTGGTCATTCTTGTCCATATCCTCTTATAAGTGTGTTACAGAGAGTCCACTCAGTGTCCTGGGGCCTTCCTCAATTTTTATTAATATCCTAAGGATTCAGTGAAACACAAGGCCTACCCGTTATCTCCTGCACTCTCCAGGTGACCAGCCCAACGTCTTTCTCACTCATACATTTCTTTGAATACATCCTTTACTTCCTTTCACCTCTGTAATTACTCGTTTGTGATGTGTTACAGCCTTCTCTTACCCATCACATTCCTCCTATTGTCCTCTGGATACTTTTTTTTCAATCTTTAAAGACTATAATATTTCAAGACTCATGGCCACACAATATTAGAAAAAATTTTGTTTCTCAATCATTCAGTTGTGTCCAACTCTTTGGACACTCCATGGACCATAGCACACCAGGCTTTTCTATCCTGCACTATTTCTTGAAGTCTATCCAAGTTCATGTTTGTTGTTTCCATAATACCATATATCCATCTCATCCTTTGCCACGCCCTTTTTCTTTTGTCTTCAATCTCTCCCCAACACAGGGTATAGAAAAATGTTGGTACTTAAAAGACTGGTCTTTGTTTCAGCCCAACGTGTGTGCCTCAGGATAATATTTTGATAATATCCTTCCGCAAGGTCTGTCCAAGATAAATATACCAATGGAACTTAACAAGTTGTCTGGCATTGCTACACATCACAGTCTGGATCAAGGGTGGGGAACCTGAGGCCTTGAGGCCACATGTTGACTTCTAGGTCATCACCGTGTCCCAGTTTTACAGAACAAATTCTTTTATTAAGGGGATTTGTTCTGTGAAGTTTGGATTCAGTCAGAGGGCCACACTCGAGGACCTAGAGGGCCATATGTGGCCTTGAGGCCACAGGTTCCCCACCAGTAGGATAAAAGCCATTCTTTATGCCCTTGGCTTTTCCTGGGTGAGACCTTCGGTCACACTTGCTTGAGTAGCTTCCAGCACTTGATGCAATCAGCACAATGTTGTCCCCAAACAGGCGCATTGGGCAGACTTCACCATTTATAGGGAAGTCCTCTTTAACTTGAACCCTATGCTGTATGCCTCCTTCGGAGGAGGGAAATCTCATCTCTGGCGAGCATGTGTCTGGTATTAATGACCCAAGGGAAGTCAAACCAGGCTCTCTGTTATATCTTTCAAGGAATCTTGTATAATCCTGACATACATGTGGGAAATACCTTGGTGAAGAAGAGCCTTTTAAAAGGTGGAATTTTGCTTTACCAAATGAAATGCCTTCTTACAGTCAATAAATACAGTAGGATCATATCTGTCCTGCAATTACGTTACGGTAAAGGTCTGTCATAGACCATCACTGATGAAAGCCTGCCTTCCCTTTTGATAAACTCATCAAAGATGCCCTCGGTATGCATGCAGATTACTCTTATATAAATGTTATGGATGGGAAAAGTAGGTACACAGGGCAATAGTTACCATATTCATTTATTTTTCCTACGTACGTGTTTTCGTTTCAGAGAGCCAATCATTGAACATTTACTTACTAGCACATCCCTCATTATAGGGAAATCCTCAATAAGCCAATTCCTTTTCCTAATACAAATCAGAACCTTTTTGGCAATTTATAGTCTTTTTTTGGGGGGGAGGGGTAGGCAATGGGGTTAAGCAACTTGCCCAGGGTCACACAGCTATATATATACACGTGCCTATATATGCACACATACATACATACAAATACACACACATGCTGTCCTTCCCTATAAGCTTCAATTATTTTCATGGTGATTTTCTGCAATGATTTACCACAAGCACTCAGTAACCAAATATCCCCCAAATGATGTCTCTCATTGCTTTGGAACTCATGACAAAACCAACTTGGCCAATTCCTTTACTGGCTCCTCCAAGGACAGCCTATGGGTCAGTCTCCCATTTAGCTGCAATTCTCTTTTACTTCCTTTACAACGAGCCTATCCCTCAGGCTTAAGTGACCTCCTTCCTCTTCTTCAGTGGTGGTCACAGAGTGGTAGCAAAGGGGACAGGTGGCACTAAAAGTCTTAGTTTTTAGACAATCTATAACCATTAATTTATCTGTTGGTACTGTAAGTGAGAGAACCTTGTCCAATGCCCAATGAGTGGATATTCTATGAAAAGTGAGTTGAAAAGTGGATATTCTATGAGAAGCGTTGGCATTCTCTCTATAAATGAAAACTTCACATAGCCGCCAAAATCATCTTAAGCTCCAGGTTTAACCCTGTCACTCTTCTGATCAAAGACTTTCAGGGGCTCCCTGCTGCATCCAGGGTAAAATCCTTTAGCTGGCCCCCAAGCCAGCTTCCCAATCTTTTTCACATTACTCCCTTTCATTCAAACTGGAATATGCCAGCTTCTACCTCGTCCCATTACACAGACCACGCTCACCTCTACTCGCCTGGAACGTACCTCACTTCCACCTCTAAGCATCCTCATCATCTCACGATGGAAAACGCTCCCCACATCCAAAGAAAGAACTATGGAGTCTGAATGCAGATGGAAGCAGACTATTTGCTCTTTTTTCTTCTGTTTTGTTTTGTTTTCTCTGTCTTGTGGTTCCTCCTAATGGTTCTAATTCTTCCTTACAACATCACTAATGTGAAGATATGTTTAATAGGAATGTATATGTACAGCCTAGATCAGATTGCGCGCCATCTTGGGGAGGGGGAGAAAAATGTAAAACTCAAAAGCTTATGGAAATGATTGTCGATAAATTAAATTAAATTAATTTAAAAAAGGGCCACAGGGAAAAAAAAAGAATCCTCCTCATCACCCAAGACTCAGCCCTGGCGCTACTTCCTCCACACCCGCCTCCTTCTATTAACTCCCCCAGCTGACAGTCTTCCCTCCCTCCTCAGGCAGTCCGGGACACTGTGTCTAATCTGAACAGCCCCTCTGCCCCGCTCGCTCCTGCCTGGCATCACGCTTACCCAAGGCGACGCCGTGTCTCCCTCCACAGCAGGAAGGACGCCATGTTTTATATTTGTGCCCTCAGCACCCAGCACAACATCTGGCACGCAGCAGGCCTTTCATAAGTGCTTGCATGCATCTAAGAGGTTTCTAAGTGTGATGAGCTTTCTGCTACTCTAAACCATTTCTGTTTTATTACTTCCTCCTATCTTAGCAATCAGAAACTTCAAAGTGGGAAGATAAAAGCCAACGTTATGGTCTCAATTTTACATATTTAAAAACCCAACAGAAGAGAAGTACCCAGGCTCCAAGCTTGTCCAGAGCACCAAGGAGACCAGGTTCGAGAACTCCTCCCCATACAGGCATGCTTGATCTCACCTAGTGGCCACATCCACTGAATCCACATCATTGCCATAGATGAGGGGATTGAATTCAGTGGAAGGTGTGGACTGCAAATCACTGGACGGCCTTCCCAAGAGTAGTGGGATCTCCTGGCCCTCATGGAACTTCTCCAGGTTGAGGATAGGCTGGGTGTTCAGACTCATACTGGCCAGTGCCTGTGGAATAAGACACACTTTATCAAGAAGAAGAGAATCCTGGGAAATAAGCAGCTGTCTCCTGGGAAAAGGCCTCTTCAGTGTCAGGGCCTCTGTCTTTCACTCTAGCCTGAGGTAGTGGAGGCTTGTGAAGAGGAACTGGCCTCATAAATTACAAACCATACATCTGTGACCCGACTATCCCAAAGATCTCTGTCCTAAAATATGGATCAAAATGCCCGAGTGTGTGAAAGATAATTCCAGTCATATAGACACCTCTTCCTAAGGGCACAAGGATTCTTAACCAAGTCATCCATAATCATCAAAGCTGAAATCTCACAGACTCAAAACCAATGAGCCCCAGAGGGATAACTCTAGTTCTGGCTTCCATCAACATTTGAACATATTTATTCTCTCATCTGTCTTTCTTCATTTCTTCCTCACGATGCCTGCTAAAAAGTCACCAGTGGTGAAGAAATATCAGGAGAAAACTACGGTGAACGACTTGCACTCACCCTCACCAGCCCCTGCAGCAAAGGGCAGATCACATGACATCACCAGCAGGGAAACGGGGAAAGCAACGGAGGATACAGGGTGACCCATTTAAAACAACACTGCTATCACTAAGAGCTACCACTGAATGCCTCAGATGACACAAGAGAGGGGAAGGGAATTATGAAGTGCTGAGTGAGAAGCACAGCCTCCAGGGGATGGCCCCGGAGGACAAGCACAACAAAGCCCAAGACGGGGAATTCACACGTGTTACCTTCAAGTACTGCATGCAGCGTGTGGGAGGAGGAAGAACAGAAACCAATAAAAAATCGATGGAATGGACCAAACCAGGAAAGGGATTTCAGAAGCAAAGACACTACAGAGACCTGGGGTTTAAGAGGAAAATATAAGAAAAGACCCCATAAAGAGTACTGAGTCAAATTCCAGACCTATACATTCTTTGAGTCAGCAACAGTTCCAAGGCCATGCAAACAACAGAGAAACAAGGACAAACAGATTGCTCGTAAGGTGTAAGGAGCATATTAGACAGGGGCAGGATATGCACAGGAAGCTAAGAGAAGCTGTATTTGAGATGACCCTGACTTCCCGCAATAAGGTGTGAGGTTGTTTCCTAGAGATCTGTCCTCTAGCCCCCCACCCCAGCAGGCCCGCGCTGGAGCACCCGTAGCTGCCCTTTCCCTTCCTCCACTCACCTGCTTCAAGTGTTTTTTCAGTTCTAAGGATTCGGGCTCTGGCAGGATGGGCAATACCTCTGCATTGGTTGGTGCAATCACCTATAGCAGGCAGAGCACAGTGACTGTTTTAGGATGTGTCAGAAGCTTCTTTGAGAAGCACCTCACCAAAAGATCAACTAGCAAACAGAGTCCAACACCTCGGACCAAAACACCTGGGTTCAAATCCTTACACTGACAGTGACTAGGCAGGTGACCATGGGCAGGCCACTTCACCTCTGAGTCTCAGTTTCCTCATCTGGAAAATGGGCAGAATAATACCTACTTCACCAGGTTGATTTTAAGATCAAATGAGATGACAGATGTAAGCCAAAATGCTTTGTAAAACATTATATACAATGTTAGCTGGTATCACTTCTCTTTATCTGTTGAAGTCTTCCTACCCATTCTTTAAAGCCTAACTCAAAGACCACCCCTTCCATGAAGCCTTTCCCTCATGCCACATTCTGAAGTGACCGTTTCCCCCTTTGTTTTTCACCTCTATAGTGCGCTTATAGATTTCGATGTTTCACAGTCATCTGTATATGTGGCTAGACTATAAGATCCACAGGGGTAGCCTGTGTTTTGTCTAAGGTCTGTTATCTCTCCTAGAGCTGAGCACAATGTTACACAGCTAAGTCCTGATTAGTGCAAAGAATCAATGGTTGTATTATTTGAATTTGTACCACATATTTTCATTGGGCCGGAAAAATTAATCATGTTTTATATAACTGTAACTTTGGGTAGTGAGAATTCAAACATATGCAATCACTTTGGGGAATTCATTATTCACACTAATAAGAACCTAGCTCTACACAAAAAAGATCCTGAATAAATGTCTGCTGAATGAAACTGTACACAGGCCTGGATGCCTAAACTGAGGCCACCAGCCACAATGAGAACCCACTGAAGCTACAGAATATTGATAGAGAAGCTTCCTCCCACAGTCTAGATGACTACTGGTCCCAGTCCCCAAGGTAAGCCATGAGACAACTGCCTATATCTACCTATGTGATGTTAGAAAAGCCTCTTCCCCTCTCTAGGCTCATTTCCTCACCTATATAAGGTGAGGTTGGATGCCCAGCTTTAAATCCTATGATCTAGGACTATATTTGGGCTCCTTCCCAGTCACCACTGTCTGACAGCTCTCAAAGGATGTGGAAAAAGCACCTAATTCTGGGAGGAAATTGGATGATTGCACCCTTTAGGACAAAGCTAAGGGCCTTTCATTTGTACCACTCTCCTGCTAGTTAATAAAATAGAAGCAACACTTTTTTTCCTTGTTCAACTACAGCAGTGACCTCAAAGACTAGCTCGGGTGCAGGCTGAAGACAAAAAGTAGAGCTCCACCGTAGATAATCCCACCATCCCCAGCCACGTGTCTCACCCGATTGCTGTCCAGATCCACCAGCCATACATCATCTGGCATCTTGAAGTCCAGTTTATAGAGGAAGAAGCTGGCAGGGACCCCAATGATGTAAGGGGTAGGGGCCAAAAGCAGCTATGGGTGGAACACAAAGAATGAAGCACAGACAGCACACTCCAACCCAATCGATCCCATACACCAAAACAGAATTTTGTCAGAGAAGGTAACACTGCCTCCACAACCTTCCTGTCCTTTGGGCCTTTCTCCCTCACAGCCAGGGATGGGACAATAGAGGTGAAAGAGCCAAAAGCCACAATGAGACTCACCTGCTCTGCAGACGCCATGCAAGTAGGAAGCAATGGGATAACAGGAAACATGTACTCTAGGGGGTAGATCATTGCCACAAATGCCATCACTGACATGGACAGTGCATTGTAGTCCCGGGACTGTAACACCACCTGCCACAAAGCCATCCAAGAATGGCTCACACTTCGGCATACGATCGAGGGGACGCCTGCCATCAGCCCCCAAATTACACTTCTTTTCATCACGTTCCTCCCAACGCCCAGAAAGCCTTCCTGACTCTTCTCTGTGACGTCAGTAATTTCTTTCCAACACGTCCCTTTGCCTCAATAACTTCATCCCTATTCTGCAATCCTAAAGCTCCTCCTTCAAAGAGGTTTAATGATCTTTCTCTCTAGAAGATTAGGTCAATGTAGTCTACGGCAAATGGGAATGTCAGAGTCCTTAGTATGTCTTTCTCTCTCTCTCTCAGAGTCCCTCTTCCCCAGGAGAATGGCCCTCTTACCTTGTGCTCCAGCAAGATGCAAGACAACACCTGCAGACAAGCATCTACACCCAGAAGTTCCAAGGGTAGATGCAATGGGAAATCTACCAGGGAGAATCGAGATGGGTCAGGGAGGGCAAAGGTCAGAGCAGGCTGTAGCTCCTGGGGTAGAACTTCGATGTCCACTCTCTTCTGGCCAGATATGGGCACTGGAGAGCGCAACAATCGATAGATCCAGGCTTCAATCTCACGAAGGTCATGCAGAAGGGCGCTGGATTTCTCTTCTACCAGGAGGGAACCCGTGAAAATGCGCCACATGGTGTCCCTGAGACATAACCAACAGAAAAAAGCCACCTAACCATCAGGGCTCCTGCAGAGCAAAGACTATCTTTTGCCTTCCTTTCTATCTCCAGTGCCTAGCCTGTCACATAGTAGGTGCTTAATAAAAGGGTAATGACTGACTATTCCATTGCAACCCAAAGCATCCAAAGGAGAGAAGATCTGTAACTAGAATGGAAGAAATGATAAGAATAGCCTCACACTGGACTCAGTCATGATTTGACCACAGGAAGAAGCAGGTTAAGAAGGAACGACAACACATAGGGTGGGTAGGGTCTGCTCTACTGCCCATCATGAACATAAAATTCATTGTCTTTTTTCCAAATGGGAACGCTGTAGGGAGCCCAACTCTCTAAAACCCTGCTGCTTAACCAGGAGACCCATACACAGGAGGCTGGATTTGCCTCGACTAGCCTCTAGCTCCAGACTCAACCAGATCAAGGGGGATTTAGGGCCTTTCCAAAAGAGAGAATGCCAGGCCCTCACACCCTTTGGTCATCAGCTATGGTGAAGCCCCAAACACATCCTCTCTTCGCCTCTGGGGACCAGATGGTCAGGTCAGTGGCACCCTTGTACCTCTGTACCCCTCGGGGGATGGCCAGTTTCTTGCCGAGTAGTCGCTCACTGCAGCAGTCCACCAAACGCTTGAGGGTATACAGACACTCTCGGAAAGTCGTGAAGAAAGGGTAATGGCTGAGCACACACAGGGATGTCAGGGTGCTGTTGCGGGAGCGGCTCCCCCCCTTAGCCCGGCGCTTGCCCTGGGGAGACTGGTTCCCGTCAGGGGTTGAGTCAGCACTGGGGGGCTGCAAAGAAGGACTGCTCTCTGACTTCTCTGTGCTTGCTTCCTCTGGAGTGGGAGTGGCCTTGGCAGCTTCCTTTGTGCGGTGCCCTGCACCACCCTCCACCTTTTCCTTGGGCATCCGCTTCTGGAAGGAGCGGTAGAAGTTGACACAGATGCCATAGCGAGTAACTCCAGTGTCCTTGTCAGTGAGGGTGAAGACGAAGGAGGTGTCATCACGCAGGCTCATGCGCCGCTGCCGCACGCTCAGACATCCCTCAGGCTGGCAGAAGAACACCACATCTGGAGGAAGGGGGAATTCAGGGTAGTCCTCCAAGGGGTAGCGCCGGAGCAGCTCTGGGGTCTGGGCCACACTGTCACTGCTTGGTTGCCTGAAGGACATAAAACCAGCCCAGTCACCCAACAGGGACACAGGGACCAAAGGGGCTGCCTAATTTCAGTCATCACAAAGCAGCAGAGACAGTGTGGCCTAGTGGGTCTGGCGACAGGCTTAGAGTCATGAAGATATGGGTTTAAATCCTACCTCCAATGCTTTCTAGATGGGCACATAACTGAACTTCTGTTTCCTCATCTGTAAAATGGTGACCATAATACTTGAAGCACCTATCTCACCAGATTGTTATAAGGATCAAAGGAAGTCCTGCCTGTAAAGCACTCTGCAAGCCTTAAAGAGCTGCAGAAATGCCAGCTACTAGTCCTGTTGTTACTCATCAATAAATTAACTCATGCTTCCATTTTAGACCCACAAGCTAGATCTTGGATGCTCTGTGGCCCCAGATAATGGTTTGACTAAATGGGGTCCCTAGTGTTAGGGGATCCACATTTATCAGACCCTCACCTCACCACAGACACTGAATCCAACAGGAAAGGTAGGAAGTTAACACAGTTGTGCTTGAGAAGCTCATGGTGCAAGACTGCTTTGCACGCTCATGAATTACAAAAAGATCGTTCAGAGATATAGACGGGAGAACAAACTCTCATTTTCCTCTTGAAGGAAAAGGAAATGGAAATATGAAAAAACAGAGTGACTTGCCCTGAACCATGAAGCTACTAGGACAGGGCTTCTTCACCTTTTTTGTGTCATGACCTCCCTGGAACTCTGGTGAAGCCAATGGGCTACTTCTTAGAATAATGTTTTTAAATGCATACAATGAAACACATAGGATTATAAGGAAAACCAACAATATTGAAACATAATTATCAAAATATCAATAAAAACAAGTTCACAAGTTCTTTACCTCAGGCGAAGAACCCCTGTGCTAGGATCTGTATCTATGTACCGATACTCACTCCCAGCCAGTCAGTTCTTTCCTTATCCGCCTGAGTTTCCCCTACCAGGTTGAAAGAGCACAGTAAAACTGAGAAGCAACTCAGCATTAGCAGGGAACGGAGAAACTAGCACGCCTTCGAGGTTGCCCAGAGGGAACGGGCACAGGCGATGCACTGATCTGACCAGCTTAACGGTATTTCTTCGTTCTTTGCTTCCTAGTCTGGACAGGGGATGTGAGGGAAGAATGGGGGGAGGGTCATGGGGAAGTGACAGCAATGTAAAAACCACACTACTTCAATAGAATGTTTTTAAGGAGGAAGGAGTACGGGGGAGTCCTAAGTCTAGAAAACCAACCCCTATAACATTACCTGGCCCCAATGATCACTAGGTAGTCGAGTAATCGAGGGCAAATCTTCTTCTTCTGCACCATGATTCCAAATCACCTGCTCATCTCAGAGAAACTTCAGGGCATCTGACTGGGAATCAGAGAGAATTCCGGAAATAGCTGATGATGGCAATCTAAAGGAAGAAAGGCAGTGAGAAGCTCCATTGCTGTGCTTAGGTGATTAGCCCTCCCCTAACTCCCCTAACATCATCCTTAGATATGGGCATCAGAGAACAAGTCATCATATCCTCTAACTCAGCAGAATAAGGGATGGAGAAAAGAACACTCTCGCAGCCTGGCACTCCATTTTGGCTTATGAGCTGAGAATGAGTCAAACATAATGCAGAAGGACAAATTTTACTCCCCCCCTCCCTTTAGCTAGTTTATTTTTGGCCCCACCTGGGGTGGGGGGAGTGATTTGTTTCATAGCAGGTCCAGTCTGATCCTCTGTCTTCCTGATTAAGAGAAATGAGGTCACTTTCAGGGCAGCCATGGGATTTTAGGTCCATTTCAATGGGTTTCTGAATCAAACTAGAGCCTTGAGCCTACCTAATCATTGACTCCAGGACTAGATCAAAACCAAACCACCTTCTACTTTCACCACTATTCTGAATTCATCTTGATTCAGACTATTATAAAGACTGTATACCTAATTTAGGTGGGCTAGCAGCAGTAACTGTTACAACACAAATAGTGTTATAACCTGAGAGCTTAAAAATCAAAATCTCTATGCTCCTTTTGCCCCTCTCCCCCTGCTCTAGGGCCAAGGAGCCACAGCCAAGAGTTCTGCCCTTGGTGCTGAATTTTCTCCAGTGAACCCAGTATTAAAGTCAAGAATAGGAGAGAGCAAAGGAGATCATGGGATCTTTCCCCCCTACTATATGTTGTCAACATCAGGAAATGAAAGAAGGAATACTCAGTGGCATACCTGCTATCCCCTAGAAGTGGGGAGTGGGAAGTGGGGAAAGGAAGGGAGGCTCGGTGAATTACTAAGCTATATGTCCAAAATTAGGAAAAGCTTAAGAAGTCTTAAATGAGAATAATGCCAACCAACTACTTCATCTCTCTCCATAATCCCTTCCAGGGCTGGTTTACAATGTGCCAGAGTTCTACATGTGCCCACACTAAATACACACATCAGGGAGAGCCCTATTTATTATACCTATACACAACACACACACACACACACACACACACCCCACTGCTTGCATATATGCACACAGACTGATGGACATGTAAACTTACTATATGCTTAGGGCCTTGTTGGTACAGTCAACACCCAGTTCTCCCCTACAAAATAACGTACATGACTTAGCCTATCCTCCTCATGCACCCTACCCATAGGCTTCGTCTGGCATTCCTCTTATCCCCCAATAAACACACGATAGTAGGACCTACAGGTAATAGGATTCAGTTCTATCTCCATAGCAACTCTAGCTCTCAGCACTATTTATAGTGCAGTTAAAGGCCCTCCCCTCCTTGGTGACTAAATGTGAGAGCTGAGCTGGAGTGGCCCAGAGCCCATGATCATACATCCTCCCTAGATCTACGAGCTTCTCTCTTCTCCTTATTACAACACTCATAGCTACCCTGTCCTTTGACCCATCTTCAGCATCCACATTCACTCAGTCTGGATCTTATCATCAATTCCTCTCCACTGCATAATCAAAACCAAGGCAGTGACTGCTCCATATGCTTCCCTTGGGCCATCAGCAACCTGGCTATCGATTCAGTCAGCCCCTTTGTTCCCTCACCTCTTAATACAGGCATCAGTATACAGCAGAGGGTAGGGTAACACTACAGAACTGAACTCAGATCAGCAAGCCCAACTGGGGAGCTGTACAGAGAAGAAAGGAAGAAAGAAACAGGCTGGAAGAGGTGGTAAAAAAAAAATCCCTTCTTTGAAAAATTATGAAGGCCAAAAAATGCCTTGGAAGAAAGAGGATAAAATGAACATTTAGAGCACAAGCAAATCTGCCGGACCAGAGCTCAAAGCTGAGCCACGAAACCTGTTTACGTGGAGTCTCACTCAACAAGCTGCCCCTTGGGGAAATCTCAGAGATCTCACTCGTTGCTTCTTCTACCAGTTCACTGGGCGACAGGCCTGTCCATAGTGGACCCTTCCTTCTCATGAGGAGCCATTTCATAACAGTTAGATATTAGTCATGGCTACCCCTCAATCTGCCGAGATTACTAAGAACAATAACAATTACTCTGGAAGTATCTTTTTGTGGCCTAAACTAAGAGCTGACCAACATGGGAGCCTTGGGGCCAGATCCCATCTCACAATTCAAATTCTACTAGCAGTCACTAGCTTTGGTTAAAATGGGTGAGAGAGACGGTCAGGTCTTTGCTAGGACTACTCCCCTGAGAGTCCAACCCCATGAGTAATGCCTCTAACCCACACAATTTCTTATTACAAACTTCACACTCAGAGTCTTCCCTTGTTTCAACCACATCTACTAATCTCAAAAGCCCCTGGTTCCTGCTTCCATCCCCTTCAGAAAGATCAGAGGCTCTAGGGACACTCACGACACCAGAGGTCCTGAATCACCAAGCAAGCCGCTTAAATACACATTTAGAATCAAGAAGCCTTTAAATTAGTTATGTCACTTCAGCCCTCAATGGACACGCTGCTTCACTGGGGTTTTATCTGACAATAAAAACCACAGGGGCTAGTGGGAGATGTGACATCTCTGCTGACGTGAGCATGATGGGAGGCTCTCCTCCCCCACTCGATGACCTTGCAATCGCATCAGCCAAGCCTGGTCCAGTGTGTAGGGGAGCAGTGGGGAGAAGGGGGGAGTTTGCAGACGAGAGGAAAATAGGAAAAGGAAGTGGGCAGGGGAGGCTGGTAGCGAAAGAAGAGAGAAATCAAAAGATGCACTGAGGGAAATTGGTCATAAGGAGAGAAAGCAGTTCTGTGAGCACCGGTTCTCTCCAGAAAACACTCAGTAACACCCAAAGATAAAAAAGACAAGAAGCCAGAAGCTGTCTCAGCTGAGTAGCCCAGAGCTAGCTAGACAGATCTTCCCACTCCCACGCCTGCTGGACAGTTCTCCTCCTCCCCTCTCCCCAGGAGCACAGGCCTCCTCCAAGCTGGCAGCACCACATACTCTTCAGGCAGAATCAGAGAGCAAATACTTGAGCCTGGAGCTCCTCAATCTTCTTTCCTCTCAGGGGCCCAATTCCTTTTGCTCTGGAATACTGTTAGTCCCCATTTCCCCTAATTTTCCCTCAGCATCCTTCACCCTCATTCTGAGTCCTCAGTCCACTCAATCCTCCAAGAGCCAACCAGCCTCCTGAAGGGCCCCCATCTCCCCACCCCAGCCTCATGATCCTACAGAGTCCCCAACCCCCCAGTCCTCCTTGAGAACCCCCCACCCCATCAGAAACCCCCTTCCTCTCAATCTTCATTCAGAAGCCCCAACCTCCATCATTCCTCAGAACCCTATCCTCCTATGCAATAAATCAACCATTTATTATTTATTATTACTATGTATTACTAAATTATAAATATTACTAAATTATAACATAAATATACTAAATTATATTACTAAATAATATTTATTATTACTATGTGCCAGGTACTGGGCTAAGCTCCCTCAGTTCTGAAAGCCCTTACTGTCCTCTCCTGAGTCCCCACCACCTCAAAATCCCCAGTCCACAGTCCTTCCTCAGAGTTCCCTGTGCTCAGAGCCTCTCTCCCCCAGTTCTAACAAGGACCAACCCCCTTTGGGCCCCCATTCTCGAATCTTCCCTGAAAGCCCCCAATTCCCAATCGTGATAACCCGTCCATCCCCTACTTCTCACAATTCCCACTTCCTAATTCCTGACAGCCTCTATCCCCAGAGCCCTCACCCCCATCCCCAAACCTCTCTCTCCTCTTCAGAGCCCCCAGACCAAGACCCCTTCCTCATAAAGCCCCCCTCCTCTAAGCCTTCCTGGCAGCCCATCCCCCAGACCTCTCCCTCCTCTTCAGAACCCTGACCCCAAGACCCCTTCCTCATAAAGCCCCCCTCCTCTAAGCCTTCCTGGCAGCCCATCCCCCAGACCTCTCCCTCCTCTTCAGAGCCCCCAGACCAAGACCCCTTCCTCATAAAGCCCCCCTCCTCTAAGCCTTCCTGGCAGCCCATTCCCCAACCTCTCCCTCCTCTTCAGAACCCTGACCCCAAGACCCCTTCCTCATAAAGCCCCCCTCCTCTAATCCTTCCTGTAGCCCATCCCCCATCCCCCAGACCTCTCCATCCTCTTCAGAACCCTGACCCCAAGACCCCTTCCTCATAAAGCCCCCCTCCTCTAAGCCTTCCTGACAGCCTCCACCCCAAGACCTTTCCTTCCCCCTTGGAGCCCCCATCCCCTCATGCTTCCTGACAGCCCCGCTCTCATTTTTCCTTCTCCCCCGTCCCCCTAGACCTCTCCATCCCCTCAGAGCCCCCATCCCGAGACCCCTCCTTCCCCCTCAGAGCCCCCATCGTTCCTGACCGCCCCCTCCCCTTCTGACGTTCCGTCCGCCGCGGGCTCCCTCGAACCTCAGTCTTGTCCCTCCCTGCCCTCCCGGGGCTCGGGCTCGGGGATCCGGGATCCGGGCTCGGATCGGTGCGAGGCCAGAGGCCTCAGCTCGTCTCCTCACCTGGGCCGGGGGGCGGGGCTGCACGACGCGGGGCGGGGCCGGGGGCGCGCGGAGGCCTGCAGCGCAGACTCCCTGCGTTCCGCGCCTCGCACCAGTTCCGCATCTGTACTGGAGTGGGGAGGGGGGGATGTACCATTGCGGGAGGGCAGGAGGGGGCGGGCGGGGCGGACCGTACTACTGGCACCGAAGGTTAGGGGTGGCTATTGGCTCGCCTCCCTGGGGCACACACCATTGGGCCGGCTGGGGAGGGGAGGACTCGTCGCCGTATATTTTTACTGTGCAAATCTCTTTTAATTATAGATGCTGACATCGTCCATTTTGGGGACGAACCGTTGATATACCTTGGAAGCTGCTTCTGAGAACGAGTGGCTGCGCGCCGGCCGGTGTTCCTCACTGCCGTCCCCACCTCCTACCCCTACCCCCTTCACGGTTTGGGAAATGCCCAGGTGCTGCAGCTCCAGAAAAGGGAGGGGTTTTGTGGGGGGGGTGGAACACACTACTCCTGCTGCAAGAGGTGGGGGAGGGATGCAGGGAAGGACTGCCGCAAGCTGGCACCTCCTGAACAGGGCGCGCACCGAGGTAGGGAGGGGCAGGGAGCGCCCCGCGATGCATGACGGGATATGAAGTCCGGCTGGGACGAAGTGGGACCCCTGGCGGAGTGGGCGTGGCGGTGACTCATGGCTAGGGCAAAAGGACTCGAAGGATTCTTGTGTCCTTGGGTTCGAATCCCAGCTCTGCTGCTTAAGGGGACCTTGGGCCAGTCATTGCCCGCCTCCTAGCTTCAGCTTCCTCATCTGCAAAATGAGGGTCTTGGCCTGGATGATCTCTAAAGGTCTCTTCTAGCTCAAAGCTTAAGATATTTTTGACTCTTAAAAAAAAATCTTATCAGCCTTCTTGGGACTCTTATTACTGTGATAGAGAGGGGCACAGATCCACCTCCCTTCATTGAGTAGAACCCTGATCTTCTTAAGGATCAGACAGCTGGACATGGGATCCTGATCATTCTGGATAGGATCCAGATAATTCAGACAAACAGGGGATGACCAAGGTCCCCCGGTGTCTGGCTGCCCCTGAAGAGAGCCCAGGATAGGTGCAGAGCTCAAATGAGATCACACACACACACACACACACACACACACACACACACATCTTATAAACAAACTATCATCTGGGATGAAAGGGGAGAGGATGGCTCCAGAGCAGAGGTTTTGTCCTTGGTTTGACCTCCAAGAATTTCCACTTCCACAGGTCTCCTTCCCTTCCTTAGAAACTCAGACACTTTAGTCTCCATTTTACATTCTGGTCAAAGGATGCCCCAGTGGTCAGGCTGTGAGATGGTACACGTCATGCCCAGGGTGTCTTCTCAGCCAGGCACAGAGGGATGACATGTCATTTGACCAACGGATGTGAAGAAGGCAGGAAGCAATGGCAGTGGGCTTAGAGAGCCTTGTGCAAAACAGGCATCCCAAGCTGGTCATTCCTCTCTGCCTAGACCGTGTCCCCACTTTCCCTAATAGCCAGAGAACTCCCAACCCTTCAACTCTCTTTTAATGCCCCACTTAGGATCTCCACCCCAGTCTAGCCCAAAGAGATGTCTTCCCCTCCTCATTCACCAGCTCTCTCCCCATATCCACACACTGGCCCATCCTTCACCCCAGTGCACATGAGGCTAGGACACGGAAGAGGATCATTCCTGCATGTCCCAGATCTCCGACAGTAGGGGCGGGAGCTTTTTATCCTGCAGGCGGAGGGCGAACACTTGCTCTGAGTGGACACTGCTCAGGGTGCGGAGGCTCACCAGCTTCATTAGCATCCGTGGAAACATTAAGGGGTCCTAGGAGGGGACAGAAGAAGAGAGGCCTCAGTTTCTTCCCCTGCTGACGATACTGCAGGGTAAGGGGAAGTTGTGGGAGAAGTAGGAAACATCTGGGGATTCTGTGGCCAGCCAGAGCTGCTCCAAAAGAAGATGGGAAAGACTGAGGAAATAACCACCGTGGTTCTCATCAACAGCAGTGAGTGTTTCCTAGTGCCTTCTTGAAGTCTGCAGTGTTTGACAGACATCATTTCCTTCTCCCCAGGGCCCTTCTCTCCTGACTGGTGATTCCCTCCCTCATGCCTGGCCCCTCTCCGCCTCCTCCCCACCCCTATTTCCAGTTTTCTCTGCCTGCATTTTCTTCCCCTATTAGAATGGAAGCTTCCTGAGAGCAGGGACTGTTTGATTGGCTTACACTTGTACCCCTAGTGCTTAGCACAGTGCCTGATACCTAGCATGCTCTTAGTAAATGCTGTATCTTTTTGTTTATCTATCATTTCATTTGCTTTTCATACCAACCCTGTGAGGTATTTGCTACTATTATCCCCATTTTATAGATAGAGAAACCAAGTCTTAGAGTAGTTAAGTGACTTGCTTAGGGTCAAACAGCTAGTAAATGTCCGACGTGAGACTAGAACCCAGGTCCTCCTCATTCCACGTCCCACACTCTTGCCATTTCGCTCTGCTGGCTTTCTACACCATGAACTCAGGATTCAATAGGAGGGCTGGAATGCCATGAGAAACACTCACATTTGGGTGGTGGATAGAGACATAGGCGTGCAGGGCCTCCACATAGGTATGCTGCAGCCTCTCCACCTGAAGCTGGTCCTGTACGTTGGGCCTGTCTGTGGGGCACCCTCAGAGACAAGGAGGAGGGGTGAGGAAGGGCCCAGGTGCACCCAGAAGATTGGGCAATTCCTCCATCCTCGCCAGACACACCCTCCAGGTCAGCCCTGAGCCCTCGGAGTCCTTCAGGACACGGCGCCCCCCCCCACCTCCTGGCTCTGATACACACCTGCAGAAAAGATGCTGATGGCGATGAGCAGAGCAAACTCAGCGTCATTGAGCTGAAGCTCGTTCATGGCGCGGGAGAATTCAAAGATGGGGTTGATGAACTCCACCTGCAGCCCTGGGGAGTGGGGCCACAGGACAGGGTTAAAGCTGGCCCAGCAGGGCAGCCCCCCAGCCCCATTAGGGAAGCTCATGAGGCCCCTCTGACACATCCCCAGGACTCCTGGCCTGGGGTCCTGGATGGAGAGCTGGATTCCTGACTGTCTAAACTCCTCCTGATAATACAGATGAGAAAGCTGAGACCCAAGGAGGGGGATCACAGATTCACAGTCATTGCCAGGGCCCCTTGCCCCAGAACCAGCGCTCTCAGGGGCATTGGCATTTACTGTAGATGCCAATGGGCCTGCTGAGCTTTCAGCGACCCTGTCCCCTACTGTCCAACCTCTAGGAGAGCTGTTCCCCATCTAAACAGCCAGAATTCCCCTGCCCTGTTCTGCTGGTCAGCCACACTCCATCAAACTCAGAAGCCATCTACTTTTCTTTTTGCTACTCCAGGCTTGCAGATTAGTCATTTCCTGTACTTTCACCCTGATTTTTATCAACGGTCTAGGAGATGGAGAAACCCAGTAAGTGACAGGCATGGTCAAGGGACAGAACTGCCTTCATCTTTGGGTCCAAATCACTACCTAATGGCCCTAGCCCCAGGAGGAGGTTAAAAGCATCCAGCCCGTTTTGCAGACACAGAAACTGAGGGAGATAAAAGTAAGATGAGATGCCCTCTGAGACCTCTTTTATCTCCAGATCTAGGATCCTGTGATGTCCCAAGACGTCACCCAGAGAGTCTGTGAACCCAGGGCTCCCTTTCTATAACACGCACATTATGGCCCCCTTGGGCTATTCCTCATAAGAGTGAAGCCATCTGGAGTGCAACAAGCATTGACCTGGCATCTGGAGGGACCTGGGTTCAAATCCCAGTTCTTCCACTTACCACCTAAGTGGCCTAGTAGATAGCGTGGCTAGTGGCTTGGGATCAGGAAGACCTGAGTTCAAACTTTGCCCCTCACAGGCTGGGTTACTTTGGGCAAATCATTTCACTGCATTGAGACTCATTTTCTTCACCTGTAAAATGGGAACGATAATTCCTGCTCTCCCTGCCTTACAGAGTTGTTGTAAGAAAAGCATTTTGTAAACCTTAAACATGCTAGATATTATTATGTGTTTCATGATAACATAATGACAGGCAGCCTAGTGTAATGAAAAGCAGGCTGGCCTTGGCATCACAAGACATGAGTTACATATGAGCTGTGTGACCCTGGACAAGTCACTTACTTCTCAGGGCTCTGGGAAACTCTCTAAGCTACAGATTAAAGCCAATTGATTTAGTGGAGGGCATTTCCCACACTGATGAAATCACCAAAAAATACAATAAAATAATAATGAGGAGGATGAAGGTGATGATGGAATATTAGAAGAATTTCTTTCCAACACAGCTCTGGGTCACCTCTGTTTCAACATTATTGGAAACTGTCAATAGGAGTTAATTCTTGGAGAAAATCTTTCAGGCTTCTAATCCTCCACCCTAAAATGGTCCTTATCCTCTAAGCCAGTTAGTCCCCTGACACCAAGATGGGGAGTTGTTGAGAACAACATGGGAAAGTTTAGCCAGAGAAAGGAGACTTAAAAAAAATTTTTTTAAAGGTCAGGGTGACTCCCTCCTCATCTGCAGAGGTGGGGGCCTCAGGGTGTGGAGCATTGCATACACTGTCAGAAATGTCTGGTATGTTGGTAAATTTTGTTGAATTGCTTTTGTTTCTCATGGTCTTTTGTAATGCTTTGTTCCGAAGGATGATTTGAGGGATAGAGCAGAGGGGAAGGATCCTTGGAAAGGATGATATAAAACCAAATGATATCAATTAATCTGTGGGGAGGGAGAGATAAAGAGTGGTTAAGTGACTTGCCCAGGGTCACACAGCTAATACATGTCAGAGGCCAGATTTGAACTCAGATCCTCCTGATTCCAGAGCCAGTGCTCTATCCACTGTGCCACCTCACTGCCCTTTAATTGATACAATTTTAAAATATTTAGGGAGAAATTGGGAGAAGAGGTTGAGATGTAGGATAGTAGAGGATTAATCTACATTATGTGTCTGGCCCAGTGTCACACAGCTAGTATGTATGAGGCAGAATTTGGACTCAGGTCCCCCTGACTTCAATGATGGTGCTCCGTCTACCTCACCACCCAGCCGCCCCAGTCATTGTTAATAACATTTGTTAGATGAGATTGGGCTGAATAATTGGAAGGCCTAATGGAGACGAAGGGGAAGGAATTACTTACAGCCAGGAGGAGGCCTCGCCCATCGTGCATGCAGGACTCAAAGGCCTGACCCAACTCCAGATCAGCCTTGCAGTCTCCTGGCTGGGAGGGCACTCTCCATTCTTCTGCCCTCCCTTCTCCTCCACCCCACCCCACATCACAAGACCAGAGATCTACAGCTGGGAGATTTAGTCTGACTTCCTCAGAAGAGAAAATGGAGCCCAGAGACATCACACAGGTGCTACAGGGCAGTGGTGGAATTTGAACTCGGGCACAAGAGTCTCAGCTTAGTGCTTTTTCTGTCGCCCTTCGAGGCCTCCCTTGTCTGTCTGGATCTGCCAAACAAAGGAGACACCTCCAGGCCTCCTGGCTCTGCCCAAACCCAACCCACCCCAGCCCACGGGTCCTTACCTGCCTTGGCAAAGTCATCGCGGTTGTAGCTAAAATCCTTGAGGAAGGTGATGCTCTCACTGCCAGGGTTATACCTCCGGGACGTCTCGAGGAGCATTACCTGTGGAGCACAGGCCAGGGCGTCCTGATCCCTGGCCTCCTTCCACCTCCCCTGTGGAGGGGACCCTCCATTTCTGGATCGCCCTCCCCCTCTGCCTCCCGGCTACCTTCCAGACTCCTCGCCAATTGCCCCAGGTGCAGGAGGCCTTCCTCTCCCCCGCTAATGCCCTCGCTCTGAGACGACCTCCCCCTTTCCCTGTAGACATCTCATCCCCATTCAAATGGGAGCTCATGGAGGACAGGAATAGTACTTTGGCCTTTCTCCATATCCTTAGCAGAGGGCCTGGCACACAGTAGATGCTCAATGGGTGCTTGCTGACCATCTCCAACCCCTCCACCCCCATGGACCGGCCTCCCCGGAGGCAGACATGTGGAGCCACCTCAATGGTCGACGTCTTGAGCAGGGCGATCTGGTCCTCCCTGCTGAGCTGCAGGAAGCCGGGCAGCTGTTTGGCAAAGTCCACAATCTCCTGCACAGAGACGATGGCGAGCTCCGTGAAGTGGGCGAAGCGCTGCTGCCTGGCCTCGCGGCTCTGGGGGTCTGGGGCCAGAGGCCAGGGCTGTGTGGAGGGAGCAGGAGCAGGAAGGGCACTTTGAGATAGGGGCCAGAGGCCATGGACCCCGCCCCCCCCAGACCCTCCATCCTTGTGCCAAGGGTACCGTGACCCGGAGGCGGTCAGAGAAGGAGCGCTGGTTACACTGCTGCTGGGCAGCCACCAGCTTCTCAATCATGCCCCGCTGCTCCACGCTGAGCTGAGGCAGGGCCGGGGGCGGCGAGGGGGCCTGCAGGGTCAGCGACGACGATGCCTGGCCTTGCTCCTCCTCCTGACGCTTCAGCTTCTTCAGACGGATCTGCTCCTCCGACAGGACACCTAGGGGCATGGCTGGAGGTGAGGCGAGGCCAGGGGTGGGGAAGACGGGGTGAGGATGGGGAAGGAGAAGCAGGGCACTGAGGACGGAGCAGCAGGAAAGAACAACACATCCTGCCCCCCCCCGGGAGTTTGTCATCTACACGAGGAATGCAACCAGAGGGGGAGGAGATGCTTAGACCCTCCAAAAAGGTTCCAGAAGGAGAGGACATGAAGAACTGGGGGTGGGGGTGGGGGGTCAGGAATGGCTGTGCTTGGAAGGAAACCAGAGCGTGCCCCAGGCTGGCCCTGCGTGCCCTGGCCCGCCCGCCCCCATCCTTCCCAGGGTCCCTTATGCCGCCCCCGCGTGCCCAGCTGGCCCGGCTGCCCCAAGCCTTCCCGGGTCCCTGAGCACATGACACGAGGGAGCCCTTACACTGCTCCCGCATGCCTGCCTGGCGGCACTTCCGCAGGCGACACTCCTGGCACTTCCTACGCATGTAGGTGTCCATGGGGCACTGGCCACCACTGTGGCAGGTGTAGCGGGCGCCCTTGATCACGCTCCGGCGGAAGAATCCCTTGCATCCCTCGCAGCTCAGGACATTGTAGTGGAAGCCTGAAGCCTTGTCCCCACACACGCTGCAGACCTCGTTCCCCAGCATCTTGGGAGCCGGCCCCTTTTTCCTCTTTAGTGGCCGCTGCTCTGTAGGAACACAGAATTTTTATTTTACAATTTGGATGCATTTGTGGTTTTGGTCCAGACTTGGGATTTCATTTATGCAGGTGAACCTCTCACCAACCACCTCAGCGTGGCTGCATTTGATTGATGGATCTATTATAGTCTTAGAGAGATGTCTGGGGCACAAGAAGGTTGAGTCAATTATTAGCATTTATTAGACACCTACTATGTGCTGAGGTAGAAGGCTAGGGACTGGGCCTGCGATCTCACTGGCACCAGGAGCCCGGGTGACATTTTCTCTACCAATGGGCACACTTTCCGCAACTTAATAGTTTTAGGAAGTTGCCTGGGGGCACCAGGAGGTAAAGGCCTTGCCCAGCATCACACTGGCTATGCATGTACGCTGCCTCTACTCACTGGGGTACGACGATATAAAGGAAGCACCTTGCGTTCACAGAGCTCACATTCTAGCTGGGAAGGCTTGCCCGCGATTGTGTGTCTGATCTAGGACTGGAACCCAGGGCTTCCTAATGCCCAGGCCATGCTATCGCTCCCCCTTTTCTTAACATCATTTATTTCCTAATATCCAAAGATGGGTAAAGAAAAACAGTTAAGGAAAAACAAATCAACAAAGTATGCAAATCTGAGAACGTATGGAAAATCCACATCCACAGTCCCCCATCTCTCTACCAGGAAGGAAGTATATTACATAGTCCCAGCCCTTTCTCTCTGGCTTCTGTTCTCCCCACTCCAAGGCCACCAGTGGTCTCTCAGTTCCTGAGTCCAGTGACCTTGTCTCAGTTCTCATCCTCCTTGACCTTTCTGCAGCACTCAACAACGCTTCTAAGTACACTCTCCTCCCTGGATTTGTGTGATCCTGGCCATGGTTGTCTTCCTAACTACTGAAACACTTCAAAACAAAACTCATTATCTTTTCCCTCCAATACATTTCTCTCTGACTGTCCTCTTCTGTTGAGGCACTACAGTCACACTCTAGGAGTCATTGTCCATGCTTTTCCTTCACTCCCCTTCCCCATCGCCGAGTCTTGCCTCGGCGTCTCTCACAGCCACCTCTCCTTTTCTCTACTCCTACCATGGCTAAGCGAGGTCAGACCCTCACCCCTCTAGCCCGGACTATTGGAATAACCTCTTGACTGGTCTCTGTGCCCTCAGCCTTTCCTCTCTCCTACCTATCCTGCACCCAGTTACCAAACTGATGATCCTTATTTGCAGGTCTTCACCGCGGCCCTCCCCTGCTCAAGAAACTCCCAAACACCTTGAGAAGAGAACTGAGAAATCCTCCAATAATGGATGTGCTCCTTGAGGGCAGAAACTGTTTTGGGTTTTGTCTTCATATTACTGGAGATAAAGGCGGTGCCTGACACACAATTTTAACAAATGCTTGTGTAATGGCCGGGGAGATGAGACATAAACTCCTGGGCTTGGCACTGAAAACCTTACAGCTGCAGCTACTTTCAACCACTCACCTTCCCTTCTGGGCAAACCAGCGCACTTGGCTTTCCCCCACATCAACATTCCCTCCCCCAACACTTGCTCCCTCACTGTACCTTTGACCGGACTCCTCCCCAGGCCAAGAATGCTCACTTGTGCCCCCTGCTGGGCAGGGAGCAGGCGCTACACGAATGTCCACCATTGACAAGCGTAACCCGGTTCAATGCCCGACTCCTTCTGAAGGCCTTTCTGGATTAACTCAGATGTTAGTTCTCCCTCCACCAGCACTGCGTATGTGTCTCATACATATCCTGTCTGTATTTATCTGTGACCATGTTGTAACACCCCAGTAGGCTCTAAGCTCTTGGAGGGCAGGGACTGTCTCATTTTTGTATTTGTTCTTAGGAAAGGGCCAGACACAAAGGAGGTGAATGACAGATGCTTGCTGATGTAAAGCATCTGATCATAGAGTTTAAAACTGGGGCATACCCTTGTTTTACCAGTGGAGCCCAAAGAGGAAGCGACTGTCCCAAGGCCACTTAGTAAGCAGGTATAGGATCTGAACTCAAGCCCCTACCCTCCAAATTAGGGTGACGGTTCTTCAGAACTAGTGGTCCTCTCACTGGTCCTGCTGTCCTGGACATCTGTATTTACCAATCCTACCCCCTCCCAAACTACCTGCCCCTTATGCCCGTTAGTGGGCACCAACACGAGGGCTTGGTTAGGACCCCCCCCACATGCTCTCCCCAGTCCAAGCACCCCTCACCTGCAGACTCTGCATGAACCTCTGAGCAGGGGAATAGGACAGATGCTGGTCCTGCAAACTGAGCCTCTGAGCCTCCCTTACTGGGATGGGAAGTCCTGGCTTCCTCCCCAAGGATGAAGTTGCTACCAGCCTTTCCCAGGCTGTCCACCACATCTTGAGTCTCAGCCTTCCATAGCTGCTTAGCATCCTGGGCTTCAGCCTTCCACAGCTCCACAACCGATTCTGAAGAGAGAAAGAGTCAGCCCCAACTCAGCCCGAGTGCTTTGGGAAATGGCCATCTTGTTTCTACCCCTAGAGGGCAGCAGAGCATCAGTCTGGCCACCAGGGTTGATGTGGGTCCGGAGACCAGTCCCTCCCTTCTGGGTCAGCTACCTCAGTTTCCTAGTCTGTTAAATGGGTACGCTCTCCTTTCCCCCTGCATAAAAGTCTGTCTCAGAGAGGATCCCTGATTCCTCCAAGCCAGAAGCTGGTAAGCATGGGGGACTTGCCGGCTCTTTCTAGCACGTGGTATGTTGGAAATTGACTTCAGTTGGATTTGGAGGGCCCAAGCATGAGTTTCAGTGCTACCATTTGCTACCTACGACTCTGAAATCACTTCATTTTCCTGAGCCTTAGACCCTCCATCAGTTCAATGAGGGGGAGGATTACAGTTCTAGAGACAAGACGAGAAAATGCACCTGCAGAAGTGGGGGACTACGGGTGCGGAACATCACATACACAGATTCAGTTGATGTGCCAGTTAGTTTTGCTGAGCTGCTCCTCCTCTCCCTCCCCCACCCCCACCTTCTCCATTCTTTGTTCAATGGGATGGTTTGATACATTTTTTTTAAATTTTCGAATGAAGGAGTTAGACTAGGTAACCTCCAACAAAACCTGTGCTCCAATGAGCTTCACTGTCAAGAGATGAGAAACGTTGACTGGAAACACCATTGGCCAAGAGAGGGCCAGTCTCAAAATCGAGGGACCAGAAATCCAAGGAAGAATCCTTTCTTTCCCCAGACTGTGAGGTCTTTGAGAGCAAAGACTTTCTGTTTTTTGGCCTTTCTTTGTATCCCCAACACAGAGCCATTCACATAGTAGGTGCTTAATAAATACTTGGTGACCGACTTTCAGAGAGAAGACAGGATCCGAAGAAGAAGGAAGCTTATTTCTGGGGAAAGGGACAGGTCTAGGACAAGAGTCCTCTGTAGGGGAACGAACCAAGCTTACCAGGAGTGATATCAGGCACAGGTGGCCCCAGCCATGAGGACATCTCCTCTTGAGGTCCTGGACATCCCCAAGGAGCTGTCCTGCGGGAGGGACACAGGGTTAAGGTGCCCCAGAAACTCAGCCCCAGTCCCCTTTCTGAAACGGAGAGGGGTCAGGGCTCTAGGATGGCCCAGCTCTGAGATTCAATGCTGTTTGGGGGTTAGCGGGCATTTAGGTATGTTACCACCCCATTTCCCCCCTACTCAGCTAGTCTTTTCTCCAATGCCCCACCTGGAAGCTAGGGTTGAACCTTCAGACTAGGGCTCTGAGTGCTGCCGTAGCTGAATGAGGACAAGGGATGGAACTCTCTGCCAATGGGACAGGGCACTCTGTTAACCTCTCAAGAACTGGCTTCCAGTGAGCATGCCAGCTGCTGCCGCCTCCTGGCATCCCAGAACAGGAGCCTGGACCTACGACCCCCAGACCTCTTCCTTAGGAGAATTCACCAAATCTCCTATCCAGTCATTTCCGCCCCCACTATTTTTCTCTCTAGTTAGTATTTGGGAGGAATCTTCCTGGGATTTCAACAGAGCCAGGCAGCACAGAGCTTCCCTCCCCACTGAGACCCCTCTTCCCTAAGCGTCCAACAGGGCAGCCCACGCACCCACCCAGACACATCCTTGCCACCAAACTCTACCAGGTCTCCCATCTCCCCCTGAGGGTCCCAGTCCACTTCTAAGGGAAACCCTCTCCCAGCCCCCCAGCCCTATGACCCACCAGATCCTCAGGCCTGGTGCCCTTGCTGGACAATGCCTCTGGAGCCCCCTTGCTGGGAAGGCAGGTTGGTGCAGTCCCTCTGACCAGAGGAGAGCGAGCGAGCTAGCGAGGCAGCGAGGCGGCCAGGAGCTGGAGCTGGGCAGTGGAAAGGGAGCCAGAGCCCCCCAGGGAAGTGAATGTGGGGGAAAGGCTGCGGGCGGGGAGGGGCTCAGAGGGCGCTGCCTGGAACACCCCTCGCTGCTGCCAGGCTGGGCTCTGCCTGCCGGCCGGGATCCGGCCTCCCGGGGGCAGCCTCCCACCCCCCCCATGACTCCTCCCCAGCCCTCCCCCCCCCCCGCTCGGCCGCCACCCCCATCCCCCCATTCACTCCCTCACCCCCTCGCGGGACCAAGGCCACTTCCCTGCAGCCTAGAGCTACTCCCCCTCTGTCCTCACCCCCTGGCCAGGGGTGCCCCTCTGCCCTGCGCTGCCCTCCCGGTCCCCCCAGCCCGATCCCGGCAGCCTCAGAGCCGGCCCCGCTGTCCCCACCCCCGGAGACAGCGCTCCGGACACAACTCGCCGAGCAAAGGTCCCGGCGCTGCTCGCGGCTTACAGCCCCGCGATTGCGACACCCACGAGCTGGCGAGTGCCCACACGCACGCAACCTCCCCCTCTGGGCCGGGGCCAAGGCGCTGTCCGCTCCAGCCCCGCCGCCCGGGAGGTGCAGGGAAGGTGCAGACCGCACTACCTGGAGAGAAGGGAGCAGCCCGGGAGCGGACCCGGAGAGCCGCCCGGCGCACAGGTGGGAAGCGAAAGCAAACTTCGGAGCCGGAGGCTGATCCCACCCCCTGAGCGTCCCAGCGCCCCAGGCCAGTGCTGGAGGGGAGCAAAACCAATCAACTTGGAGCTATAGGGGACCTTAGAGATCACAGTCAATTGCTACTGCTTGATTTTTACAGCTGGTGACTTGCCCAAGATCACACTTTGCATGGCCGTGATGATCCCGAGTGGAAAGCGTTAGATTCGGAAGCCTGAGCTCAGATACTGACCAGCTTATGGATCCTATAAAGAATGGCTACCTCGCTGGGATGAGGAACCTTCGGCCTCGAGGCCACGTGTGACCGTCTAGCTCCTTGGGGCCGCACCCAAGGACCTAGAGGATCCCACGTGGCCTCCAGGCCGCAGGTTCCCCACCCCTGTCAGGCTTAAGAGCATGTTTCCTTATCTGTAAACTGCAGCTAAAATAACCATGGCTTCCATCACAGGGTTGTAGAAAGGGGGTCGTTTTTACAAAGTGCTATAGAAATTGTGAAGTAGGGCTGGTCTTGGAGTTAGGAAGCCGTGGGTACAAATCTCAGTTTTAGCATTTACCGGCTGGGTTAAGGCACTGAAACTCTCCGAACCTGTTTCTTCACCCATAAAAACAGGGATAAAGATGATAGACCATTAGCAGCACCTACCTGGAAGGGTAGATGTAAGCCTCCCTGAGCTAGAGGGAAGAATGCACTCAGGGGCTCTTAATGGCAGCCTGCCCTAGTGCAGAACTCGGAGTCCTAAAGACATGAGTTCGAATCCTGACCCAGACACTTGTTCTGCTTTGTGCGGCACCAGCACTGGCAATTTACTACCATTTATATGGACGTACTATGTGCCAGGCACTGTGCTAAGTACTTTACAAATGTTATCTCATTGAACCCTCACAACAATCCTGGATGAGGCGCTTGGGGTAGACTCAGATTCCACATCAGTAAAATGGTATAATAACCCTTCTGGAGGTGACTGTGAGAATCAAAGGGAATAAGGTAATTTTTTTCCTTTGCTAGTCTTAAAGCAGCCAGTCCCTGGGTTAAAAGATAGGAATGCAAAAGAAGGAAGGAGAGGCAGTTCCTGCCCTCGAGGGGCTCTCAGTTTAAGGGGGAGGACAACTTCAAAGAAGGAACCACCCCCTCATCAGCTCCCAGCATTGAAAGCCCTCCACTGGGAGGTGCCAGTCCCCTTTCTTCTCTCCGCTCCTCCCCACTCCCACCTCCCTTCCTGGGAATGAAGGAACTCCATCAGCCAGGCAGACCAGTCGCTTCTGTGCCATTTGCAGCGTCAGAGCACTGCCTGGAGCATGGGGAGGTTAGATGACTTGCCCAGGGTCTCACAACCCAGGCCACTTCTCTCTCCATCACGCCATTTGTCCCATGATGCCTCTCTCCAGCCTAACTTTCTAACCATTTAACATACCTCCCCTTCACATCCTCTATGTTACAGCCTAAACGATCTACCTACTCCACGTTCCCCTAGCTTGGCCTTCCATCTCTCACCTCTTGATCTTTGCCCAGTGCCTTCCTAACCCGGAGGGCCCGCTCTACTCACCTCCCCTTCCTGGAATCCTTAGCTTCCTCCAAGGCTCAAGGGACACTTCCCCTAAGAAGCCTTTCCCAGTTCCCCTAATTGTTATGTATATTTACTTATGGGCTCGGTTTCTACTGCCCATATTAGAATATAAGCAAATTCTCCCTGGCTTACCTTCTCACCTTTGGCCTGTGGGGTGGCCTCAGGGTTAGGGACACAGGGCTGGACTGCTCTGACACTAGCAGTGTGGATGGGTCACCTAATTTTCATGTCCCTCCAGCAACTCCCTACTTGGTGGAAGGTATCCTAACGCTTGGAAGTTCCCATGAAATTACTGAATTGAATTGTCTGGCTGGGCAGGATAAGAACGAAGGGACTGCTCTCTAGTTGCCCACGGATTTGGGCTAAAGGTGACCCAGGAGCGCTTCTGCTTACAGAACTCCTGGGGAAAGCCCCTCTGCACCACCCCCAAAGCAGACATTCAGTCTTGAACCAGGATACCTGAGGCACACCTAAGGCAGTGGCCTCATGCCTTGTCATTCACCATTGTTGAGAGAATGAATATGGATGAAGTCGGGTGGAAATGGCTTTGGATGGAAAATCAAGACTTCTGTACAAGCCACTTCTGCCCCCTCGGTTTCCTCATCTGTAAAATGAGAGGGTTCCATCCTGTCATCTCTAAGTTAGAATGTAATCTTCTTGAGGGCCGGCATATTTCCCTTTTGTCTTTGCATGCCAGGGCTTAGCCCAGTGCCTGGCACGTGGGGGCCGCTAATCACTTAACACTTGTGGACAGATTGAGCCTTGGTCCTCTCCAGCTCCTTCCTCCTAAGATTCTCAGTCCCTTCAAGGCTGAAGGTTCTCCCACCTCCAGCCCGCCCCAGCTAGGCAGCTCTGTAAGGCTCCATTCTAGCATCTGGGGCCCACTCTGGAGCTCCAGAGAGAACGGGAACCACAATGGCCTAAAATTTGGGTAGGGCCTTTCACTTGGTTTGGATTTGGGTCCAGACTTATGATTTCACTGATTTGTGAGTACTCCTGGAGAGAAAGCTCCTTCAGCTACCTGAGACTATACCTGGGGCCTATACCTAATGGATATATACAAACATTTGTATTTGTATAGTTGGCATGCATGCATGGATACATATGTACACGTGTATTTTATACATACATGTACATTTCTATATAGTTGGCACCTGTGTGTACACACCTGTATACACACACATATACATTCATACATGTGTACTTATATAGTTGGCATGTTGCGTGGGTATATGCATGGGTGCATGTATATATACAGGTAGGCATTTTATACATGTGTGCGCATTTCTATATAGCCGCCACATGTGTGTATGCACCTGTATACACAGATATGCATGTATACACACATGTGTATTCATATAGTTGGTATGTGTGCATGGGTATATACATGTGCGTATATACAGATATGTATTTTATACATACATGTGCATTTCTATATAGTTGGCACATGTGTGTATGCCAGCTCCCTCTTTTCACAGATCATGTGCCTGAGGCTGGGAGCTGGCTCACACATCGGCAGGCAGGATTTGAACCCAGACCCATGGGGCTGCCAGTGCGAACAGGCTGGTGGAAGAGCAGCAGGAGGGGCTGAGAGCCAAGCAGGATGCTCCAGGACAGCTGTGGGAGAGAGAATCAGGAGGTTACTTGTGGCCATTCACCCCTGCCTCCACCCCTCTGTTACTGCCTTCTTCCTGTTTTGCTGTGAATTCAGTTCCCATGGGTCCCACAATTTAACATGATCGGGCAGGGGGACTGGACACTGGGGCAGAGGACAGAAAGAAGAGGGTGCCAGGAAGAGGCAAAATTCTGAGGGAGTGAAGGGGAGATCTGAAGGGGGTGGGCGGTTTAGGAAGAAAGAGAGGGCAAATGAGACCTAAGGAGAAACAGAAAGGGAAGGGAGGAGGTAAATTGGGAGGAAGACAGAGGGCGGGGATGGTGATGAGAACAGAGGGAGGAGAGACAGCCCAGAGAGAGGCAGGCTGGTGTGACCAAATTGGCCCCCAGAGGAGTTTTCACATGACCAAAAGCCCTTGTGACCCCCTCCCCTCCCCAAGGTCCTGCCCGAAGTCTTCCGTCCAGCCTTGTGACCAGGGCTCCTATTTGTAGGGGATACCCCAGCCTCCTGCCCCCCTGAATCATCAGCCCAAACTTCCCAGTCTTACTGGTTCTGATTCCCTGCTCCCACCACACCCTAGCAGTTCTAGAAGAGAAAGAATCCCAGAGCTTCAGACTCTGAGATACACTCTGTGCTCACCCTGCGGCCACCCCCCCCCTCTCCTGGCCCCAAG
Organism: Phascolarctos cinereus; assembly: GCF_003287225.1. NCBI lineage: Eukaryota > Metazoa > Chordata > Mammalia > Diprotodontia > Phascolarctidae > Phascolarctos > Phascolarctos cinereus. The sequence goes on along the minus strand of NW_027556402.1, from coordinate 244,574,278 downwards.
CTTTCTTGGATTCTCCACAAAATGCCAAGAGCTGGTCCAGTCCAATTCAACAGACCTTTTAAAACCAACAAAACGTCATCAATATCTTTGGGTTTTCATCTCATTCATCTATCTCCCAAGGCATCCCTCCCCCTCCCTCTTTCAGAGGGCTGTCCTCCATAACAAAGAATAAGAGAGAGGGTGGGGTAGTTTAGGGATACTGACCTACTTATCCAAAAGGCCTAACTTTCTATACGGTGGTTCACAGGTATGATCTCCCATCCGCTTAAGAAGAGGGGAAGGCACCTTCTCATCTTTCTTCTTGGGGTCAAGTCAATGAAGATTTTTTTAAAGCACTGCCCACGTGCCACAAACTGGTCTGGGTTCTGGGGGAACAAAGACAAAAATGAATCAGTCCCTGCTCTCAATGAGTTAATATTTGAGAGGGTGGGGCTACATTCTCCTAGCTTCTTCTCTTTTTCTTCCTTTCTCTGCACTGGGAGTTGGAATTTTCATTTTGGCTTACGATTCTAGCAAGGACTTTCTGCTAGATTTGTGGGGGATCTTACCCTGGTTTGTGCCACGGAGGCCTTTGGCAGTTTAAGTGAAACCTTTTTAAAAGTGTAAAATAAAGTACATAGGATTACAGAAGAAACTAATTATATCAAAATACAGGTATCAAAACAATTGGAAAAAAAAAGAGTTCATGGACTCCAGGTTGAGCTAAACCCTTGAGCTAAAGGTTTCAAACATCATCAAACACCTTCCTTTGGCCAGTCTGGGCCCCCAACTCAGTTGGCTTCATCTTGTCTACACTGCTAGTGAATATCCCCAACGTTCTCCCATTGGGTAAACCCTAAAACAGCTTCCACCCCAGGACTGAGACCAGAACCAGCTCTGTTGGGCAAACATCCCTGGACAAAAATCTCTCTTCCTCTAGAATTCACAAACTGCCCAGAGCTGTAGTAGGGATAGAGTTAAAGGTGGAAGGGACTTCAGAAATCATCTAGTCCACATCCTCCCCCACCCCCTATTTTACAGGTGACAAGGCAAAGTGACTTGTCTATAGCTAATAAGTAGAAGAGCTGAGATGGAGCTCCAAGATGGAGCTCCTTCCACTGGGCCTAGCTGCTGGGTGAAAGGCAGCACCCCTAGGCAATGCCTCAGCAGGACCAAGCTCTGGCACTTTGATTCCTCCCAGGAGGTGGACCTGACTAGTAAGTAATGTGAGCCACAGCCGGAGCCACAAGTCCCGGCTTGCTAGCCCTGGCCCTGTGGCACATTCCCCTCAACTTACACCTTGGGAGGTGCGTTTTCTCTTCAACACAAACTAAACTTTCTGAGTCCTTCAAGGTTCAGAAATTTCCCAACATAAAATCTGAACCTCCTAACAACCCTGGGAGACAGTTATAATGCTTATTTTGCAAATGAGGCAACTGAGGCTCCAAAAGGTTCTCTGTGATTTGCCTAGGGTCTCAAGCTACAAAGTGTCAGAGGCAGGACTTTGGACCAGTTCAGTCCTCAATTAATTCTACCACCCTGCCTCTCTTCGTAGACCTGGAACATTCATTTAGGGTCCTTCCCCAGATACCTACTGCTGCCAAAGAAACAAATCAGGGACTATAATATTAGAATCCAAGTGTGATGGATTCCACTGTCATTGAAGGAGAAAAGGCTCTTGTAGTAATTTTTGAAATTCTTTGCCCCTTTTCTTCTGTTTATATTCCTTTTTCTGTTTTCATCCTTGAAGGCCCTTGGGAAGGCTATGCTTAGCTGGTTATCTCGCCATGCTCTTGGGGTAGTCAATCCTGTTTGAGGCCCAGTGGATCACCTCGATGCACTAACCACTCAGGAGTCACTAACCACTGGAAGACGGAGTCCCCATGCGCAATGAAGAGATTCTGAGAAATCATCTGCTTGCAGTCACAAGCAAGGCTGGACAGTTTCCCAGAGTATGACCACAAGCATAAGCAAGGAGGAAGCTTCAGAGGTTTGGACTATTGATGCTTCCTCCTTCCCAGAACCCTGGAAAAGTACCAAAAAGTGCAGTATAGCTTACAAGTCTGTCAACAGCCATTTATTGAGCTCCTACTTTATGCTGCACCTTGATACCAAGGTACTAAGGAAGGACCAGTGAAATTCAGTAAGCATTGAAGTGCTCACTAGGAGGCAGACACAGGTAGCGGGCCTGGGAGATGCAAACATATAAAGAAAACTGCACTTGCTCTCAAGATGCTTATGTTCTTCTGGGGATAAATAATAACAGAGACCTTTAAGGTTTTCAAAGTCCTTTGCAAATAGTATCTCTTTCAATCTTCACAACAACCCAGTGAGGTACTGGCCACTGATCCTTATTTTACAAATGACAGGGGGCATCGGGGTGGCAAAATGGATAGAGCTCTGGCCTTGGAATCAGGAGGACCCGAATTCAAATTCGGCCTCAGACTTGACACTTACTAGCTGTGTGACCCTGGGCAAGTCACTTAAGCCCAATTGTCTCACCAATAAGAAAAGAAAAACAAATGACATAGAGGCACTGAGAAACTGAGCTCGGTGCAGAGCCGACAGCTGCTAAGGGAGGGTGGATTTTAATTCAGGTCTTCCGGGCTCCAAATCCGGCCCGGATACCCACCCCACCACGTGGCTAGCTGCTAGATCCACTGCTCCACACTCCGGACTTTTGCCGAGCTGACTCACTCAGAGCAGGAAGCAGCATAAAGACCCAACTGTGAGCCGCCTCGAACGAAGTCCGAAAGGATCAAAGAACGAGAGACTGAAGAAGGCCCGGCCCTCGCCCCACCTTATTTCAGAGGCCCAGGGAAGTGAAGCGATTCGCCCAAGGTCACAGAGCAGGATTCGAACCCGGAATCTGGCCTCCCAGGCACGCCCACGCTCCTTCCGCCTGACCAGTGGCCAGGGGCGCTGCTTCTTCCCCTCCTCCTGGGTGGGTTCCTGGGGCCCGCGGCGGCCTGGCGCCTGAGGCCTCGCGCCCTTTCCCACGCTCCTCCGCCCCGCCCTGCCCCCATAGGCTCTCGGCCTAACAGCCAATTTCCCTCCATCCTTCTCCCGTGCGTGGCTTCCTGCTCCCTTAAGAAAGATGGCGGCGTGGGCGCTTCCTGTGGGAGCATCGGCACGCGCGTCCGGGCGGCTCCGGTGCTGAAACGGATAGGGTTCCGGGCTCGCAGGTCTCTCTGTACGCGGCGGCGGCGATGGCGGGTGGACGGTCCGGCAGCCGCCGCTGCTGCTGCTGGGGAGCTCCGCTGCCGCTGCTCGTGGGCAGGAGCCTGGGCTTGGGCCTGGGCCTCCTGCTGCTGCCGGCGGTGCCGCCCGCGCAGGGCCGGAGCCTCCGCTTCGTGATTTTGGTGCTGAAGATGGGGGGCGAAGAGAGACGGGGTCTACGTAGGGTCAAGGGGCGGGAGCTGGGGGGGTGTCAGGCTCTGGGCGGGAGGGGTCTCTGAATGGGAGAGGCTTCTAGGAATTGGGGGAGGTGTCTGGTTCAAAGGGAGGGGCTCCTAGGCTAGGGATCTTTGAGTCCGAGTCTGGGTGTCTTGGGGAGGGGGAAGAATCTGGATTGGAGACTGCGGGGGGAATTGGGGGGGAGCTGGGGGGTGTCAGGCTCTGGGCGGGAGGGGTCTCTGAATGGGGGAGACTTCTAGGAATTGGGGGAGGGTGTCTGGTTCAAAGGGAGGGGCTCCTAGGCTAGGGATCTTTGAGTCCGAGTCCGGGGTGTCTTGGTCAGGGGGAGGGGGGAAGAATCTGGATTGGAGACTGCGGGGGGGATTGGGGGGTGTATGTTGTCACTGGGTCAGGGGAAGGTTTCTGCATTCTGGACAGATCCCTGGGTAAGAAGGATGGTTCTGCTTTGGGGCGTGGGGTCTCTGGATCAGGAAGAAGGCTCAATATTGGAAGACGGGAAGAGACTGTTTTGAAATGGGGGAGGTTTTGGACGTGTCTCTACTTTGAAGTTAGGGCAATATAAGCCTACCTGAAGCAACTCGTGTCGGTCCTACCCACAACACTGACCTTTTCTTTTTGTCATCCTATCTTCCCCTTTTTGCACCTCCCCTCCCCCACTCCAGTGGACACTTAGTGATGGAGACCATTAGGTTTAAAACTAGGTCAGGATTTTGACTTGGGGTGAATGGTGTTGGGCTTCCTGAAGAGGGTGTGGTTAGGGTTTGGGTAAACTGAGGTGGAGGGAGAAAGGGGCTATTAGTGTATTTCTCATCAGAAACCTATAGATGAGCCAGTGTTTCCTTCCTCAGCTCTATCGACATGGAGATCGTTCCCCTGTTAAGGCCTATCCTAAGGACCCCTATCAGGAGGGAGAATGGCCTCAAGGCTTTGGCCAGCTAACCAAGGTTTGTGCTGGTGCTCTCAGATAGGATTCTCTCCTCACAAACATTTGACTCTGGGGCACAGATCCTTAGAATTTATTAATGTTTTGATAACTACTTCAATGTAATTGGTTTCCTTGTAATCCTGTGTATTTTTGTATTATGCATTCAGAAACATTCTGAAAAAGGGTCTGTAGGTTTCACCAGGCTGCCAAGGCCATGTCCTTGACACACAAAAAAGGTTAAAAACCCTTGTCCTAGGGACAGCTGCTTCTAGAGCAGAACTTTAGGATCCGTTACCCATCTTCTCAATCAGCTTCCAGATGGCTGTAGTTGTAGGAAGTATACATACACACACAGGCAAAAGCATCCTTATCCAGTTTGCTTGATCTTGCTGTATTCCATACCTGCCTGATCCTATATGGCTGGATGGAATGCTGATCCATTCATCATCAGTCCTTCCTTGGGCAGAATTAGACACCGGCAGAGTCTAAGGTACCTGGCCTTTACCAGCTCTTGGGTCTGCCCTGCAGGAGGGGATGCTCCAGCACTGGGAGCTGGGCCAGGCTTTACGGCAGCGCTACCAGGGCTTCCTCAATGCCTCCTATCACCGGGAAGAGGTGAGTCTAGGGAATCCAGACTGGGAGTAGGGATCCTGCCTTTCTATGCTTGGCATCATCGGAGGGAGTGGACAAGAGAGCACTCTAGGCTCACTACTTGCTTCTGTCCTGCACATACACCCCAGCCCCAAACTAGGGAGCAAAGCTTCCAGGCACCTCATCCTCCTCCGAGAAAGATCTCTGCACTGGGAAGGTTGATCAGGGTCACAACCTCTGCTCTTGGGTGCCCTAGGGGATTCCCTCTCCCTCCCTGGCCACAGCTGGTGGTTGTGAGCTGAGGGCTAGGTAAACCACAGCCCTCAGGAAACTGAGTTGTGACTTGTATTTAGCGTGAGTACAGCTGTTCTGAGGGACCATACCCTTAAGACAGCTTCTGCCCCAGGTTCTCTCGTGTTGTTCTGCTCTCCCAAGCTCGTCTTTGCTGTCTCGCTCTTCATCACAGAAGCCCAAGGCCCTCTGAGTGCCTACAGCTGCTAGGAGGCCTGCTGTCCCATGGGCCAAAGGGCTTTCCCAGCCACCCCAATGGAGGTTTGCTCACTGCTCTCCTTGGTAGGTTTACATTCGAAGCACAGACTTTGACCGCACCCTTATGAGTGCTGAGGCCAACCTGGCTGGACTCTTCCCGGTTGAGGGGGCGCAGTCTTTTAATCCAAACATCACGTGGCAGCCTATCCCTGTCCATACTGTCCCTGAGGCCCAGGACAAGGTGAGGCTGACTGACCCTTTGCGCATGGGACACTCCCTACTCTCCATTTCACCAGTCACTGATCCTTGCCTTGCTCCTCTCTGGCCACAGCTGCTGAAGTTCCCACTGGGCCCTTGTCCTCGGTTTGAGCAGCTACAGAATGAGACTCGCCAGAGCCCCGAATACCAAAATGAGACAGCTCAGAATGCTGTAAGTAGGGGTGAAGGGAGCAGTGGAAGGTCATGATGCCATCAACCCACAGGAAACGGGGACCGTGACCACCTCCGGTTTACCTTCACAGAAATTTCTGGAGATGGTGGCCAACGAGACAGGGGTCACAGACCTGACACTGGAGACGGCCTGGAACATCTATGACACTCTCTTCTGTGAGGTATGCAGACCCACAGACCTCAACCTGCTTCCTCCTTCAGGGACCTGAGCCATTAAGCACAGGTCCTAGGGCAAGGGGAGTGGCCTCCCACCACCTATTGAGGCATCTTTTGGGAGCAGACACAACTTCCCCTCCCAGGGCTGAAGGAGAACCTCAGAAGGGGAAATGGTTTTCTAACCATCAGCAGTTCCTTCATGACTCCATTTTGCTGAGTCACACTGTCTGTATGGACGCTTCCTCTCCTTGTCTGCTCCATGGCCTGATCCCTAGACATGCTGGCTGGCACCCTGTCCCTGTGCCTCATTTTTTTTTTCCTTCTCACGTGAGTGCGCGCACACACACACACACACACACACACACACAGGCACTAGGATCCGAGCTCCCTCTAGCCCATCTTGCACTAACCTGCCCCTATGCTCCACAGCAAACCCACGGTCTGCCCTTACCGTCCTGGGCCTCCCCCCAGACCATGCGGCACCTTCAGCAGCTCAAGGATCTCAGCTTCCGGTTCCTTTTTGGGATGTACCAGCCAACAGAGAAGGCCCGGCTTCAAGGAGGTGAGTGGCACCCTCCAAAGCTGCCCTGGTGTCTCAATCTTCTGTAGCAGACTCCCACCCACCACCATCCAGCTCTGTTGTAGACACACAGGCTTCCGTTCTGTCAGAGCCACATCTGAGTCCCATCTTCACAAGGCCTAGGCCAGCTGTTCATCTTTCCCATCCGTCTGCCCACCTCTGAAGAGCTAGTTAGTTGTATTCATTTTTGCCCCTCTGCAAACAGGCCCATAACATGAACAAAGCAGTTCATGACCTGACAGCCTGTTTTTGATCGTTGTTCAGTTATTTTAAGTCATGTTTCAACTTTTCATGACCCCATGTGGGGTTTTCTGGGCAGATATACTGGAGTGGTTTGTCATTGTTTTCTCCAGCTCATTTTACAGATGAGGAAACTGAGGCAAACAGGGTGAAGTGACTTGCCCAGGGGCACACAGCTAATGTCTTATAAGATGAGTCTTTCTGACTCCAGATCCAGCATGCCCACAGAGAGCCTTAGATTACCCCAGACAACTATGGCAAGACCTACCTCGACACAGGTGCAGGAACAGACAGGCCTGTGGCTGTGGGCCTTGGTTCAGATGCCTGTCAGAGGCATCTGAGTCACCTCCTGAGGGCTACCTTCTCACAGACCCATCCAACTAAAGCCCTACGTCGTTGGGGGGGGGGCTGTTGCACTGAAGCCCATTTTGCCTCTTGAGATCATAAGCTATCTGAAGGCAGAGACCGTGCTTCTAATTCTTTCAGTACTTTCTTTGATGGGGCAGCTAGGTGGCACAGTGGATAGAGCACTGGCCCTGAAGTCAGGAGGACCCGAGTTCAAATCCAGCTCAGACCAAAGACTTGACACTTACTAGCTGTGTGACTCTGGACAAGTCACTTAACCCCAACTGCCTAAAAAAAAAACCAACAAAAAAACCAGCCTTCTTTGAAACTCTAGTTATAATCTGGTAAAACTGGCAGCTGGGCTCACCCTTGTCATCGGCCAAGATGATGAGCTTTTCTAGTGGGGGAGGACCGAGGCTGCCCTGATGGCCACTGCCAGCCACTCAGCATCTCCTTGTGTTCCTTCAGGGGTCCTCCTAGCTGAGATCCGGAAGAACCTGACATGGGCAGCCTCAGCCTCCCAGCACCCAAAGCTGCTAGTCTACTCTGCAGTAAGCCGACTCTTTCTCTCATGCTTTCCCACCCCCAGTCAGCCATAGTCAATCCCCACTTTCCTAGACCCTCTATTCCTAGGCTATTTGCAGGGGTACCAGGAAGGCCCTCCCTGCCAGGGGGCGAGAGTAAGGGCCAGCAAGGATGAAGCAGCCTTCTTCTTACAGCATGACACCACACTGGTGGCACTTCAGATGGCCCTGGACATCTACAATGGGGAACAGGCTCCCTATGCCTCCTGCCACATGTTTGAACTTTACCAGGAGGACAATGGGTGAGTTGGCCTGGCTTCTTGGTGAATCCCCGAGGGGGGGCGGGCAGCTTGCAGGCTTAGTCTAGAGATGTGGCTTTCCTGCTGCCCTCAGGAATTTTTCTGTGGAGATGTACTTCCGAAACGACAGTACCAAGGCTCCCTGGCCCCTGGCCCTGCTCCGCTGCTCCCAGAGCTGCCCCCTCGCAGACTTCTTACGCCTCACTCTGCCCCTGGTGCCAGAGAACTGGGAGCAAGAATGCCAGGTGACAAGCAGCCTTGCAGACACAGGTGAGCCTGGGACCGTTCTGCTGCCTGGGTGTCGTGGGCCTTGTCACCCTGAAGATGTCACTTCTCTTCCTTTTCTCAGAGGTGATCGTGGCCTTAGCCGTGTGTGGTTCCATCCTCTTCTTGCTCATCTTGCTACTGCTCACAGTCCTCTTCCGAATGCAGGCTCAGCCCCCAGGTTACCGCCATATCGCTGATGGGGAAGACCATGCCTGACAAGCCCTCGGCCCCTCTCTACGGCGTCGTGGAGGAGCTGGGCTGCCCTGATTGTGCCCTGGCTAGGGAAGCTGGAAAGCCAGTTTGATACAGAGACCTAAGACTCTGAGCTGGGCACTGCTCTGACCCCCAGGACCTTCCTCACCTGGCATTTCCAGGCAGCTGTGTGAGGCCTTGTCATCTTCTCCCTCCCAGCCCTGGGGAGGACAGAGCAGCACCAGTGCATTTCATGCTGGGCAACTACCTAGCGGAAGGGAGTCCTCTGGCCAGTCCAAAGGAGTTGTGGGCGTTACTTTCTGCAACAGCCTGGAAACACTGGCAGGCTCACAGGACATTCTGTCTTATCTCTCCACTACCCCCAAGCCTAATTTAGCCAGGACTCTCTTCCCACCCTCGAGGCAGAGGTCACAGCCCCAGTTCATTGAGGTTGGAAGCCTCAGGGTTATAGTTGCTGCTGTTTCCACTCCTCTGAATCCTAAGCTGGCTTGAAGAATGTATATAAAGGGATGGGGGAGGGGGGAGGAGGGTACAGGCACATACAGGGCACAGAAGATACAGAAGCCCTAGGCAAATGCAGGTCGCGTGCTGGACAGCTCTGGGCAGTAGCCCAGAAGGGACAAAGGTGGACCCCAAGGGGAATGAAAGTGTTGAACTCTCCACATTGTTTCTTGTGTCTTTGTGGGGAGGAAAATGGCTTTTTCTTTCACCAGGCTGTGGCTAAAGAGCTTCCCAAGTGGATATAACTTTATTGACTGTTAAAAGTGAGGACAACCCAAATTAAACTGCCAGCCTGGAGAGGCATTAGGAGTAACTGCTATCCCCCGGCCTTCCAGAGGAAAGGGCCTTGGCCCAGGTGGGCTCCTAAAGCCTGCCCTTTGGGCTGAGTTCTTGCATACCCTTCTAGGCACACACCCTTCTGCTGCTGTTTGCTAATTCTGGCCTGGTCTGTTTCGAGGGGAGGGCTGGTGGGCTGACCTGCCCCTCCCTAGTCCTTGTTCACTCATCACCTTGATCAGCCCCTCCTGCTTCCTTCTCACAGCCTCCCCTGGGCTCCAGATGAGAATGTTGTAACCTAGAACAGGGAGAAAGACCTCACTGTTCTCAGCCTCTCCAGGCACTTTGGGACTGGCCCCCCGAGCACAGGTCTCCTGAAGCCAGACGAGGCTGGTTACAAAGACTGACTGACGCATCTGGTCACTACTTCTGGGCTGCCCCAGTGAGAGAGTTCAGGTCAGCTGGGGCAGGGGACCCTTTGTGTACTCACCCATTGCAGAGGCCAACGTGTCCCCCATGGGATTAAACTTGTTAAGCTGCAAAGATGACAAGAACAAGTGAGTGTGATGGAAGAGAAGGGTGCCCAGGGGCCTTCTGGTCCAAGCAGGGCACCACATTGGCCCCTGAACAGTCAGTCTCCAATCTCCACCCCCACCAACCCAGGCCTCACCGAGATGATGCCAGAGCAGTCTGGATCATAAAGCTGACACATCATCTTCCCCGAACTCCCATCAAATAGATCAATCGTCCGAAGCTCATGAGGGGTGAAACCTGCAAAATTGGGGTCTGGATATCGACCCACCACGATGAGGTCGTAACGAGGGTGCCATGTTGCCTGGGAGAGGAGGACAGGGTGGTGATCAGAGGGCACAAAACCCTGGAGCCTCAACAGGCATGGCAGTCAGGGCCATTTGATGGAGATAAGACAGACAGACATGCCTGGGAAGGCGAACAAGAGAGGCAGAGCAGAGTGAGTCATGTACATGGTGAATTACCCAAAGCTGATTTTCACCAACTGCCTGGACCATTTTGGGCCTGGCCATCTCCCTCTGCTATGAGTTGGTGTGTTGTAAGCATACACAAATTAGTTTTGGCCAAACCACTTGGGAAAGGGAGGGTGGGGAGAGGGGAGAGCACGGCCAGTAAACCTGTAGTAAAGGGAAATGTTTTGGATCAGTTAAGACAGTGCCGAATCTATAATTAGACTGAATCTAGAATCCCTGTACGAGCAAAGTCTTGTATACTAAGTATATGGAAACATAAAGTCTAAGAGTGGCTGGAAGAGCAGGGACTAGGTATAGTTAAAACAGGAAGACTTCATAAATCATAAATTTGAAGGAGGAAAGAATTTAGCAGAGAAAGGAGAAATGGTATGCATAATGCTAGAAGCAAATGCCCATTTCTGGCAGATGTGCCTGCTGGAGTGGCCAGCACAAGCTGAGATGAAGCAGATCAAGAAAGGAGCTATCTGGTCAAATGTATCCAAGGAGACATCCAAGGAAGCTTAGACTTGACCTGAATCGACCAAGAGCCCCCACAGGCTTGAGGGAAAGAGAGGAGGATGATCCAAAAATTGCTCTTAGTGGTCTGAAGAAATGCCAACCCAAAGTCCTGAGGGCCTGGCCTAGGGCTGCAGACATGGCAAGCAAAGGGCCAAACTCATATTTCAGAGAAAAATCTGACAAGGATCAGTCGAGGGCCAAGAGGGGTTACTCAGAACTCTCTCACTGGGAGCCTGGGGACCAGGAGAGGTGCTGAGCTAAGCAACTGTGCACAGGAGACGAAGAGCTTCTTTTGAGATGGTGCAAGATTGCTAAGAAGAGCCGTCTACAGAGAAGATGGGACTGGAGAGAGCAGAATCCTCTGCATAGAGTACTTAAGCAATAAATGAAACCAGATGAGGGAACTCTTTGAGACAATCCTAAAAGCCACCCACATTTGAGAAGGTAAGAGTAGTCAGCCAGAAGAAAATAAAGTACAGGATCATGGAAATCAAGACGTAGCTGCCCAAGGAGAAAGTTCCAGAAGGATGATATTTTTTTGGTTGTCAAATGGCAGATCTGACCAGATCCTTGGCCCTGGATTGTCTCCTAGGCCAAACACTTCCCGCCACTCACCTTGATGGGCGTAAGGTGCTGGAAGTGGCGATGAGGGTGGGGAATGAGATGCTGAGGACATGCCCAATGGGAGGCGGAGTACACCCGGATCTCGCTATGCTGGTCTGTGGTCAGGAGTTTGGCCCCCATCTGGACTGAAATAAGCTGGACAAGTGTACGAGAAGCCTGTGTCTTCAGAGAGCGCCCACAGTGCTGGGCTTGTGCATCCCCAGACTGGCTCTCTCTCCCCTCCACCCTCTTCCCAAGAGCCAGTCGCAGTACCAGTGTAGAAATCGTTAAGAGGCCCTCTGGAAACTTCCCAAGAGCTAACTGGAGCGGCTGGAAAGCTCCCAGAATGCAGGCTTATCTCATGCCATTTAATTTAAGGGCCTGATGCAAGAGCCCTAAGAATGGCTACCATCCTTGCAGAATGGGAGTGGGGTCCCAGCTCCCTCCCTCTCCTCACACCTGCATTGACGGCACGCTCATGAGGCATCCAGTGGACGAAGGAAGATTTCCCTCTGACCTGGCGCAGGTCCCAGATTTTCACTGTTTGGTCCACTGAGGCTGTGGCCAGCAACCAGTCACAGAGAGGATTCAGAGCTACATGGGTCACCTTCTTTTTGTGAAGCCTCAGATTCCAGATCTGCAGAGAAGAAGGGCTCAGCTCAGGTAGAGAGCCATAAGGATGAAAAAGAGTGGGGCTGGGGTTCTGAGTTCTAGGGAACAAACCTCTTTGCCATCCATGTTCAGCAAGATCACATTGCCCACACTATCTCCTGTGACCACTACACGGCTTCTGGCAGATACATCCACACTGGTGTACCAGTAGCTGGAGGGAGAAAGAGGATCAGGTTTCTTCCACATGTGTTTGAAGTCAGAAACACAAAGCCCCGAGCATTGCAAGATCAAGATCCCTGGGACCCGGCAGATTGGCCAGGACTATGCATGTGATACCACTGCACTACTGCTGCCTGCGGTCAGAGTGAGGCCTGGAGGCAGCTCCCTAAATGGGGCTGCAGGGTGGCTCCCTGGTATAAGTTAGCACCCTCCCCACCTCCGTGGCAGAAGGAAAGCCAAGAGCAGGAGCCTCCAACTCGAGGCTCTCAGGGGCTCAGGTACGAGTCCTCTCAGAGCCCTGACAGGACAAGAAGACAAAGGCCTTGGAAGCCCCAACCTGCCCCTTGGCTCCTCCAAATACTTGGCCAGGGGCAGGAAAGGAAAGGGAAGATGTTGCTGCCCACCAGAAACTCAAACCTTGAGGGCTAGGCCCCACTCATCACCGCTCCCACTTTGCCACAGATAGGGAACCTGAGACACTGGGGCTGCAGCCCTCTGGCCTCAGCCCTGACCTGCTCACCCCAGCAGAGCAGTAATTCAGGATGTGGGAGTCAAGAACCCGAGAACCCTCACCCCACCGTGCACACACACTACACACAGGCATGTGTCAAGCTTCTTGCCCCCGGGCAGACTAAAGTGCTCTATGCACATGACCCTCCTCTGGATGGACTATGAAAGAAGAACCCATGATGGGCCTAGGACTCAAGCCTCCAGCTCTAGCCCCTGCCCACTGTTTCTCGAGTCAGGCAGAACAGCTGGCTTCCTCCCCAAGTCTTGAGCTCCCACTGCACTGAGGGATGTCTCCAGGGAGGAGAGAAGCCAATCTCCAGCCGCTCCTTTAGAACAACTTAACCTCCCAAGTAAAGACTAGTCACACAGTCTTGGTGCCTGAAGGAGCCCCTCACACTGGGACGAGCTTTCTCTATACCCTGGAAGATGGGAAAGGGGATCTCTTTGGATCCTGGAAGCCCCTCTGCCTTCACAGTTTGGCTGCTTACTCCCAGGTGTTTGTGCTGGTGAAGACTCTGATAGTATTGCCCAGAAAGTCCTTCAGGCTGGTGGTCCCCGCCACTGAGGAAATGAACAGCTGGCTGGTATTAAGAGGGTTAAATTTCATCCCTGTGATGCTCCCTCCAGCTCCAATCTGAAAGCAGAAAAGCTAGGTGATCAGGACAAACTGCTGATCCCCCTGATGCTGACAGAAAAGCTAGCCAACATCAGCAGAGACCAGAAGTGCACGAGCCAAGAAAGTCCATTCGGAATATCGTTGGCTTCAGGGGCGACGGCTCGCCTGGGAGGACGGGTGTGAGAAATACTGCACCTCACCTCACTTCTTCCACTGAGCCTTTCTGCCCTTCCCAACCTCTCCTAAGCTGCTGCCCAGCTAGCTCAGAGACAGCACATCTGGCCTCCTCACTAACACCCTACACCCAATGGACTCCTCTCAGTAGAGGGTACCCGGCTGCCTCTTGGCTAGTAGACACACTAGGATCCCCTTTGTCAAAAGGGCGCACTGGGGGCAGGAGGGGAGAGGCTGTGGGCAGAGCTCAGAGCAGTGGTATCAAATGGGTCCCAGTCAGCAGCATATGGACTTAGAAAAACACAAATTAACATTATCTATGTTGTATTTTTATTTTGTTAAACATTTCCTAATTCCATTTGAATCTGGTTCAGGACATACTTGGGAGTTTTTCTGCTGGCTGACTTCAAGTTTGAGACCTCTGATGTAGACTGGACTGGGCAGGAGCAGTAAGACACCCTATGCTGCTCCCAGCTCCATTAACCACTAGTCAAGCAGCCTTAGGCTAGAGACAACCTCTGAGTCAGTTTCCTCATCCGTCCAGTCTGGTAGGAAGGTTGTGCCAACCAGAGGCATGAATGGATGTGACTGACGACTAAAGTCTTATACAAACAAAAGGCACTGTTAGGATCCTCTCTGCCTCTCCTAGTCAGTGACCTGGGTCAACGCGGCTGACTCCCACTGCTCCACAACACTGAACTGATAATCTGCTTAGGATATGAAAGGGATAGAGAAAAAAGCAGAGCAGAGGAAAAAGAACAGCATTTATTAAGCACCTACTACAAACCAGCCGCTGTGCTAAGCACTTCACAGAGATCATCTCACTCGATCTTTACAAATAACCCCGTGTAACAGCCATGTCGTGCGATGACTGATATTGTTAAACTGAACCCTTCTCAGCATTATGAGGATCTAAGACATCTCCTGAGGCCTCGGGAGGGAAAAGGCTGTCTACCCCCAAAGAAAGAACTATGGAAGTCCAATCGCTATCACTTCTTTTTACCTTCTGTTGAGTTGTGTTTCATCTTTCTGATGGTTCCTCCTATTGGTTTTAATTTTTACTTGTAATTACAACTTCACTAATGTGAAAATATGTTTAATAGGAATGTAAATGTAAAGCCTATATCAGATTGTGTGCCATCTTGGGTACAGTGGGGGGAAGAAGGGGGAGAAAAATTTTCAACTCAAAAGCATATGGAAGTGATTGTTGATAAATCAATAAAATAATAAAATTGGGGAAAAAAATAAATAAAATGGAAATGAATACAAAAAAAAACCAAATAACCCTGTGAGATAGGTGCTATTATCTCCACATTACAGCTGAGCAAACAGAGGCAGACAGAAGTTAACTGCCATAGCTAGGAAGTGTCTGAGGTCAAACTGAAATTCAGTTCTAAGTTAAATCCAAGCCCAGGGCCCTGTCCAATCTGCTGGGCCACCCAGCCACGGAATGACCTGATAGGAGCCCCTCCTACAAGCTCTATTCATACCTGTCCCCTCCCCTAGGGCCTGAAGGATTTAAAGTCACAGGGGTACGGTCAAATGCCTAAATCTGGAATGAAATGAGCACTGCTGCGCCCAGGTCAGATAAAAAAGGGGGGGAGGGGGAGGGAGAGGGAGAGACAGACAGAGAGAAAGAAGGAGAGAGAGAGAGAGAGAGAGAAGAGAGAGAGAGAGAGAGAGAGAGAGAGAGAGAGAGAGCTTGCGCACCTTTCAGAAGAAGACGTCTCCTGTGCCAGTTCCCTGAAGGACAACCTTTGGAAGCCGTGTACTCACTGGGAGGGAGACATATCTCTCTTGGCCCCAGACACTGAGTACAGAGTACAGTGAAGCTTTGGAGAGAGAAAGAGAAGCAGGGTCCAAGATATATGGGGGAGAGAAAAGATGAAAACCTGGGAATGGTTAAGTGAGAGCCCCAGAGTCTCAGGCTGAAAAGCCGCCTCCCACCCAGTCCCTGATTACTACTAGTGCCTCTACTAATACCTCTGGAAATTGCTAAGCACAGACTTCCTGGGTGAGATCTAAGGTGAGATCTGAGATCATTTTCTTCTCTGCTGAGCTGAGATTTTATCTCCCTCCCAAAGAGTTCATTGACTCTTGGGTAACTTCCCCATGGCTGTTTACATAAATGTTTGCATAAGTGGGTTTACTCACTGAGGCCATGTTTGTATACCAAGCAGTTAGTGAGAAGGCACTAAATTGTAAGGTAAGCTAATTCCCCATCCCCAGCGATCAAGGAAAGTGGCTTTTATTCTGAACTCCTAAAAGAAGAGAAGGAGGAGGGGGGTTGGGGCAGGGGTGCTCCTTTAGGAGGTTCACAAGAACCCATCTGTTATTTGATCTGTGGTAGACAGATAAGAGTCCTAGGCCAATACCCCGATGGGGCTGGCTGTATCCTGCCTGACCTACTCTGGCCAAACTACTTATTGGCTCTCCCTGGTGCGGCCAAAGGTGGAAATCCTCCTTGGAGATGGGCAAGATTTTCAATCAGATATGTACCCATGCTACATGCAAGGCAAACAGTCTACATTAGACAGTCTATCATGTGGAAGCTTGCCTGCAGGAATATTCTCAGACTGATTCCTGGCTGTTTCTCTGGAAAGAATAGGGACTTTTTTTTTTAAACTAAGCATTAGAATTTTAGCTGCAGTTCTGGAGTTTCAGGGTATTTTTTGTCTCAAGCTTGCCCACTCAGTGGTTCAGAAGTGATTTCAATGTGAACTGCCCTAGACTCCAGTCTCTACCCTAAAGTAGAAGAGGGCTGGGGCTGCATCCCCTGTAGCCAGGAAGGGGAGGAGCAGACAGGATCCAGCCCCACTCCTTCAGTCCCAGCTGGAAGCTAGGATTACAACTGCCTACCACTGAGATGTGAGCAGTCTTGGGCAGAGGTGTCCCATGGAGGTCCAAATGCCACCCAGAACTCTAGAGTACAGGGGCAGCTAGGTGGCACAGTGGATAAACACTGGCCCTGGAGTCAGGAGGACCCGAGTTCAAATCCAACCTCAGACACATAACACTCACTAGCTGTGTGACTTTGGGCAAGTCATTTAACCCCAACTGCCTCACCCCCCCCAAAAAAAAGAAAACTCTAGAGTACAAGTGCAGCAGGAACCAGATTCAAATGTTAACTAGGAAATGTTTAACAAAATAAATATAACATAGATAATGTCACTTGGTGGTTTTCTAAGTTTTGTGTGGCCTGCAGGGATTTGTTTCTATTGAAATTTGATACCTCATTTCTAAGGGCATGTGTGGTGCCTGTTTTTAGGGGTTCAGAAGAAAAGCCACTTTCCCTGATTACTAGTTAACAGTCTGCTTCCTCTCTCCAGCTTAGTGCCCAAGCACCCAACCTTAGTACACAAAAACCTGCCAGTGGGGGAAGGGGGGCCCTGTCTTTTTAGCAATCTCTAAGGCTGCAGGCCTGGGAATCAAAGGACACAGTGAGGGGTGGTGAGCTTCTTGGAGTACTTGCCTGGCTTATAGGCGCTTTCCTCACTCCTCACAGGCGCCCCTTCAGCTCCCATGTCCAGTGTAGGCCTACCACCCTACAAATGCAGAATCTCCTATTTGACAATCTAAGGAGTTTCCTTTCCCCTTCCTAGCCCAGCACCAGCTCCCTGCTCCACACAGCAGGACTCTACTCTGTTCTACTAAGTGGGCAGATGCCGCATGGGAGCTTAGGTTATTACTTCCTATAGCAAAGTCCCTGGCTTGATTACCAGCAGCCAGTATCGATTTTTAAATACTAATGTCCTCAAGTTAATCCTCTGTCACATGTACCAGCCCAGGCACCTTCAGCACACGATCTCTTTTTGGGGGTTTCTTGGCGTTGGCGTTGGGTTTTTCCCTCCAGTCCACGGAGCTGATCCATTTCTTGAGAAATCCTCCCCCGTGTCCCTTACACATCAGGGAAGCCAGCGGGTGGGACAGGGACCAAAGCATTCACAGCCAAGTCCAGGAACTCACCCCTTTAATGAAGTAGGTTTTGTCCAGTACTTCATAATCCCACAGGATGATGTCTCCACCCTTGGAGCCCACAGCCAGAGTGCTGGGGTGAGTCGGGTGCCACTCCAGGCACGTTGTTCTCCGATCAAAGGGACTAGCTGTGCGGAAAAGTCGGTAAGAGTCCAAAGAGTGCAAAAAGGCCTTCTGAAGACACTGGTGGCAGAGAAAGCAGAAGTGGGGCTCAGACATTCACATCCACAGCTAGGTCCAAGCACACCCCACGGCTACAACTGCCTCTGTTGTGGCTGTCGCAGCTGCTGAGCACCGTACGGTCCATCTCCTCTGCCTCTAGATAGTTAATTACCCGGGATTAGGACCAGGAAAATACTACCAACCAAGCCACCAGGCTGTCATCAACGAACCCCTGCTGGACAGCACAAGACATAGTATGGTACAGGTGGGACAGAGTCCTGCCCTCCCTAACAGGCCAGTCCCTTGGATCAGGGTATTTATAATCACTCACAGTCAGAATAATCTCACCATGCCCTCCCCATACAACTGCCTCAATCCGTCCATCCTCTCATGTTAGAGGGAGATTTGTCGCAATAGGAGCCAAGAGCCAAAGGGCCCCAGCTCCACTCCCTGTAGTGCTCCCAGAGATCTCACCTGCTGGAAGGATGTCCGAGGCGCTCTGCCCAGCTTATGTTGACCGAGAGCCCAAATGATGCTATGAGGGTATTCTCTCTGACCAGTCAACCCAAGCTGATTCCAGCCTGAAGCATCATCTCCTCTACCCACGCCTGCCAAGCAGAAGAGGTAAATGTTTCCCTCTTATCCCAAACACAAGGAAAAGAAAGCTGATTTTGCTTCTGAATGCAGCAGAAAAGGAGGGAATGGGGGAAGCCCAAGAGATATGACTCTAGTTGTAACAGCAGGCCAATATTCTATCCACCCTGACCACACACCACCTGCCACAGGGCTTTTCCATATTCCTCTTAACCTTGACCTAGTGCAATGGGAAATGGACATAGAAAGTAGGAATTACCCCACCTAGGGCAGCAATTCTGAATTAAAACAGAAAGATGATCTAATTGTGGACGCCATAGGATCTGAAATATGGAAAATAAGCTAGGGGATATGAATTGCCTTGCAGGACTTCTAAAATTCTGTCTCTTAGAGGAGATAGTGTGCTTCAGATGACAAATTTTAAATCCAAGACAGTGCCTGATGTAAAAGCTAAGAAGGGGCCATGCAGAAGTGACCGTCTGCAAGCACAGACCCTGAGGTGAATGGCTGTTAGACTTAGTGTTTTCCACTCCAAAAGATTAAGCAGACCCCGGGGGATCGATCATGGCCACAAATCGCCTTCATCCAAATTTAGGCAGCTAGCAGTTTGAAGGCTACTCCAGAGAGCTGAGTCCACTGTAATCTGCATTGGAATGGGTCCACACACTTCCAAAAGCTACAAACACAACACAGTCATCTTACAGTCCCACAGACACAAGGAGGCATCTTACATATAATAAAGGCTTAATACTTGTCAGGCTGAATGGTGATCTAGAAGCAAATGACTAGGAATCTGCTACTGTGTACCAGGTCCAAATCTCAGTAAACCATCTGCAAATGATAGGGAATAGTTCTGATGTTCAGACACACACAAAAAAACCTGCCTTCCACCATCCCTCCTCGAGGTCCTAAGGAATTCCAACAAAATTCCATTATGTCGAAGAGCTCTTAATGAAGATTGTGAAACCATGGCCAACGACTCATTTGTTTCCAACAATATTCCACAGAATAAAAATCCTGGCACTAGGTATCAGTAAATGCCCAGTTTTTTGAAATGGAATATAACCTGTCTCTTGTCCTCAGCCAAGATCAAGCCTAGAAATGGAGCCTGAAAAGAACTGGTAGGAAGAGCAGGGCCCTAAGAAATGCATGTTCCCAAGCTGGTTTCCCTCTCTTCGGCAGAAGCTATTCCTAGGACTGTAGCAAGAGCTCCAGATTTGGAATTAGAGGCTCAAGGTTTGAATTCTCGCTCATCTTCAAGGCCTGTGCCAACCTGAAATTTCCCTTCTGAGGCCTCTATTCCGTCTCACGCAGAATGAGAGAAATGGCCTAAATGACCTCAAAAGCTACTTTCCAGCTCTGATATTCTATGTTCTAAATTGTCTTCCACTTCTGATAGAAAGGCCACGTCCTTGGCTATGTCCCATCTCCTGCTCTCCCACTCCCTCCCATTGACCCGAGTCCTACCCCACATAAGTCCCTGGCCTGCCCTACCAGCCCAGTAACATTAGCGTTCCCTTCCTCTCACCTTGCTTCCGTCTGTCTTCCTGTACTCGTGAAAACCCAGCACCTCTCTGCTTCCTCCATTCTCCCAACTCCTGACACAGGAGGAGCAAACATACTCCTTTCTCCTCACGGCCACTCCAGACTCTTCTTCCTCTACCATCACTCAGCAATACCTCTCCTCCTTTAGGCTTGTTAGACCTTTGCCATTGGCCCCCAGACTCTGGGGGTT
Organism: Phascolarctos cinereus; assembly: GCF_003287225.1. Lineage (NCBI taxonomy): Eukaryota > Metazoa > Chordata > Mammalia > Diprotodontia > Phascolarctidae > Phascolarctos > Phascolarctos cinereus. Next base: position 244,554,324 of record NW_027556402.1, on the reverse strand, counting down.
AGATTTTCTTGAGTTCAGGAATTAGGTCACAGGCATCCTCTTCTCCCCAACTCTTGCCCTCATACTTAGGACTTCAATACAAAGGCTGCCTGCTGTTTCCTCGAGCACCCTGCTGTCTCAGATCATCAACCTCAAATCCCACAACTTGCACCTCATTCACTGTGCCTCAGCAACTCACAGGAAAGCTCAGGTCAACACCCCAAACTACCTCCATAATACACAATTCCCAAATTCATCTGAAATGGCAATTTCTTGTCTTTTCACCTCTTGCCTCTCAACTAAACTTCTTATTCATCTTTACTGTGACCTCTAGTCACTCCCCCCAGCTCCAGCCTCACCTTCCCGTCTTCAGTCTCAAACCATACTCAGTTCAACCATACCCCATCCTCTATTCTCAAATCCCTTACCTCTTTGTCCTCCTGTTGCTCCAAATCTCAACCACGGCTATCCCGACACTTGCCTTACATACTCCTACTCATAGGCTGAGCACCGCTGGAAGTCACACAACTACACTGACTGGGTCTGCTACAAGCTTGCTATCTCATCACAACTGGGGACTCAGTGCTGCAGAGAAGTCCTTTCATTCTGCCCTGAAAGACCAGGGCATTCCCCAGACTAGAAGTTACAAACTATCTCCCTCTATGCCCTCCCCACCCCCACCCCTCCACTTGGCCTCCTACTTTACAGAGTTAAATAAAGATATGAGCTGGTAATTTCAAGGGATGGCAGGGTCAAGTGAAAGTCAAATAGGGGGATGCCAGAGGGCGAAAGAAATACTAGGCGAGTCTGCAGCCCTTGAAGGAAACAATTAAGCCAGTAAACAGGGAGAGACCGAAGATGGGAGAAGGGATAATTGGGAAATGATGCGATCAAGTGCACAGGCAGAGGGGTTGGCCTTGGCAAGAATGACCATCTTTTCATTAGACTAAAGAAAGACAGGGGACGATTTCCAAGAGTTATGGGGGGAGGGAGAGATAAGGGAGTTCACCGCAGAACTCCCAACTAAGCATCCGTTTGCATTTTAACCCCAGCACATCCCAATCTGAATTTGCCTTCCCCCTCCCAACCCTTAAAAACGCCCACTAACTGGGATCTCTGAGGCTCTGTTCTAGGCCCTCTTCTCTTCTTTCATGCTATCCCACTTGGTAATCTCATCAGTTCCCAAAGGTTCGATTATCATCTCTATACAAATATATTGTAGATTTATCCAGCCCTAACACCTTTCCTGAGTTCTAGTCTCTTGCCAACAATTATCTGTTGGACAGCTTGAAATGGATGACCCATAGGTATCTCAAATTCATCATATCGAAAATGGAACTAATTCTCTTTTCTCCCAAACGCTTTCCCCCTTCCCAATTATTGTCAGGGGCACCACCTCCTCCGAGTTACCCAGACTCCTAACCTCTGTGTTCTTCTTGACACCTCACTCCTATTCATCCCATACAGCGAATCTTTTGTCATCTTGTCTCTACCTTCAAGATGTCTCTCATCTACTCACTTTCCTTCCATTTACAGGACCCTGCCCTCATTGCCTCACACCTAGACAATTTCAAAAGCCTGCTGACTGGTCTCCCTGCCTCAGGTTTCCCACTCCCCCCACCCCACTCCAGTCCATCCTCCTCTCAGCTGCCAAAGTGATCTTCCCAAAGCATAGGTCTGACCTTATCACATGCCTACTCAAAAACTCCAATAGCTTCCTATATCCAGGATCAAATATAAATTCCTAGTTGGCTTTTCATGATCTTGCTTCTTCTCTTTTAAATCTTATACTTTCATCCCCTCTACTTACTTTCATCAAGCACACTAGCTTTCTTACTGTTCCTTTCAAAGGATACTCCATCTCCTGACTTCTAGTGCCTTTTTGTACCTAGAATAGTATCTCTTCTCATCTCAAGATAAAGTTAATAAACACTTGTTAACTCACTGACTTCTTCTAAACTTCCTGATTTCTGCTTATTCTTCCAACCACCAATGACTGATTTACCTTCAGTTATCGGTGACTCTTCTCTGCCCCTCAAAAGTTGCAAAGTTCAATTGATTCTACTTTCACATCATTTCTGGCACCTGTTTCCCTCCACATAAGGATATTACTACAATAGCCTAATTGGTTTCCCCGCTCCCAGTCTCTTTCTTTCTCCCATCCACCTTGTTCTATACATTTAACTAAAATAACCTTCTAAAGCATAGGTTTGATCATGTCACTCCTTTCCTCAGCAATCTTCAAGACTTCCCTACTGGCTCTAGGACATAACACACATTTTCTCAGCTTGCAACTGAAAGCCCTTCACAACCTGACTCCAACCTATGTTTCTTTTTCTTCTATTTGATATTTTTCCCCCTCTTTCCCCCTCCCTAAACTGACAAACAATTCGATATAGATTATACATGTGCAGTAATGCAAAATAGTTCTATATTAGTCAATATTAGTCATTCCAACCTATCTTTCTAAGCTCATGGCACAACTCCCCTTCACCCACAATGTTCTAGCCAAATGTGGTTTCACAAATAACAATACTGTCTCCTTCCCACATGGTTTTTGCACGGCTGTTCCCTCATTCCTGAGATTATATTTATTCTCTAACAAAGGTTTTCAAGCTTTTTGGTGGCAGGACCCCTTTAAACTCATAAAAAAAATTGAGGACCCTCCTCTCCAGCTTTTATGCGAATTACGTTTATCCTGCTAGAAAATTAAACGTCGAAGTACGACAAAAATAGCTTTGACCTCCCTGACACCTTGGGGGATCTCCGGGGGTCCCCAGACCTAACGCTACCGTGCCTGGGCAATGCCCAGTCCCTTGCCACTTGCCCTATCCAGGCCTCAGCTCCTTCATCTGTAAAAGGGGATGGACTACATGACTCCCGGGGGCTTTGGGGCGGCTCTAGACCTCCGACCCCTCCTCAGGATGCTGCCTCGCCAGGAAGTCCACCCTGAAGTTATCCTGTGTCTATCTCTGGGCCCACGTGGTGTGCAACCTCCCCTCCCTTCAGCAAACTGGAAGCTCGCCGAGGGCAGGGAGGAGCTGCTTCGCTTTGGGTCTCGGGGGCCTCCTGCAGGGCCGCCCTTCCAGCTCCCATCCCCCAACACTGAGTCGGGGTCAGCCCCGGAGGTTGGGGAGGGAGGAAGGGTCTGCGATACCCCAGGTTGGCGGCCGGCTTCTGCGGCCGGGGATCCGCACACAGTTCCTCTTGGCCCGGGGAGGCTCCAGGGCTGGGGCGCTCCTCTTGCCGAGGCCCGCCGGTCGCTTGGGAGCCATCCTGCCTGGGCCTGAAGGGCGAGCGAGGAGGGGTGCGGAGCCCTGAGCAGCGGCTACTGGCTGGGCTGGACCACAATCCCTCACCGCCCCTCAGCCCCCGATTCACGCGCGCCGCGCTCAAACTAACTTCCTCCTCTGGTGCCGCCCCTTCCTCCGGAGGCCCAGCCCCTTCCGGGGGAAAAAAAAAAAGCCGGCGAACCGGAAAAGGCAAATGGCTAGGCGACGGATTGGGGCAAAGGACAACCGTGACGGTGCCTGCGCACTGCGCATAGCCACAAATTATAGGCCAGGAATCAAGATGGTCGTCGGCGCGTTTCGTCCTCGACCCTGAAGCCGCTTCAGGCACGCCCTTTGCCAGGCCTAAGTAAGACCACGAAATCATCAACCAATCAGAACATCGATTCCTGCTCTGAGGCTTCTAATTGGTGAAACAGTCTTCCTCTGCTTGAGGATTGGCTAATTCGTCCAGGCGTTGCCGCGGTGGGTGGGTTTAAAGGAGAGTCGTCGCTATGCTACCATGGTAACAGCGGCCGCGACCCTAGATCTCTCTAGCATTGGCCAGAGCTGGCGGGGCTGTGGACGCCGCACTTTTTCCAAGCGTGTACTGCTGCTAACCCGGCTAGCCATCCGAGCCTTGGGGGTCCTAGTTGTGGGTCCTTCTGACCTGCAGCCTCAGACTCCGGCCTGACAGCTGGAGGACCCAGTAGGCAGGGAGGGGGCGGCCAGGAAGAGGAGCGAGGCTCCCTCCCGCCGTGAGCCGGGCATGTCTCCAGCACCTGGCAGCCCTGGTGGGGTTCAGCATCCCTGGGCGAGGTAGCCCCCAGAGGACGTGTACTTGAGAGCGCCCCTCCCCCAGAAATTGCAGGCAGGAGTGGTGCCAGAAGCCCCGGACCCAAAGCCTATCTCTGGCACTTTACTGGTCTGGGTCTCGGTTTCCTCTTCGGAAATTGAGGGAGTTGGCCAAGTGTCCAGCTCTACATCTATGCGACTCGAAGGCTAGTTTTCCTTTTGTCTTCTTACTGTCAGCACCAAGCATACAGAAGGTGCTTAACAAATGCTTGGGAGGCACGGGGATCCCCAGGGCTCATAGGATCGCAAATTTACCGCTGAAAGTGTTGCAATGTGAGAGGTTGAGAGGTTGTGACCCCTCAAAGACCGGAATACAGGATGGGTCGTCTGGAATGAATTCACAGACTCAAGCATTCTTTAATTCAAGGTGGCAAAGATTTATTGTTATGCTTTTCAGCGGGCAAGGATTCTTAAAGGATCCTGTTAGAGACTGAGAATGCAGCTAGGGTTTATATGGAAAAGAGCATGGGAAAGAAATGCCAGGGACACTGATGAGGTAATCCAAAGGTGCAGGTGTCTTTGGGGGCTATGGATGGGAAAATACAGGGAGTATATTGGACAGGGAGGGAGGGAGATGACAGAGGTATGGATTTTTGGAGTCTGGCAGGAGAAGGAGTCCTTGGGCTGGCCAAGGACAAAACTCCTTGGGCTGGGCAAGGCAACCCTCTCCCTTTGTCTTGATGAGAGAATGCTCTGTAACAAGGGAAAGCTTTCTCACAAGACAGCAACTTACTAAGGAATTGGGAGGCTTCCAGAGACATGATCTGAGGGCTGGGGCCTGAGCAGCCCAGCTCTGTGTAGCTGTATCAAGGAGAGAGATAAGGGTCATGCTGAGGCCCATGCATGAATAACTGCTAGGCACAGTGTCCTTGGGCTGGGGAGTGGTTGTCAAAGACAGTGTTTTTGAGGCTAGGGAGAAACTGGGGTACAAGTACAAGCACAAGCACCCAAGCACCCCATCAGAAGGGCCCTTACGAGCTGCATAGGTATCAGTCAATAAATATTTATTAAGCATCTAACGTGCTAAAGGTGGAGGTTACAAAAAAAGGCAAAAGATGAGTCCCTGCTCTCAAGCAGTTCACAACTGTATGGAGGAGACAATTTGAAAATAAGTATGTTCAAACATACTTAGACAGGATATTTCAAAGAGAATCAATAGAGGGAAGACACTAGTGTTGAGGGGAATAATAAAAAAGAAAAAAAGAGGCTTCCTATAGTATTCTTAAGCTTAAGATCTTTCTTTGCTTGGGACTCTACTTTGATGGAGAATGCCTCTCACATAGTTCAGTTCCTGGGCCACCTGAAGTTCTACCTAGAGGCTCTATTCAACATTCTAGAAGTTTTCCTGGGGTCTATGGGGGCAGGGTGGGATGGAGCGGAATGATCCTAACCATATGCTAGAGTTTTATATGAAAGGTCCCCCAACAGACTGTTACAGAGCATATAAAAATATGAGTCAGTAGGAGAAAGAAATTCTCAAATGGAGCCATGCACCCAAGTGCCCTGGAATCTATCACCTACGTGGTCCTTTTGTACCCATCAGTCAATATATGTTTGTTTAACACCTTCTCTGTGCCCAGCACTGTGAGGGATAGAAACATATAAGTTTAAAAGTTACAATTTATTTGGGAAGAACAAAATCAATTTGATTGAGTAAACCTTCATTTGGTATGCAGAGCCCTAGGCTGTGTGCTAGAGGAGATGCATGTTTCATATATTTGATCCTGGAGGTAATAGGAAGCTATTGCAGCTCTTTGTTAATGGGTGGTGGGTTGGAGAAGGGGGGTTTAAGTGGTCATGGCTATACTTTAGAAAAACCGCTTTAGCAGCTGAACAGAGGATGGATTAAATTAGGAAGAGATTTGAGGCAGGAAGACCAACCAGAAGGTTATTGCCATAGTCCAAGCAAGAGGTGATAAACGAAGTAGGTTTGTGGCTGTGTGAGCAAAGGGAAAAATGACAAGATTTGGCAATGGATTGGATGTGTGGGGTAAGTCTCAGCAAGCAGTTGAGGATGGCAATGAATTTTAAAGCCCAGGTGACTGTGAGGATGATGGTATCCTCAACAGTTGGGGGAATTTAGAAAGAGAGAAGAGTTTGAGGAGAAAGAGAATAAGTTGTGTTTTGGACATGTTGAATTTGAGATGTGTATGGGACAACAGATTCAAGATAGATATCCAAAAAGCAGTTGGTGATGCAGAACTATAGCTCAGGAGAGAGACTAGGACTGGATATATGGATCTGGGAATTTCAGGTTCTTGAGAGGAATGAATCATACAATGAAAGCAGTGACTGAGGAAGGATCCCTGTCTACTGATTCAAATGGGCACAAATGGTAATTCCCGAAGGAATCAAGGAATTGCTAGCAACTGCAAAGTCTTGTCCAACAGAAGGTTTTCAGCACAGAGGCCACATTTTCTTCCCTGTCGCTGTTAGAGGGCAAGGGCTTCAGGAGAGAAAGGCATATTTTATCTGAGAACAGGATTTGGATTCTTGGATGACAGCTTTAAATACCGGGAGAATAAGCTTCTGAATAGCAGTAAAATAATAAACATAATAATAAAAATATAAAATGAATAAATAAGTAAAAATGATAAACATAATAAAAACAATAAAACAATAAAATCTGACTAGGGCTGGTGAAAATGTAATTGCCTGAAGTCTTGCACATCTAATCAGAAGGTCTTTAAAAATTGAAAAGGCAAAGGTAGGGACAAAACTGTGTGTGTATATCTACCAAGTTAGATGGAGTAAAGAGTAGCTACTATGTAGATGGAAGAATAAAAGCGAAAGTGCCCAGAAATTCATAGAAGACAAAATCCCAGAAAGCTATCAAATCCATGGCCTCAGATGACTACATACAAATGGACAAAATACAGGCTACAAGGTAAATTACAGATACTAATGCTGAGGGGTGGGGAATCTGAACTCAGTTATTTCATTGAGACTCGGTAAGACGACTGACTCAGATATGGTTGTGGAAATAAATTTCTTTCTTTCTTTCTTTCTTTCTTTCTTTCTTTCTTTCTTTCTTTCTTTCTTTCTTTCTTTCTTTCCTTCTTTCCTTCTTTCTTTCTTTCTTTCTTTCTTTCTTTCTTTCTTTCTTTCTTTCTTTCTTTCTCTTTCTTTCTTTCTTTCTTTCTTTCTTTCTTTCTTTCTTTTTTTTTTTTTTTGGCTAGGCAATGGGATTAAGTGACTTGCCCAGAATCACACAGATGGTAAGTGTTCTGTGTCTGAGGCTGGATATGAACTGAGGTCCTCCTGATTCCAGGGCTGGTGCTCTATCCACTGTGCCTCCTAGCTTCCCCTGGAAATAAATTTCTTATCCAAAATAGAGGTGCTAGATAATAGGAAGGAGTGGGGAGAGTGTTAGAGTAGTGTTGTATATTAAGAATGTCTATTCGTGAGGAAATCTAGGAACTGTTGTGGTCAATATCTGGATAAAGCTCAACAGACACAAAACGAAAATCAATACTGTCATCAGGGCATCTTCCAGACTGCCTGGCAGAACAAGGAATTAGGTGAGGAGTTTGAGAAAGTGATCGCACATCTGATATGGTCACATGATAGCATAGTGATGGGGACTTCAATTATCTGGACAGCTGGTACAGCTCTCTCTCTGCCCAAGACAGAAGAGCTTGTAATTGATTGACTTGCCTTAATCATACTGTCACCCAAATGGCCAAAGGACATGAGCAGGCAGTTCTCAGATGAAGAAATGAAAGCCATCTACAGTCATATGAAAAAATGCTCTAAATCACTATTGATGAGAGAAATGCAAATCAAAACAGCTCTGAGGTACCACATCACACCTATCAGATTGGCCAACATGACAAAACGGGAAAATGATAAATGTTGGGGAGGATGTGGGAAAATTGGAGCACTAATGCATTGTTGGTGGAGTTGTGAAATGATCCAACCGTTTTGAAGAACAATTTGGAACTATGCCCAAAGGGCTACAAAAATGTGCATACCCTTTGACCCAGCACTAGCACTTCTGGGGCTATATCCGAAAGAGATCAAACAAATGGGAAAAGGACCCACATGTACAAAAGTATTCATAGCAGCTCTTTTTGTGGTGGCAAAGAATTGGAAATTGAGAGGATGCCCCTGACTTGGGGAATGGCTGAGCAAGTTGTGGTATATGAATGTAATGGAATAGTATTGTTCTATAAGAAATGATGAACAGGCTGACTTCAGAAAAACCTGGGAAGACTTATATGGTCTGATGCTGAGTGATGTGAGCAGAACCCAGAGGACTTTGTATACAATAGCAGCCACGTTATCTAAGAATGTTAAACTGAACCCTTCTCAGCATTACGAGGATCTAAGACATCTCCAGAGGCCTCGGGACGGAAAATGCTGTCCACATCCAAAGACAGAACTATGGAAGTCGAATTGCTCTCACTTATTTTTACCTTAAGTTGAATTTTGTTTCATCTTTCTGATGGTTCCTCCTATTGGTTTTAATTTTTACTTACAACTTCACTAATGTGAAAATATGTTTAATGGGTATGTAAATGTAAAGCCTATGTCAGATTGTGCGCCGTCTTGGGGGGGGGAGAAAAAGGGAGAAAAAATTTTCAACTCAAAAGCATATGGAAAAAAAATAAAAATAATAAAAATAATACTATCATCCTTCAAAAGGTAGAAGAATTAATGAGCAACACTTCTAGATCTGATTCTCCCCAAAAGAAGAAATCGTTTTGCTGAGTTGGGACTAGTGAACCTTGAGGGGGAGGTTGACCGCCTCATCTTGGAACTTGTGATGGAGGAGAAAAAGGCCTGGCATAGTATGACATAAAACACTAAATTTGGGAGAAAGTATATATCTAATAGTTCAGAGAGGGGAGAGTAGAAGCTTACATCCTGTTGTTCTTCAGGGGAAGTAAGTCTAGGGAGGGGTGGAACGCTCTTGAGAAGGGAGATTTTGAAAGGACAAAAAGAAAATGGTGATGAGGAAGGAAAGGGGAGTATCTAAAGAGACATGGGGTTGTGGTTTTGCAGGGAACTCATAAATCATCCTAGACTTTTAAAAGACACGTACAGAAGGCCATAGTAAGAACTGATGATGGGATCAATTCCAAAGTATGGCACAGTCCAGTAAAAATAAGAGTCAGAATGACTAAAACTCAGAATGAACTAAGGCTGCTGAAGCAAGGGAAACACAATAGGAAGAGTTTTAAAATGTGCACTATTGAAAGAAGAAAGATCAAAGAAATAACACACTATTCACTAGCTGAAGACCAAAGAAGAAGGCTGAGCTGCACCTGTTCCTTGTTTTCTCTTCCAAGGGGAATGATCTTTGGCCTGGAAAGGACAGAATAAAAATAGCTAATGGGGAGTTGATACCCGAGATAAGCAGGGGATAGCTGCAGAGTACCTACTTGCCTTCAGTGAGTTAGTTCAAGTTACCCAGACCAGATTAAGGACATGCTCAGTTACTGAATGGATTGCAAATGTGATTGCTGGTCCATTGTCAGGGATCTTTGAAAGACCTTGAAGAACAAGAGAGATATCACTGGACTGGAGGTAGACAAATGTTCCAATTTTCAGAAGAGGAAAGAGAATGGAGTCTGAAAACTATTGACTTCAATTCCTGGTAACGTTCTAGAACATATTACTAAAGGGATGGTCAATGGAGTTCTAGAGAAGGAAGAAAAGGGAAAGAACCAGCATAACTTCATTAAGAATAGATCATCCTCAGCCTAACCTCATTTCCATTTTTGACAGGGTTAATAGACTGATAGATGAGAGAAATGCTTTTGATACAGTTTATTTAAATTTTATCAAAGCATTTGATATTCTTATGCTATTATTGTGGAAAACATGGAGACATGGGCTAGACTGTAATACATCATATGGTTTCAGAACTGTTGAAAGGTCAAACCCAGAGTGGCCATTCGTGGTTCAGTGCTGTCTTGGAAAGGGGATCTGGCTTAGTTGGCCCTGTGCTTTTTAACATTTTATAAATGACTTGGATCAAGGCGTATGCAGCATGTTCATACATATGATTATAAAGTAAACTAGTTACCATGAAATTTAATTATCAGACTATATTTCCTTTAAAGTTCACAGATTGTGCATGCCCTTTGATCCATCAATACACCACTAGGTCTGTATCCCAAAGAGATAATAAAAAAGGGAAAAGGACCTACATATACAAAAATATTTATAGCAGCTCCAATTCTTTCCAAAGAATTGGAAATCGAAGGGATGCCCATCAATTGGGGAATAGCTGAACAAACTGTGGTATATGAATGTAAATGGAATATTATTGTTCCATAAGAAATGATGAGCAGGCAGATTTCAGAAAAACCTTGAAAGACCTACATGAACTGATGCTGAATGAAATGAGCAGAACCAGGAGAACATTGTACACAGTAACAGCAACACTGTGTGATGATCACCTATGACTGATTTAGCTCTACTCAGTAATACAATGATTTAAGACAATTTCAACAGACTCGTGATGGAAAAGGCTATCCACATCCAGAGAAGAACTATGGAGCCTGAATGCAGATTGAAGCATACTGTTTTCTCTCTTTTTTTCTTTCTCATGGTTTTCCCTTTTGTTTTGAATCTTCTTTCATAACATGACTAATGTGGAAATATGTTTAATATGATTGTACATGTATAGCCCATATCAGATTGCATCCCCTCTTGAGGAGGGAAGACAGAAGGGAGGGGGAAAAATTTAAAACTCAAAATCTTATAAAAGTGAATGTTGAAAACTAAAGATAAATAAATTAATTAAAATTTTAAGAAGTTCACAGATCCGAGGTTAAGAACTCCTGCTGTATCTACATAAATTTTATATGTACAATAATTTCCCTTTATATATGTCAGGAAAATATTTGTAAGAGTTATCCTTACACAAATGGAATTATTATAATAAGTATTAATATATTTTTCAAGTTTCATTGCCTGAATAAAGACTGTTTATCACTGTTTAAAAAAAAAAAAGAACTGTTGTAGAGTGAAAGAGAGACTCATTGGAATGATGGGTTCCTTGTTAAGCAAACCCAAGTTGGTTTCTTTTCCAAAGGAGTCTACACCACAGGGTGGCACTATGAGTCTGGAGACTGACTATCTCTGTGGAAAGAGGGAGTCCTTGGAATGTCAGGGGTCTGTTCTGCTGGCAATCTCAAGTTCAGTTACTTTCTGGTCCATGTTACAGGGTGGCCGTGGACAGGAGAGGGAGATAATTATATTTGTTGCTAATGAGCTATCTGTCTTTATGTGTTTTCTGCATTTTAATGAATTCTAGTAAGTCCTATAAGTCCATATATATATATATATATATATATAGTTTTAATTTGCAGTACCCAAAGGCAGCACTGAAATACCAATAATGAAGCACAGTTACGCCTCAGGCTGTTGCAACATACCAATGTCAGCTTCATTCCCAGTTCACTGACATCAGATAAACTGAACCACCTTTGTCCAGGAGATAGTGTTGTGTGTAATAACGCATCAAGCTAGCAGGATCAGCAGAGAAGTCCAGATCTCTTGCTTTTTCAGGGGCTAGCTGTAGGTATTTGCCCCTGCTCCTTTTAGCACCAAAATATACATGTGTATGTATGTATGTATGTATGTATGTATGTATATGTACATACACATATTTTTATATATAAAACTTGAGTGCTTGTTTATGAATTGGGAACCCTCTGACCCCTGAAGACATCTAGTCCAAGCCCTTTATTGTATATATAAGGAAAGTGAGGCTCAAAAAGTATAAATGACTTGCTCAAAGTCACACGGCTAGTGTCAGAGTCAGAATCTGAACCCAAGTCTTTCTGTCTCCACATTAAATCTTCTGTTGAAGGTGCTATACACACTTCCTTTAGGAGTCAGATTTGTCAGAGGGAAATATGATGTGGGGGAAAATATGAGCAAAGATTAAACCCTGGAGTACCCAGGATCAAATCTGGTACCTACGAGCCCAGAACTTTCTGGGTCACAAGCTAAATAAGCAAAACCCTAACAATTAGACATACCCAAAAGTGTGATCGGCTGCCTCGGGAAGTAGTTCCCTCATTGTAGGTCCTGGAGAAAAGGTTGGACGGCTCCCATACTGTGCTATGCAGGGCATCTTCACACAGATAAGGGTTAGAATAGATGGCCTCTGAGGTCCCTCCCAACTCTGCAATTCTGTGAAGGTCCATCTAATAACAGCATTCCAGAGAGCGGGAAGAGCCCCAGGAGAATACAGAATGCCCATGAAAATCAGGATCCAAACAGCTAAGGAAGATGTCGTGCTGACCCTGCTAGCTTGATGCGTTATTACACGCAACACTATCTCCTGGACAAAGGCAGTTAAGGGTTATTTGATGCCAATGAACTGGGAACGAAGCTGACACTGGTATGTTGCAACAGCCTGAGGTGTAACTGTGCCGCATTATTGGGGTTTCGGTGCTGCCGTTGGGTACTACAAATAAAATGTGTGTATCATAAAGGCAATTCATTCAGAAGCTGCTGATAATAGCAAATGAGGCTCTCTCGTGCTCAGGCAGGAGATCTAACAGGATATGAGTCCAATAGGACATCGTGACCCAGGCTCTGTTAGTGTTTGAAAAGATGTGTTTGCTTTGCTGAGACGTTTGCTAGGGAAAGTGTGCCATAGTGACAAAAAAAAAAAAGGAAAGCAAAACAAAAAACAAACCCCAAACCAAAAAAACTCTAGTCCCAGTTCTGCCATTGACCAGAGATGTTATCCTGGGCAAATTACTTATCTTGGATGTAGATTCCTCATCTATAAAATGAGAGGGTTAGCCTGGACAATCTCTTCTAGAAGGCCCCTTCTAGCCATAACTTTCATGGGATTCTGCAGAATCAGCAGAAGCCTGGGATTGCTTTCCGCTTTGAGCCTACTAGCAAGAGGTTTTGACTATTGGAGATCTTTTTCCTGGTGCGTGCTGATACATGATTCCAGATTTTCTCAAGCTGCCTGCTGACCCACGATCCTCTTTGCTGAGTTTGCAAAACCACCCATAAATCCATTTCATCTTCGAGTGTGTGTGCACAAAGTCAGGGCATTCAGTGGTTTGCAAATGACTGCCTGGAGCATTTCTGTGAGGGTTTGCAGTGAATTGAAATACAGTAGTCTCTGGACTCAGGGTCTTTGTTTCCTGGTTCCTGGTTATCTTCTGTAAATGATTAAATTTGACTCTGCCGAGCACCGTGAAGCATTCATCTCAAATAGACAACATTGATTCCTGTCCTCAAGAAGTTCCTATTCTCGAATATATACATTTATGTAGATCTGTAATTTTAGATAGCTTTGAAACTGTCAAACACACAGCTGAGTGTGGGAAATGAGCCTCCGTACACATTAAACCGGTTATCTATTCTTGAAATACTGTAGGATGCCAGAGGAAGTCAAAAGATGCCAGAAAACTCTTTGGGCAGGATCCTTGTTGCCAAGTGATACGGAATGTTCTGGTCTGGTAAATTACAAAAAAAAAAAAGACAGTGGGAAATTCTACAATGTTTGAGTGATTTTCACATGTCAGAAGGACAATAAAAATGGCACGTATTTGATGGCAGTATTTGGTGGCAGAAACAAGTCTGTTTAATCATATGCATGCCAGTGGATGATTGCGTGCTAGTGGGGCTGTGAGATCTCAGCTCCACTTTCCCTTGCATTCTGTCCTCCCACTCCTCTTCCCACTCCCTTGCTTTGGCTAGAGTCCACTGTATGACATGATGGCTCTAGGAGTATAGACAAGAGCCCGTCAAAAGGATTCCAACCCAATCCCCTGCTTGAAAGGGAATGCCACAAAGTGTCTTGGCCTGGTAGTTGCAGAGTTCACTTAAAGACGGGCAGCAAGATCTTGAGAAGTACTGGAGATAAAGCCTGAATGCTCTGCACACTGGAAATCATTCTAGTTAACTCTACTGCATGGAACTTCAGGCTTATCCTAAGGTCCATGGGTTGGATAGCACTTAACAATTACAGGCCATCAAGACCGTGTCACAGCAGCATTGACAACATGGTGGCTGACCCATCAATCTATAAGGAGCCATATCAGTGACACTGGATTAAGAATGATGTTGAAATCCTCCTACCACCTCTGAAGAATTCAGAGCACAATTATAATTTTTACCAAGTTTTCTATAAATTTTTAGGCACGACAGATGCAGCCACCCCCAGTCTTGACTGCAATTTGCTGAATATACTGATGAGAGCTCAGCTCAGTGGGAAAATAAAATGGGCCTTGCGCTGAACTCATAGGGCTTTGTTCCCTTCAAAGTCTTGCTCCGCACTGCCCCTTCTCAGCTCCGACACATAGGCCAAGTCACTGCATTGCTTGCTTAGCTCAGTTTCCTTACATGTACCATGGCCTACCTCACAAGGTTCCTGTGGAGATCAAGCACTCACATCCCTGCATCCTTCCCTCTAAATGTTGTCTCCCCCATTAATCAATCAGACAAGAAGACAATTAAGCTCCTACTATGTGCCAGGCACTGTGCTAAGTGTTGGGGATACAAGAAACAAACAAACCAATAAAACAAGGTCCCTGCTCTCAAAGAGCTCATGTTCTTTCTTTTTTGAATTTTGAATTTTCATTTATTTATTTTTAGTTTTCATAGCTCATATTCGAACAGGGAAAACAACACACAAACAACTATGAATATACCAGATATCTAAAGGGTAAGTGAGAAGCACTGGAAGTCAGGGGCACGGGGAAAGGGAGCTGAGTCTTGAAGGAAGCTAAAGGAAGCTAAGAATCTAAGGTCAGAAGGGAGAACATCCCAGGCCTAGGGAACCACCATTGCACCTTCTCCAGAATCAGGAGTTGGAATGTCTTGCAGAGAGAACAGCAATAAGCCAGTGAAGCTGGATGAGAGTGGAGAGAAGGGACTGAAGCGTAAGCAGACTGGAAGGGTAGGAAAGGCTTTAAATGCCAGAGGATCCTGGGGGTAATTGGGAACCACAGGAGTTTCTTTAGTAGCAGGCATAGTGTAGTCATCTTTGGGCTTTAGGAAAATCAGCTTTGGCAGCTGAGTGGATGAAAGAATGGATTTAGGAAGAGACTTGAGGAAAGAAGACTGACCAGAAGGCTACTGCAATAGGCCAAGTGTGAGTTAATGCGGGTTTTACCTAGGGTCAGGGCTGTGTGAGTAAAGAGGGATGTCATACAGGTGAAAAAACATGACAAGAGATTGGGTGGGTTTGTGGGGCGAGTTTGAGTGCAGGAAATGGGGATGATGCTGAGATTTCGAGCCTGGGTAGCTGTGGGGATAGTGAAGTCCCCAAAAGTACAAGAAAAGTTGGGAAGGGAGGAGGTTCGGGGCAGGAAGATGATGAATTGTTTTGGACATGTTGGATTTGAGCTATCTACGGGACATTCACTTTAAGATGTCCAAGAGGCAGTTGCTGAAGTAGCCCTGGAACTCAGGGGAAAGGTTAGGGCTGAACATATAGATCTGGGAATCATGAGGATAGTTGAATTTGTGGGAGCCGATGAAATCACCAAGTGAGACAGCATAAAGGGATTTCTAACCTGAAGTCTGGGAACCTTTTTAAAAAATAATATTTGATGACTATATTTCAATATGTAGCAAGGAGATTGCTGTGTGATCCTTTGCATTTTGTCCTTTGGGGCTCATCTTGTAATTCTGACTTGTGATGACATTTTAATTGGCTGTGAAAACTTACTAGCTGACTTGCTGAATCCCCCATGCCTTGGCCTCCCCTCATTGTATATTCTGATTAGCTACCATCATTTACCCTATTCCTTGGTATAAGGCCATTATCAGTGTCAAGATGGTCCAAAGTTAGAACATTGGGCAGTCCTGTATCTGCCCTGCATTTAGAGATAAGACCTACCACCACTTAGAGACTCAGGGGGAACACCCCATCCTCAGTTAGGGGCAGAGAAGGAATAGCCTATCCT
Organism: Phascolarctos cinereus; assembly: GCF_003287225.1. NCBI lineage: Eukaryota > Metazoa > Chordata > Mammalia > Diprotodontia > Phascolarctidae > Phascolarctos > Phascolarctos cinereus. The sequence goes on along the minus strand of NW_027556402.1, from coordinate 244,538,318 downwards.
CATCCAGATGGTGGAGGGGAATGCCCCTCAAACCCCACTCAAAACCTTAGCCAATGGAGTACTCATTGATGGTCCCTAGACTTCTTGGTTTTCTCCAGCTCGTGGCTGATGCCCAGAGATCAATGCTTCCATCCCACGGGGATCACCTAACCCCCTGTTCAGGACTTTCCCTGGGTTTTGTGCCACTTGTCTCTAGACCATTGCAGCCTTCTCACTGACTACTGGTGCTGATACATGTCAACGGCCTGCTGATAAAGCTTCCTGTTAAGGACTCTTGGAATTGTCCCTTCTTGACAATCCAAGTGAGTCAGCTGGATGGGTAACAAGCCATACCCACTGATGTCTTACTTTATTAGTTTATTAGCGGATGACCAAAGTTATAACCAAGATTCCTGGCAACTGCATTTCTGTAGATAGAATTGGGCAGGCGGCTCCATGGCTACCCTATCTTGTACAGAGAAAGCAAGGGCTAGGTATCTAAATGCAGGCTTCAGCACTAGGGAATCCCTCACCCGTATTTCCTCTTGGCTTATAAACCATTGCCCAAACTCGGCACTACACAGCCAGGCGGCCACCCTGACATACTGAGAAGTAGGGTACCAGGATTCAGGATCCAAAGGTAAGGTCTTGACTTGGGAACCTCATATTTCAGTGGGAGAGCTTCCTCTATCCTCTTCCACCCATTAGTACTGGTGCCCACAGCTTCTTAGGCAGGATTTCCTGCCCTCATTGAGGAGAGCAAGGGCCAGAGCCTGAGCCTCATGCCCCAGCCACAGGGAATCTGAGATTCACAAACCACTGACCAGGGACAGGATGGGACTTCAGGTACACTGGACCCCAGTGGGAGAGAACTCCTCACCTCTTGTGGTCAAAATAAGGCCTATGTCCTCCAGCAATATGATTGGCGCCTAATGTCAGGATTTTGAAGGGGATGGAAGCAAGAGAAGTCTAGGGTTAGGGGAGGGTACGATATTGGATAGACCAAGGTTGGTAGGGTGTTTCTGGGGCATTCCCCTAACTATCTGAATGGGGAAAGGGTGTTACCTCTCTGCCTCTGAGCCTAGGGTGTTCCCCCTGAGCATCTAAATGGAGATAGGTCTTATCTCGGGATACAGGGTAGGTACAAGACTGCCCGTTCTAACTTTGGATTGTCTTGACAGTGATGACGGCCTTATGCCAAGGAACAGAGTAGAAGACGGTAGCTAATCTGAATACACAGTGAGGACTGGTCAAGGCATGGGGGATTAAGCAAGCAAGCTAGTAAATTTCCACAGCAGAGTAAAGTTATGTCACAGGTCAGAGTTGCAAGATGGCCCTAAATGACTAAATGGAGTTTTAGAAACATCCAGGAATCACACAGAGGTACTCTCACTGCATGATATAATTTTATTTCCTCTGAAATCCTTTATATTTTTGCTTTATGCATTTAAAAACATTATCCTGAAAAGGGGTTCATAGTTCCATTATCCATGAGGAGGGGTTCACTAGATTGTGGAAAACCCTGCCTTCCCTTTCCATGTTCCCAATATACACCTCCAGGGCCATCTCCATTCTTCCTGATCTCTCTCTGGCCACTGGATCCAAATGGTTCTGGAGGACGAGAAAGTAAGGCTGGTGACTTAGCACAGTCCTGCCTCACTTAAATCCAATTCACTTGCATGTCATAGCAACACCTCCTGATGTCATGGTTCTCTTCTGGGACAAAGAATAAACACCAACAATTAGATTGTCAAAGGAGCCTATGATACAAAGCAGGTCAAGAAGAGGGCCCAGTTCAAACCTTAAGGGACACTACAGCTTGTGGGCCTGCCTTGGATGAAGATGAATAATCATCAGACTATAAACTCCTTGAGGGAGGAGACTGTCTTCAGTCGTATAAACCTAAGTTCTGATAAGTGCCAGTAATGAATGCCCCTGACCAAGTGGCATTGTTCCATTTCACACTGCACGTTTCCATTGGGATGGAACCAAGCACTGTAGTTTACAGGAGAGATTATTCAAGGGGGATTTCTTGTTTAAACTAATAGGGTCCTTCCTAGCCATGCTTGTATTCCCAGTGCTTGGCACTTGGGAATACATTAATTCATTAATTCACCCTTGGTGTAATATGTAGAAAATGCTTTTTTGAAAGCACTAGACAGATGTAAGCCGTTATTATGGTCGCTGCCTGACCATCTGCCAACATACCATACTTCATTTCAGGCTCCAGAGCTCACACTCCCAGGTTTTAGAGCATCGGCCCTGGGAGGATGGCAGCAGGGTGGGCATGGGCCTGGAGAACTCCCGAGCCCGGTGCTGACAAATGATTGCAGATGACAAGATTGCACTTTCCCTACGGGGCTAATACACTTCCTGATCTCCAAGCATGATTTATTATTCCCATCCTTCCCTGTCTAACAATTCTAACAAGGGCTGTATTCAAAGGTCTTAAACTTGCAGGGCACAGCCAAACTAACCCAGAGGCAAGAATTCTACATTTGAGGACTTGCCATGGGTTGGAGCTTCTGCTTGTAACCACTGAAGGCTTCCTGAACACTGCCTCGTGCTCACGAAGGTGAAGCTAATACCTGGACTGAACCACAGACACATGATGTCAGCAGACTCTGCAGCTTTTTCTAAAATGTTCACGTTGGACACATTCCAAACCAGAGACCATTGTCCCAAGAAAGCTGGACTCAGAACCCTGCTTTGTCCGCCACTTCTAATGCCATCCAGCTGCTGTTCCTCAAGTCATTTTAACCTCAGAATAGATTCTTCAGTAGAAGTTTCAATGATTTTCAGACCATTTTGTGATTTTGCTGAACATAAGCACTTCCCTTAATGACCTATCCTTTTTTTTTTTTTGGTTGGGCAGCAGGGGTTAAGTGACTTGCCCACGGTCACAAAGCTAGTGTCATGTGTCTGAGACCAGATTTTAACTGAGGTCCTCCTGAACCCAGGGCAGGTGCTCTAGCCACTGTGCCACCTAGCTGCCCCCCTTAACGACTTATCCTACACGCTGGGGAGGCCGTGGTGAGAAACACTGGTGCTTCCTCCCTCAGACAACCAAACTGGGACAGCTGGAGGTTAAGTGACTTGTCCAGGGTAAAGCTGTATGTGTGTATGTTCTAGAAGAGTGGAGGCTTTAACCAACTGGCTATTCAGTACATTGAACAGGCCACATTTCTAAAGCCTGCCCCTGTCATTGCAGCCTTCGATGACTTCAAGTTAAATTAAGACTCTCAGTCCTCAGGAAGTAAAGTTCCCTTGCTGTTGGTGGTGTTTTTGTTAAGTTGTTTTCAGTTCTGTCTGACTCTTCATGACCCCATTTGGAGTTTTCTTGGCAAAGACACTGGACTGGTTTGCCATTTCCTTCTCCAGTTCACTTCACAGACAAGGAAATTGAGGCAGACAACGGTTAACACAGCTACTAAGTGTCTGAGGCCTGATTTGAACTCAGGAATGTGGGTCTTCCTGACTCCAGGCCGGTGGCCCCAAGGTCCCCTGAGTTCCTGCCGTTTCTGGCAAGAATAGTGTGCCTGGGGTCACTGGCCTTCAGGAACACAGAACTTCTGGGCTAGTCAGCACTAGCTGGGGATTTACTTTAAAGCAGCCCTCTGTGCTTTGAGCTCACAGCACCTCAAAGGCAATTAAAATCAGGTGGAACATGCCTGCTTTTAGTTGCCAGATTTGAACCCCAGGGAAATCAAATGTTTTCCCCTCAGGAACCTGGGAAATGCTTTCCTTCCCAGTCTCGCAGGCAACCTGTTTGCTACCTTGAAATGTAGCATTTTTGGATTTAGCATCTCTAAATTTTTAGAGCCCTGGTGGCTTTTTTTAAAAAATGTGGTTTTAATGGGCTACTCATGTAATTAATTTCATTCTTCTGTTTTTACATTTTCTGTCCAGGCAATTGGTGGGTTGAGAACAAATGAAAAATAACACAAATCCAGGTATTGTTATTGCGATTTCTACAACTCGCCTCAGAGACAATTTGTAGTTGTTTTATGATGTGATTAGCGAAGGCAGATAACCCTCTGATAGGATGATCAGATTGCTTAACAAGTTTTATTGGAATGTGGCAAATTGAAGTACCAAGAGAAGGTCCCACAATGAGTGGGTGTTGAAACTGAGATTATAACCCACATTCTCCTAGGTATACACCCTGTGTGTCAGAAATGAGCCTAGGAGTCATCTAGTCCAGGGATCATTTGCAAAACTCTGCTATGGTATGAAAGCAGAAACTGGGGGTGGTAGGATGCTTCCCGGCCTTCTCAGATTAGCACACGAGTAATGCCTTAGAATCGCTGTCACTCAAAGTATCTCCCATCTGCTTTCTGTCCCTTTTTCAGTTCACGCACACAATCACCGACATAGCTTTGCGTAAGGCATGAACAGCTCTCTACTCATGCATTTAGAAGCAACATAATTTTGCCATTTTTAATCTACACCCCCTCTCCCCTTTACTCCACCCCTCAAACACGCTATGGGGAGAGAAGAAAAATAAATCGTATACGTGCAAGACAGAGAACATTTTGGTCCCTTCTCTTCTCAGGAATCAGTGCTCTGATTCCCCTGGAGGCACGATCTTCGGCGGCGAGATAATAGGGTTCCCATACTGCAGGTCGAGAACCTTCTGTGGACTCTGAATCTGTGACTGCTTTGGAAAGGATGACTAAGGTTGGAGGGTGGGGGTGGCAAGGCCTCGTTTACCGTCCCTGTGCACCATACCAGGACAGACAGGACTAAACCCTACCAGATTCAGACTAAGCTCCCTACTTGCCTGGTAGCCCGGTGAATGCCAACCAGTTCATGTGCGAAAGGGAAACCACCTTGTCTCTGGAGGGAACTCAGGAGGGAACAGCCTGGGCCCCGCTCCGGGTGGGTGGGTGCTGAGCAGGTGGGGAACAGCTCAGCGTTTGAACATTCCTGGATCAGTTCAGGGGCTATAAATAGCAGGCCGAGCTATGAAAAACCTCCTTAGGGACTAAGGGAAGAAGGGGTGCCTGGGAAGGGGTAGAATTGGAGAGGTGCAAGACTGGAGACTGGCAGAGGAAAGGCGGGTGCCGGGGCTCAAGAGAATTCGGAATGCCTTTGGAATGAAATCCAGCCACCGCAAGCCCAGGGAGTGCAAGCGTCCCGAGCCTCTCGAACTGACCGCTCTCCCTGCTCCCGGCTGTCCTGAGGTTAGGACAGGCAAGTCGGACTGACTCCCCCCGGCCCGCCTCCGCTGGCTGTCCCCCCCCCCAGCAGGGCCGTGCCAGGGTCACACCTAGCTTCCACCTGACTCCGGTCCGCTATTGGCAAGGGCGATTCTGAAATCTCAGCCGGGCAGCCTGGCTCTCTGCTGACCGCGAGGACTCTGACCCTGCTCCCCCCTCCCTCCTGGCCTCCCTCCCCAGCTCAGGGGCCCCCAGATCCCTCCTCCTTCATCCCCCGGGTCCAGGGCGCTCGGCTCTGGGGCTGCTCGCTACCTCCGCTCCCCAGCCGAGGGGGGCTTGGCTCCGGGTCCCGCTGGCCCTCGCCGGGTCGGGCTGCCGCCGCCGCGGCGGGGGCGGGGCCGGTGGGCTGGGCTTCCCCGGGGGGAGGGCCCCGCGCTCCGGGAGGCAGCGGCACCGGCTGGAGCAGGAGCAGGACACGGCCCGGGAGCCTCCGCGGACCTCCTCCCCCACCTCCTGCCGCCCCCCCCCAAGCCCAGGGACACGGTGAGGGCGGGGAGGACAGCGCGGCGCGGCCCGGCTCGGTTAGGCTCTGGGCTGCCCGGCCCGCGGGCAGGCGCGGCACTGGGTAGGGCTGGGCTGGGCAGGGCGGACTGCGGCGGGCGGGCGGCGGGAGAAGCCGAGCGAGCGGGCCGCCCTCCCCCTCCTCCTCCGCCGCCCCCCAGACCCGGCCCCAGAAGTTGGCAGCCCAATCCAACTCCCGCCCCCGGGAGCCCCCGGCCACCACGCCCGACGTGGGGGGCGGGGGGCGGGAGCCGCAATCGCCGGCCGGCTGGGCAGCCGAAGGGCCGGGGGTGGGGGCGGGGGAAAGAGCGCAGCCCAGGCTGGGGACCCCGAGAAGCCAGTGGGGGCCGGGCCTGGGGGGAAGGGGCCTGGATGCCCCCCCCAGCGGGGGCGGGGGCTGCTGTACCACGCCCCGCCCAGCCCGGCGCTGAGCATCTGGTGCGCAGGGAGTGGGGGGCGGAGGCTGGGGACCCCCTCTTGGACTCCAGATGGAGGAGCCCGGCGCCCCCTTCCCCGAGGAGCACACCCTCAGGTGTAAGCCCTCCTTCCAGGGCCCTGCCCGTCCTATCCCCCTGGCCCCCCCCAACCAAGTTCAGCAAGTTTTGCCAGCGCCATGGGAGCCTGTTGGCCAGGCCCCGTCCCCATTCCGCGTGGGCTCTGAGGCATGGACGGCGGGCCGATGCCCGGGGAGGAGGGGGTGTGGGCAGAGCAGGGGCCTGGGTACGGGCAGCCCCTCTGGCCTCCTGAGTGCGTCACTGAGTCAGCCTTGCTGGCGGCGGGCAGGTTGGGTTTCCTGAAGCGTCCCTTTGTTTTGCCCCTCCCTGGGCCCTTTCTCCTGCCCTTCCCTCACTCCCCAAAAGCCTTTTACACCCCCCCCCAATTCCATTCTGTGCTGCCACCTCTCCTAGTTGTTTGCATGCTGGGGCTTGCTCTGCCACCGCCTCACTGGCCCTAGGAAGGCAAGCCTGGCTGCTCTGTGGGCCACCCACCCCTACCCCAAAAGCCTAGAACGCCTGGGGCTGGATCCTAATCACGGCACCCATCCCCAACTCAGACTGGGCAAGCAGCACCCCCTTCCCCCCCCAAACTGTGGGGAGGAGAAGCCCTCCGGTTCCATTTGTGACTCAAAACTGCAGTGAGTCCAGGATTGCCACATTGGCAAGGCAGCTGGACCTTCTCAGGGCCAGGGTCGTCAAAGGGCAGAGCCCTTTAGGCTCCAGCTCAGCTTTCCCTGCTGAGCCTTCCATCCCACATAGGGTCAGGTCCTGCTGAGCTTCCATGGTGGGGTCAGGGAGTTTCATGCCAGCTTCGCCCATGCCCCTTGGCTTTCATCCCGCTAAGGAGTGAGGCACTTCCATGCCCTGCTGAGGCTTGTCCAGCTGGGGAGCCAGATTACCAGGGCCTCAGGTCTTTACTGGCACCCACTGGGTAAGGGCAAGAACCCTTTACTTCTTTCTGGGGTAGGGGTAATTCTTAGCCCTCAGTTTGTTCAGCAGGTGGGAAGGTAGGGCCTTATTCAGACCTGGGGATCTAGAGGTCAAGTCAGGGGTTAAAAGAAGCTGGGCCAGGGTGTTTTGGGGGGCAGCTCCCTGGATCAATTGTTTCTATTTTTTGACCATAGGGTAAAAGGGGGGCTTTGTGGCCCTGGCAGTACCCTGAGCTTTGGGCTGAGTGTTTGCTCTGAGAGGCCAGAGGGAGCTGTGCCAGCTCTAAAGCACACAGCAGGCTCTGTTCTGGGGAGGGGGAGGGGGAGCAGAGCCAGGGGTGGCTCCCTCCAGAGGCCTCCTCATGCACCCTGTCACAGTGGTAAAGGGTGAGGAACCAGGGCACAGAGGGGCGGGACTGGATCTTCCACCCACAGCCAAGCAAAGACAGTCCCTTTCTACCTCTTGGCTGGGAATGGCTCACCAGAGTCTGGTCAGAGCTATGAGTGCAGACTGTGGCTGTGCATTAATATATCCCCAATCCTCTTAACCCATCAGTGAACATTTATCGATTATGTGCAAGGCACTGGAGGGTAAGCAGGCACATTGATCCCAAGGTATTTGTCCTCAAGGAATTTATGTTCTATTAGAGGGAGACACCCTGTACATATAAAAATATTTGCAAAATAAACATAAGGTAATTTTGGGGAGAGAAGTGCTAGTATTTGAGGGGCTGTGTAGGAGGTGATATTTCTAAGTATTTTAAGATGCCGGAGTGAAGAAGGAGGTCATGCGAGGCAGGGAGGACAGCCGGGGAGCCCAGACACAGGAGACAGAATTGTATGGGTGTGCGTGGGAGGGGGGTGAGGGTGCTGGCTCATAAAGCAGGAAAGGTAGGTTGAGTCCAGGTTGTGAAGGGCTTTAAATGCCAAGCAGAGGAAGTCTTCAGACAGTGGCTGGTTGACTCCTTGTACAGTATACTGTAATAGTGATTCCTTTTGGGTTTGGGTAAGACTACATGGCTATTGAGGTCTTTTCCAGATAAAAATTTCTATAATTCTGACTATTTTCAGCCCAAGGCATTGCCTGGATTTAGGGAGAATCCAGACCACTGCTCCTCTCTGGTTTCCTTTGGCTTGCAGGGTGGGCACTCCTCCCTGGAAATGCCCAGAGGGAGCAGGGGGTGACAGCTCAGGAGTGAGGCTGAGGCCCCTTACTGGGGTCTGTAAGCTGTCTCATCTGCCTTTGCCTTGTCTTGGCCAACTCCCTGGGGCTGGGGAAGGGGATCTAGGCTCTTCTGGACACACCAACCTGGATTGGTCAGGGAACACTTCCCTGTCCTTTCACTCAGGTGGCCCTGGGCTTGGGGACAAGCTCTCTGTGACTTCTATCTTCTTATTCCTGCTCGGGTCCTGAGAGAGGTGGGGTTTTGTCCAACCATAACCCGTGGGGCTGGCTACACATAAGAACTGTTCCTAGCTCCCCCCAGCCTAGAGCTTGGGTGAGTCCTAAGGCCTTCCCTCCTGTTCTGGCTCTTGGTAGGGTGGATGCCTGCCCACTCAGGAAGTGGGTTTCCCGAAGGCCACAGCCCTTTGCTGAAAGATAAAGAGTTGTCACCTTGTCCTGACTGTCAGATTAGCCTGACTCTGAGACAGACGGGTTTCTCTGGTTTTCCATGACCTTGGCACAGGAAGGAATCTTGTCTTTGCAGTGAGAGGACCTGGGTCCAAAACTGAGCTCTGCCACTTCCCATACCAAGGTATGTGACCTCGGGTAAGTCACTGAACACCATGAGCCTCAGTTTCTTCATCTGTAAAATGAGGAGGTTGGACCAGATTGTTTCAGAGGTCCCTTCGAGGTCTGAGGCTCTGTTAGCCTGGGATTCCATTTAATGTGTGCTTTCTCTGGGACCCGAAGGAGTGCAGCTGAGGTTCTCTGCAAACCCCCATTCATTACTGGCCACATTCCTGCTGCTTTTGTCCTCTGCTTCAGGCCTTGGACTGTGAGTGCCCCAGGCTGGAAAAGTTTTCTTCCAGCAGGGGCTGTGGGTGGGTGGGGGGGCTAGGTGTGAGCTGAACACCCCTCATCCCCAGGCCCCAGCGCAGAAAGGAAATGGTGAACTTTGTCTTGGAGGTAGAAGTGACTCAGTACTGTAGGTTTTCTGTGGAGGAGCTGGGTGAGACTTCAGGGTCAGGGTTGATTTTTTTGATAAAGAATGTTTCTTGTCTGGCATAGGGGATAGAGTACTCAGGATAGAGTCCGGAGGACATGGGTTCAAATCCTACCTCTTACTGACTGTCTGAACCTGGGCAAATCACTTAATCTCTGTCAGACTCACTTTCCTCGTGTACAAAATGGGAATAATAAGACCGACAGTATCTACCTTACAGGCTTGTTGTAAGCCTCAAGTGAGAAATCGTAGGTCAAGAAAGGGTTTTGCAGACTTTAAAGCACCCCCACGTGTCAGTAGTTAGGATTATGATTCGTCAGTCTTACCGTACTTTAGACTTTCCCAAAGCACTTTCATATCTATTTTATCATTTGATCATGATAATCCTGAGAGACACACAGGATAGCTGGTGGTTTCCCATTTTACAGATGAAGAATTGAGGCACAGAAAAAGAGCTTAAATGTCTTAGCTGAGGTCATTCAGACAGGGAATTGCCATAGTGGACAGGGCCCTGGGTTAAGAAGACTGGAGTTCAAATCCCGCCTCAGATATTTACTAGCGGTGTCACCCTGGGCAAGTCATTTCACCTCAGTTTCCTCATGTAAAATGGTGATAATAACAGCCCCCACCTCCCAGGGCTGTTGTGAGGATGAAATGAGATAACACATCTAAAGAGTAATGGAAACTCTGGTTGTTGTTGTGATTATCAAGCCTGTGACATAGGCAGGCCTAGATCTCAGTCTCTCTGCCCTTGGCCTAGTATTTTCTCTCTCTGATTCCATCCTACTTCTCAGGGAGCTGGTAGGGCTGCCGTGGGGAAAGGTGGCAGCCTTCCCCAGGAGAGTCCTTGGTTCTGCTGATACCAGAGACTGTCTGTCTGTGGGTGTTTGGAGAGGGCCCAGGGGCCTTCTGTGGCTTGGGGAAGAGACCTCTCTCTTGAGCCATTGGAAATGGGAGTGTTGGGGCCCTCTGGACATCTTCCACCCCTGCTGTCTAATCCCCGGCCAGATCGTGTGACCCGGCTGGCATTCCCCCTGCTGGAGTCTGGCACTTTGGACAGCAGCTGCTGTGTCAGGGGAGCAGGGCACCGGTCTGACGGACTGCCCCTCTCTGCCTACCCTCCCTCTCTCTCTAACCTGCTCTTTCAGATTAGGAAGAAGACAGCGTGGGAGCTTGGAGTGGCAGCCCCCCAGGGCCCTTGGTTGTCATCTTGAGGCCCAGGTATGCTGGGTGGTGATGGGGAGCAGGGTGGAGAATGAGGATGGAGCCGGGGTGGGGGGGGCAGCAGGGTATTATGAGAGATGGTATGTGGAATGATCCCAATTTGGAACAAGGAGAATGGGAAGTTTCTAGGTGAAGAGAAGCCCTTCCACTTGCCTCTCTCTCTGCTGGACCATTCTGGTCACTCCCAACTCCACTAGTTCTGGGGCTGGGGGAGGGCTGGGGGCTTTTTATATCTTAGAATGTGTGTCTGTGGCCAAATTTGCCCCTCCCTTGGGCAAGGCAGGACACAGGCTCTTCCGCTGACTGTGCTGGCCCTCTGCAGCTGCCTGGGAATCCGTCACCATTCGGTGCTGTGGTAACATGATGGCTCCGGAGGACGACGCGGGCGGGGAGAACCCCGGGGGCAGTTTCTGGGAGGTGAGGGGCCCTGGATGTTGGTGGCAGGCCTGGACTTTGGTGGGAGGGAAGGAGGTGAGGGTCCCATGCCAGTCTGAATTCTCACCCTTTGGAATCAGTACAGAGGACCTGGGGCAGAATCCTGTCTCTGGCCCTTTCCACTTGGGTCACTTTGGGCAAGTCAATTGACTTCCTGGGGCCTTAGTCTCCTTAATGTGAAATGAGGGGATTGTACCAGCTGGCCAGTCAGGTGCTGTCCGGCCCTTGACCTACAGTCTCTGGCTCTTTCCTCCTAAACACAGTTTCTCGGGGCTGAGGGTATTGTCTTCAGAGGGTGCCCTTATATCTAGTTGTGGCTAGAGATGAGCTTTTGTATCTAGTAAAAGAAGTGTTTCTGCTTTCTCTAGGCTGGGAACTACAAACGGACAGTGCAGCGTGTGGAGGATGGCCACCGGCTCTGTGGGGACCTAGTCAGTTGTTTTCAGGAGCGAGCCCGGATTGAGAAGGCCTACGCCCAGCAGCTGGCTGACTGGGCCCGCAAGTGGAGAGGGGCTGTGGAGAAGGGTAGGCAGGGGCTCCATCTTTGTGTCTTCTCTGCCTGGTATGCAGCAGGCACTTAATAAATGCTCAGGAGGCACACAGATGGGCACGAGGGAGGAGTATGGTGGGAGACCACTGGAGGAGAAGGGCGCTGGGGTTGGGTCTTCCCCTAGTGCCTTCCCCTGACCCAGCATGTCCCCCCCCAGGCCCCCAATATGGCACTCTGGAGAAGGCATGGCACGCCTTCCTAACAGCAGCGGAGCGACTGAGTGCCTTGCACCTAGAGGTACGGGATAAGCTCCATGGAGAAGACAGTGATCGGGTTCGAGCCTGGCAGCGGGAAGCCTTCCACCGGCCTGTCCTGGGAGGCTTCCGAGAAAGTCGGGCAGCGGAGGATGGCTTCCGAAAGGCCCAGAAGCCCTGGGTGAAGAGGCTGAAGGAGGTGAGGCCAGGGGAGGGCATGTGGAAAAGATCGGGTCAGGTCGGCAGAGGCTGGCACCCTGGGAGAGCTGGGGGGGGGGAACAGGTGTGGTGGCGTGCAGGGCCTAGATCCTCGTGCCCACCCGCTGCAGGTGGAGGCCTCCAAGAAGAGCTACCACTCAGCACGGAAGGAGGAGAAGACGGCACAGACTCGTGAAAGCCATGCGCGTGCTGACAATGCTGTGTCCCAGGACCAGCTGCGGAAGCTGCAAGAGCGTGTGGAACGTTGTGGCAAGGAGGCCGAGAAGGTACCGGCTGTCAGTGCTGGCCCTGGGCAGAGTGCCACATTAGGCGACGTTCCCCCTCTCTGTGGCCATGCAACGCCCGGCTTCTCAGGGCCAGAAGGCCCCTCCCGGGTCAAGCTCCACATGTGGCCACACAGCTAGGAGGGAGCAAAGCTGGCAGGTGAACCCAGGCCCTCTGATGCCCACTCTGGCTCTTTGCCCACTGCCTCCTCCTCTTCTCCCCAGACGCACTCATTGCCTTCACCCCGAGGCATTTGTAGACTTATTTTGTTGACTAGTGTTTGTGTCTTTAAAGAGAATCCTGAAGGGGGAGAGGGGGCCGCAGTGATTATCCACCCCAAAAAATGAAACTCTAATGATGTCCAGGCACTTGGGTGAAGGAGGGATCTGGGGACGTGGGGAGCCGTCCCCCTCCCCAGCCCTCCTCAGGGGACCAAGTGTGGGGTGGGCTGAAGAGGAGTGCCGACCCATTTCCCCTACCCCGTCCCCTTTCCTGGCTATTGCAGACAAAAGTCCAGTATGAGCAGACGCTGGCGGAGCTTCACCGCTATACTCCCCGTTACATGGAGGACATGGAGCAGGTGTTTGAAGGATGCCAGACAGCAGAACGCCAGCGCCTTCTCTTCTTCAAAGACATGCTGCTCACCTTCCACCAGCATCTCGACCTCTCTGGCAATGACAGGTGCAGCTGCCTGCCGGGACCTCACCCCCATTTTATAGCTGACTAAACTGAGGCCCAGAGAGGGTAAAGGGTGTGTCTGGTGTCACGCAGGTAGTCCCTGGTGGGCCCTGGTTCTGATTGCCTCTTTAACCGCCTTCTCTCTGCTCAGGGCCTTGCACAGGTCTGAATTGAATGGTATCGATGGGGGAGGATAGGTGGGGAGACTGTGGGATCTGGGACTGGGTGTTGGCGTCTTGGCTGGTCTGGGGGCAGCCTGAGGACTGTGACTTGGGCCTCCAGGTTCCAGCAGCTCCACCGGGACCTGCACCAGGGCATCATGGCTGCCAGCGACGAGGAGGATCTGCGCTGGTGGCGGAGCACCCACGGGCCAGGCATGGCCATGAACTGGCCGCAGTTTGAGGTGGGAGTGTTCTGGGCCCAAGTGATGGCACTGCACTGGCTCTCCCCCACTCCCTCATCCCCTCCTGGGACCATCAATTCTCTTTTATTAAGTTTATTAAAGTGTAATAAAGGCCCGAGGATCATCATCATTGGGGGGACAGCAAAGAGACAGAGAGGAAGATTGGGAAGGAGAGCGGTAGAGAGAGACAGGGAGAGAGAAAGAGAACGGGGAAAGAAATAGAGAAAGAAACAAAGAGACCGAGAGAGTGGAAGGAGACAGGACAGAGGGTGGGAGAGAGAGCAAGGGAGTCTCTGCAGACTCCCCTTCCCTTCTTCTCTCAGTAAAATCCCTCCTTGGCCCCACGCTTAAGAGGCCTCTCTTTGCCACCTGCAGGAGTGGTCTTTGGACACTCAGCGGACAATTAGCCGGAAGGAGAAAGGCAGCCGGAACCCAGATGAAGTGACATTGACCAGCATTGTGGCCACAAGGGATGGCTCAGTGCCCCCTCCACAGTCACCAGGAAGCCCAGGGTGAGAGGGCATGGAGCCTGGGGGGGCACTGGGGGCTGCCTGGCATTGGGCCTTCTTTTCCACAGAGGTTTGATGGCTGGATTGAAACATGTAGGTGAAGCCGCTGTTCCTGCTAAAGGTGGGAGGGGGAAGGATGAGGAGGCTGGGCCCATGTCCTTCCTGTCCATGCAGACGTGGTAAAGGATGCCTGGGGGTTTGAGCTTTTTAAATTTTTTTTTTTAATTTTGCTGACTCTTGTAGAGGGCGTGTGTGTGTGTGTGTGTGTGTGTGTGTGTGTGTGTGTGTGTGTGTGTGTGTGTGTGTATCAGTATCACTCAGTCAGTCAACAGTCATGCATCTAAGGGGACAGAAGTCTCTGGCCTCCAGTCTCCTCTCCATTTCCCTTCTCTTTCTTCACACTCCTCCCCACTGCCATGTCTCCTGGAGGCAGAGGGGAAGCCCTGGCTTGGGCAAATGGGAGCCAGTTTAATACTGGGGAGAGTTTTTCACAAGTGAAAGAGAAGGCAGCATGGTATAGTAGTTAGAGCTGGGAAGAGCCCTGGGTTCAAATCTAGCCTCAGATACTTACTTGCTTTATGACCTTGGACAAGTCATTTCCCTCTCTTGGGCCTCTGTCACCTTGAGGTGCTTGGATTCAGTGGCCTCTGTGGTCCCTTCCCAATCTCTAGTCCTGTGATCCTCTAAGTGGCTGTTTCCCCCCTGGTCTTCAGGACTCCATTCAAGGCCTTCATTCCCTGGCCCTCCTCTGGCCCAGGTGTAGGGGTGACCTGAAGCCTCTGTCCCATTCCCCTGCCCCCTAATCATAGTAGACTCCAGGGTTTTTCTTTTTTTTTTTTTTTTTTTTTTTTGGTGAGGTGGTCGGGGTTAAGTGACTTGCCCAGGGTCACACAGCTAGTAAGTGTTACGTGTCTGAGGCTGGATTTGAACTCAAGTCCTCCTGACTCCAAGGGCAGAGCTCTATTCACTGCACCACCTAGCTGCCCCCAGGGTTTTTCTGATGTACTGCCTCTAACCCCCAGCAGGAATGGGCAGGATGAGGAGTGGTCAGATGATGAGAGTCCCCGGAAGGGTGCCATGGGGGTCCGAGTGCGGGCGCTGTATGATTACTCCGGCCAGGAAGCAGACGAGCTGAGTTTCAGAGCAGGTATCATGATGCCGTCCTGTCTCCCTTCCCTTCTCACTTCTTTGGCCCCCCTGGATACTAGCAGCAGGGTGGAAAATGTATTTCTGCTTTTGTACAACTCACTGAGCTATAGGGGAGAGAGATGAGGAGATTCACGTGTTCCCCCTTGGGCCTGTGTCTTTAGGCTGGGTGCTGAGCAGACCCCCGGGTTCCCAGCTGGGCTCTGCAGGGTCCTGGGATGGAGGGGCCAGTAAGGCTTCCAGGCTCCTTGTCCTTGGTCTCTGGATAGATCAGGGCTTCTCCACCGGGGTCTATGACTTGCTTTTGCAAAAATACGCTGCTGACTGTCAATGGGACTGGTTTCCTTTGTACCTGTGTATTTTATTTTACGCATTTAAAATCATTATTTTGAGAAGGCGTCTGCAGGCCTTACCAGGGGTTATGAGCCCCGCTTCTAAGAGACATTCTTTGCGTAACCCCAGAACTGGGGTGGGGTGGGGAAAGCTAGGAGGGCCAGGGGCGATGACGCCCAGTGATGCTGTGACTTCTCTACAGGTGAGGAGCTTCTGAAGATGAGTGACGAGGATGAACAGGGCTGGTGCCAAGGCCAGCTTCAGAGTGGGCGCATTGGCCTTTACCCTGCCAACTATGTGGAGTGTGTGGGGGCCTGATGGCCCTCTGCCGGCCTGGGTCAGGGCTCAGCCACCCACCCCTCCAACCCATCGCTGGACCAGTGAGCCCTGGTGGGGAGGGAGGGTGTTCTTGGGACTTGGGGCAGGGAAAGAGCCTGGGAAAGGGTGAGACTATTGGAGGGATGCGTTCCAACCTTGGGCGGGAACCTGCAGAACCTGAGGTTCTGAGCCTCCCCCCCCCCTTCTCCCTGCAGCTCCCTGAACTGAGATGCCCTTGGACTCAGCTTCTCTGTGCCAAGGGGGTGGGATAGTTCTGCTCTAGTGGTCTTCCTCCCCTTTACCTATGGTTTGTTCCTAATGTGCATTAAACCTGAGAAACAACAGTAGATGTTAGAGTCATTGCCCGGCTTCCTTCTGTCCAGTCCTAGGCCCCGTGGGGCCCGAACATTCCTGGACTGACCCTGAGGGCTGGGATGGTACCCAGGCTGAGCAGGCGGGAATGGCAAGGGGAGGTGGAAGGACTGGGCCGGCCTTCCTGAAGGCCTTGGTGAGGGCTAGATGGAAGGGACCTGTGATGTGGCACACTCACCTGCAGCAGGGCCGTGCCTGCCGAAGCACACGAAGATGTCATTGGAAATGCTGAACAAAATAAATAAAGCTACACCAATGCCACGCAGAGAATGTTAATGTAGGGTTCTCTACATCAGTCTGCAGCTGCAGGGATCCCTGTCTTGTTGAGTTTGATGGGACTGATCGAATCTACCCACGCATCCCCCTCTTTTTAGACATGAAGAAGCTATGTCCCAGCTCCTCCTGGGGACTGCAAGGCAGAGCAAGGAGGCCAGGCCTCAATGCTTGTACTGCACTGCATCCTAAACAATGGTCCGAACCCCACATCGTACAGGAGGAGCCCTCAGATCTCTTCCAGCTCTAAAACTGTTATTCTCTAAAACAGGCCTACTAGGCCTAGTTTATTTTAACCTAAGCCTACTAGGACAGCCCAGATCATATAGGGTACAGGAATTGGAAGAGTCAGGATTCAAACCCAGGTCACTTAGGGTACAGGAATCGCAAGAGTCAGGATCCGAACCCGGGTCACACAGGGTACAGTAATTGCAAGAGTCAGGATTCAAACCCAGATCACATAGGGGACGGGAATTGGAAGAGTCAGGATTCTAACCTAGATTCTCTGACTGTCAATCCAGTGTTCTTCCCTCTTGCCCACACTGTTTCCTCGTACAACATTAGAAGCCAAACAGACCTTGGAGATCATTTAATCTAATTTCCCTCATCTTAAGGATGAGAAGATGATACTTGGAGAAGCAACATGTGAGGCTGGGTGTTGGGAAAGATCGTGGATGGAGTCAGAGGACCTGGGTTCAGATCCTGCACTCTCTGCAAGACCTTGGAAGAGTCACATGACTTCTCCTGAAGCCAGTTTTTCCACCTGTGAGATAGTGGTGTTGGATAAGAGCTCTCTGGAGTTCCTTCTGGCCCCAGTGCCATGATGCTAAAGGGAATCTGCCCAAGGTTACCCACCCAGCCAGTTTGTGGAAGGACTGGGACTGGAAATCGGTCACTGCCTCCAGACTTGGGGAATGGGGCCAAGCTTGCAGTGGACCCAGCCCTTCAATTTCTTGGATTCACTTGGAACTAAGCCCTGGAGATCATGGAGTCTGACCCCTCCATTTTACAGATGAGAAGACTGAAGCTTAGAGCAATGGAGTGATTTGCCCAGAGTTCTTTGACTCCAAACCTAGGGCTTTCCCCATTGCACCAAAGCTGCCTCTTACCAGGGGCTTCTAACTCTAAATGTGAGCCTCTTAGGCTGGGGGCCGTAGCTGGGGATGGAAATCTCCCCTCATGGAGAGGTTGGCTCTACTGAAGCCTGGAGAAAACCTGGTCCAAAGTCCTGGTTCTCTGGGAATCCCTGAGGCTCTGGGGGGACCTCCGAGGAGTGACCTAATTGGAGGAAGCAGGAAATGAACCCTACGTTTTCTTTTCTGACCATGGCGCATCCCAAGAGGGCCACCACTATTCTTGTGCAGACTGGAGGATCACCTGGAGAAAGTGGGAATGTTTAGCCTGGAGAAGGGAAGATTTAGAGGGGATACAAAGGAGTATTTGAAAGGCTGCTATGTGAAGAGACCCTGGATTTGGAGTCAGATGATCTGGGTTCAAGAAGTGGTTTTGTGTGACTGGGCAGGCCCTTCATGCCTCAGTGTCCTTATCTGTCCGTCACTCAATAAGCTTCTATTAAGTGCATTGTCACTAGAGATAGAAGGAAAAGACAATCCTTGCCTTCCAGGAGCTCACGATCTAATGGGAGAGATAAGGAGCAAATAGACAAAAAGCTCTAGACAGGATGAATGGGAAATAATTACAAAAGGTCGACACTAGACTTGAGAGGGGTTGGGGAAGCTTCCTGTAGAAGATGGGAATTGTGTTGGGATTTAAAGGAAGCCAGGGAAGTAAGCAGGCAGAGCCGGGTGGAGGAAGCCATGCAGGCATGAAGTCAGCCAGAAAGAAAGCCCAGAGCCAAGACATCCTATTGTTCTTGTATGTGAAGAACAGCCGGGAGGCCAGGCTCACCAGATCAAAGAGTATATATGTTGGGGAGTAAAGTATAAGACTAGAAAGGTGGGAGGGGGCCTGCTTATGAAAGGCCGTGAGTGCCAAACAGAGCATTTCCTATTTGATCCTACTGGAGTTTATCAAGTGCAGGGTGTGTGTGTGACATGATCAGACCTGTGCTGTAGGAAAATCACTTTGACATCTAAATAGAGGATGGACTGAGGAGGGGATGGGACCTGAGGGTAGGATCCAGCAAAGGAGACAGAGAAGGTCTGGTGAGATAGGAAGGAGGAAAACCAGGAGAGAGAGAGAGAGAGACAGAGAGAAAGGAAGAGAGGGAGAGAAAGACAGAGAGAGAGAGAGAGAAGGGAAGAGTGGGAGAGAAAGAGAAGGGAAGGGAAGAGAGAGAGAGGAAGACAGAGAGAAGAGAGACAGAAGGGAAGAGAGGGAAAGAAAGAGGGAGGGGGAGAGACACACAGAGACAGAGAGAAGGGAAGAGAGAGAGAAAAGAGAGACCGAGAAACAAAGGCAGAGAGAGAGACAGAGAGAAAGAGAGAGAGAGAGAGAGAGAGAGAGAGAGAGAGAGAGAGAGAGAGAGTGTCAGGGAGAGGGAGTGAGAGAGAGCTCTGGGTGTCCTAAAACCATAGCGAGGAGAGGGTGACTGGCAGTGCCACAGGCTTCAGAGAGGGCAAGAAGGAAAGATCTTTGGATTGGGCAGCTAAGAGACCACTGGGAACTGTGGATCGAGCACCTTTGGTGGAATGATGGGAATTCAAAAGCAGGATGTAAGGGGTTAAGAGAAGAGAAAAACGTAAAATTGGGGTGAGAGATGACCTCCGAGGTCCCAATGGTAGTATACAGGTCATGGACGGGAAGGGTCTGGCCTTGTTCTTTCTTC
The DNA here is from genome assembly GCF_003287225.1 of Phascolarctos cinereus. NCBI lineage: Eukaryota > Metazoa > Chordata > Mammalia > Diprotodontia > Phascolarctidae > Phascolarctos > Phascolarctos cinereus. The sequence continues at coordinate 244,519,316 of NW_027556402.1, read as the reverse complement.
TTGGCCTTAGAAGGCCAGGGGGCGAGGGCGGGGCAGGAGAGGAGAGGGGAATAAGCATTTATAAAGCGCCTACTGCGTGCCAGGCGCTGTGCCCGTCCGCACTCGTTCCACTAGGAGCTGCCCAGGTGTGGGGCGGGGCGTAAAGTAAAGGCTGGCAGAAACTACCTCTTACTTCGCCTTGTACCTCGGAAACGAGCAGACGCTACAAAGCAGGGCTGAGTGTGTTCTGCTGATTGTCTAGACTTCAAAACGGGTCAGAGAAAACATCAATAATGCAGATTAAACTTAAAAGCGTGTTGTGCATAAATCATCCCCCCATCCTGTAGTTAAGCGTTTAAGTTTCCCGTCATCGGAGTAATTCAGCAGCGCTGCTCTGCTAGAAGCTGAAACCGAGGTTCCTTCCAGCCCTGCAGTCCAGGATTCCAGAAGAGCTGCGGGATGGGCGCCCCTCCCAGCTCCAGGCCCCGGCGCGTGGGGACTCATTGTTGATCATCACAGATAACCGGCCTGGCTCCGCCCAACTTCCGCAGACGTCCCGCCTCCTGGGCGTGCTAATGCCTTCTTACGTCCGCTTCCCTCCGCGGTCGCGTTTGGGACCAACCAGGACCCGTCGCCCCCCTCCCCCCTCCCTGCCCAATACAAACCTCGGATTAGCCTGGGGCGGAAGGCTAGTCAATTCTGCCATAGGCTGTAGGGTGGCCTCGGAGCCGGCTCGTCACGGGTTGTTGTTTTTCTCGGGCTGTTGATTGGCTCAGAGAAAACTACGTCATCCCACCCCATTCCCTCCCTGCCGGCTGCCCATTGGACTGGGCGTGGCCCCTCCCATTGCCCCGCCTCCCTTCCCTCGGATTGGCCCTCGGTAGGACCCGTCCGTCGCGGTTGTATCTGGGAAGGAGAGAAAATGGCGGCGGAGCCGAGCAAGACCGAGATTCAGACTCTTTTCAAGAGGCTCCGCGCGGTCCCGACCAACAAGGTGCAGGCCTGGGGCCGTCGGGGCGCGGGGAGGGGGCAAGAGGGGACAGGGCGTCGGCGTGGTCCCCGGGGCCCTACCCCACGGCTCAGACCCTGCCGGCGCCCCCCGGGCCCCAGTCCTCGGCCCCCCTCGTCCCCGGGTCCGTCCTCTCCGCCAACCGGCCCCGGGCCTCCGGCCCGCCTCCTCTCCTTCGTCCCAGGCGTGCTTCGACTGCGGCGCCAAGAACCCGAGCTGGGCCAGCATCACCTACGGCGTCTTCCTGTGCATCGACTGCTCCGGGGTGCACCGCTCGCTGGGCGTCCACCTGAGCTTCATCAGGTGGGGCCCCCGGGCCCCCGCTCCCCCGGCCCAGCAGCCCCGATGGGGGGGGCAGAAGGGGCGGAGGTCCCCGGGCCAGGGGGGACCCTCTGGGCCTCCCTTCGCAACGGGCCCGGGGTCCCAGCCTGGCCCGAGGGAGTGGGGAGGGAGGGCAGACGCAGGACTCGGGCATGGGGAGGAGCTTCCGGGCCTTACCCCAGGCCCCGTGGTCTTCATTCAGGTCCACAGAGTTGGACTCCAACTGGAGCTGGTTCCAGCTGAGGTGCATGCAGGTCGGGGGCAATGCCAACGCGGTAAGGCTCCTCCCCCACCGCCTGGTCGGCATGTCAGGGGGAACTGTCCTTGGTGGGCTGTGAGGGTTCCCCCCTGCCATACCTGGTCGAGGTGGCTGGGTATGGTCCCACCCCCAGAATCCTGCAGGTCCCGCAGTGATGGAGAATCTGTGCATTGGCACGAGCCTTCTGAAAGGGCTGGTTGAAAACTGAGCCCGTGTACTAGTCATCTCGGCAGGTGGGAGGAATGGAACCTCTTACCCCATCGTTGGAAGCTGCCCACCTGCCTGCCTTCGTTCTCCAGGGTAGCTGGGGCTTAGGAGGGCACATCTGCTTGGACTGGTAAGGAGGGCTTTGACTTTTGGCATGATTGCCTACTCTCCTCTCCTGTCATCAGACTGCTTTCTTCCGCCAGCATGGCTGTACTACTAATGATGCCAACAGCAAATATAACAGCCGTGCAGCCCAGACGTATCGGGAGAAGATTCGGCAACTGGGGAGTGCTGCCCTTGCCAAGTATGGCACTGATGTAAGTGCTGGTTTTGGGTAGAGAGCCGGAAGGTAGGGGAGAGGATGGAGCACAGAGCCCTGGGCTTCAAAGGATGTTTATTTTCTTCCTTGTAGCTTTGGATAGATAGTATGAACAGTGTTCCTGGCCATTCCCCAGAAAAGAAAGACTCTGATTTCTTCACAGAACATACCCAGGTGAGTACTAGCACGGTTAGCGGAACATTTACCTCATTGATCCCCACTAAGATCTTTACTCTCCTCAGAGCTGGAGCCTTCACATAGATGTTACAACAGCTCCCTTTTCCTTTAAGGTGGTGCTAAGGACAAGGAGAGCCTTTGGGTCTCAGTAGATTGTAACTTGAGCACTTTGCTTGCTCAGTACGCTTGGGTGCGTTATCCTTGCTGTTGCTATAGGCTCAGTGTGAAGCCTATGTGATTTTACATTTTCCTGTACCGTTAGTGACCTTAGCCCCTGGAGGGAGGTGCTGTTGGGCACTCCAAGTAGAGAGCTGTTTTGAAGGGGAATTTCCTGTGGCCTGGTCTCTTACAAGGAAGAAGCTGGTTAGAAGATCTGGAAACTACCTTAGAAATGATCTAGTCTTGGGCCCAGAGGCATCTAGCCACTGGCCTAAGGGCCTCCGGCCAGTGGGAGATGGAAGTGGGATTTGAAACCAGGTCTCCTGGGGCAGCTAGGTGGTGCAGTGGATAGAGCACCGGCCCTGAAGTCAGGAGGACCTGAGTTCAAATCTGGCCTCAGACCAAACACTTGACATTTACTAGCTGTGTGACCCTGGGCAAGTCACTTAACCCCAACTGCCTAAAAAAAAAAGAAAGAAAGAAACCAAGTCTCCTGACCCAGTTCAGCATCCTCCTGCTGATTCTTACTTGGCCCCACTTCTGTCACCATGAATAGGATGGGAAAAAGCATTGTCTTTTAGAGTCACGACGGGAGTTCAAGTCCCAGCAATGTCCCGTTGGGTCAGTCTGCTTTACTCTCTGTAGGCCTCAGTTTCCTCCTTTGTGAAACAAGTGGATTAAACTAGAAGACCTCCAAAGTCTTTCCTGGCTCTGACTCTATAATCTTTTCAGGGAAGTGGGCTTTCTGCTTTAAGGAGCCATGAGAGTGTCTGCAAAACAGGTCTTCCTGCCTCCTTCCACAAATTATAATCCTTGGCCCAGTTTTCCTCAAGAACCTTAGATCAGGGCTTTGAAACTCGGAGGGCCTCAAAAGTTATTGCCAGGCCTTGCAGAGCTTGTGTGACTAGGCCTTCCTTTCAGCCTTCGGCCTGGGATGTGCCAGCCTCCGAGCCTCAAGTTTCTGAACAGCCACCATCCCAGCCCGTGGAGAGCACTGTCCCCGGACGTGAGTGCCACGATTGTGTGTCTCTAATGCCCCCAGGAATGCAAAGGCCCCCTAATACTGTCTCTGGACCCCACCTTTGGAAGCAGTTAGAATGGGCTAGGGGTCAGCAAAGATTGAGGTTGAAAGGGATACTGAGCTGGGGGGGAACTGTCCCTATGAGTTGGCAGCTCCAGACCAAAATTCACTAGTAATATGTCTTTAAAAGTCATGAGGACCTTTTTTCTGTTTCCTTTAGTAGTAACCCCAGAAGTTTGGGACAAGTAGCAGCCCATCTTCTGCAAGGGGAGAGAAAAGAGGCTGCATGAGTGGGTTGGGGGTCTTATTGATGCCATTGTGTCCACAGAACCTAAGCAGGGCCCCAAGGCCGACCTGCTCAGCACTTCTCCCAAAACCTCCCTGGGTGAGTGAGCCACCTTATGGGCGTGGGCATGAGCATGGGCGCCCAAGAGGCTAAGACTCAGGTTCTCTTCTGTGGAGTACTGAGCATCTGGGCCCTTCTGAGGGCTGGCTTGAGTATGGTAGCCTATGTTGAAAGATCTCAGAGCCAGCCCTTCCTAGCTACTGAGGATAGATAAGCACCAGATCTTGTGAGTTGTGCCCTTTTGAGGGGTGTGGGAAGTGGGTGTTGGAAAAGCATATTGAGTCACAGTACCCAGGTTTTCTGACCTCAGAGTCCCAGTTCAATCTCTGCCTCTTAACCATTTCTCCCCCATGCTGGGTAAATGTTGAGGCCAGGAGGCCCAGATACTTGGGGTTTCTCTTGGAATCTCTGGGAATCCACAGCCCTCTTGGGCTGTTGCTTCCTTTCTTTGTGAGCCAGTCAGTTTCCATTGCTGGAAACTGTGTGTGTTCGATGATGTGTTATCTGCAAGCCTACCCTCTCTTTTAAGTTCTAGGGTCTCCTTAGGATGACCTGATGTTCTGTGAGGCCCCCATTTCCTTTGGTGTGGGGGCTTTCACAGGTCCCAGCTTATTCTGCTGACACTTGGTGGGAAGGAAGGCCAGGATTCTTTAAACCAATCTGATGGCTGCAGGAAAGGGATTTCCACCCTGCTATTCTCCATCCAAAGCTAGGCCCTTCAGGCTGTCGGGGTCTGTTTGGGGGCACTCTAGTGCAGGCCTCTCTCTAGTTGGGAACACTGGAGTGGACCCTGTGTTAGCCTCAACTCTGTCTCTCCTAGAGTCCATGTTTCTGGCAGCCCAAGGGTCTGTTCCTGCCAGAGGTAATGGCTCCATGGGAAGCTGTCCCTACCCCTGCATTCCAGCTTCCAGCCTCAGGGAGCTGAGGATGGTGTTGGCGCCTGGCCCAGCCTAGCTACTCTTAGCCTTGGTTCAGGGACTGTGACTGTCCTGAGGAGTGGTAGAGCGAGGCAGAGATGCTGGGAGTTGGTAACCTTCGCTCATCTCTTTCCGCATGGGCTAGACTCAGTGCTGTTGTTAAGGGTGTCTTGGGGTGCAGCTTTTGCCCTTCCTCCCCAAAGCTGACATTTCCAAAGGTGGTTGCTGTGAAGTTGCATGCTCTGGTCTGAGCCCGAGCCCACTTTGCTATTGTGTTTGGTCCCGCCTTTCCAATTTCTCCTGGCAGAACTGAAATCCTCGATTATTGGCAAGAAGAAGCCGGCAACAGCTAAGAGAGGGGTAGGTTCCCCGATCCAAGAAGGTGACGCTCAGCTCTCCACTCTGGGTCTGGCCAGGGCACCCTGGTTGGAGGGGAAGCGGGTGGCTTCCTGCCCAGCAGGCCTCGGGTCACCTCAGACTCTCTTCTAGTTGGGTGCCAAGAAGGGGCTGGGCGCCCAGAAGGTGAGCAGCCAGAGCTTCAGTGAGATTGAGCGACAAGCCCAGGTGGCCGAGAAGCTTCGGGAGCAGCAGGCAGCCGAGGCCAAGAAGCAGGCTGAGGAGTCGGTGTGAGTGCCCCAGGGGGCGTGGGGTGGCTCTGCCTGGGTCCCTGCCCTCTGACCTCCCAGAGCCTTGCGAGGGGCCTAATGGCCTTGCTCCTGAGAACCTGGGGCTGCGCGGAGGATGGTTACTGACCTGGCCTTCCTCTCCCAGGGTCGCTTCCATGCGCCTGGCCTACCAAGAATTGCAAATCGACCGCAAGAAAGAAGAGAAGAAGCTACAGAGCCTGGAGGGGCAGAAGCGGGAGCAGGCGGAGCGCCTGGGCATGGGCCTGGTGTCCCGAAGGTGGGGCTCCCTTGGGGAAAGGGGGGGTGTTTGAGCTGGGCCTATACATCAAGGAATATAAGCAGTTTAGCGGGGCCCTAGAGTTGGGGCAGGAATGCCACAGCACAGGCTCTGGGTGCAAATCTTGGTGAGTGACCTGGAGTAGGTCCCTTCTTTGACCTCAGTTTTCCCTCGTTGCCAGCTGATGGGAGCTAGACTAGATCTCTAAGATTCCTTCCGCATCAGCATGTGCTGGTGTGAGCTCATTAGCGGTCTCTGCAGGTCTGGACAGTTTGGGTCAGACCTCATCAAGGTGGAGTACTGCATTCACCATCTGCAGGTTGGGGTACTAGGGGACATCTCAGCTTGGCAGGGAACACGCATCCTGGTGGCTTTATGCAGTGGGTGCCCCCACACCATGAACGCTCAAGAAGCTGAGGGCTGGGATGAGGACTGTAAGAGGAAGCCCATCCTGTGAGTGGTGGCCATGTCCCTCGTGGGCTGATCCTGGGCTCCCTCATTCTGGTTCCCTTCCCAGCTCCGTCTCTCATTCGGTGCTATCGGAGATGCAGGTGATCGAGCAGGAAACGCCAGTGAATGCCAAGTCCTCCCGGTCCCAGCTGGACCTTTTCGATGACACGGGTAGCTTTGCTTCCGGACCCCCTAAGTAAGAGCAGTTGTGGAGGGGTGATGGGCGTCCTCCTCAGGCTGTGCCATGGGTTCATCTGAGGACCTCTGCTTCCCCCCACCCCAGGTATAAGGATAACCCCTTTTCTCTGGGAGATGGCTTTGCTTCTCGCTGGGACACAGATGCCTCCTGGAGTATGGACAGGATGGAGGAGAAGGAGCCAGAGGTGACAATCTCTAGTATCCGGCCTATCGCAGAAAGGTAGAGTGATCTCTAGGACTCTGGGGACTAACAGGATGAGGAGTGTGAGCCTCTTTCTCGGTTACTTCCTGGCCTCAGTGGAAGGATCCAAATTGTGTAGTGTCGTTCGTGGTTCTTTACCTGGCCTGACAAATGATCTCAGGTCCTTCCCTGACCCGGGGAAAATTGTACTCCCTAGCGGGGCCCATGTTCCTATGCTTTCTATAGAGGAAGGTCACAGGAAGCCTCAGGGGTGTTGCTTCCGTATCCCCCTCAGACCCACAAACCGGAGAGAGGTCGAGAGCCGGCCCTCAGCTGTGGAATCTAACGAAGCCCGTCAGAAGTTTGCAGGAGCCAAAGCCATCTCATCCGACATGTTCTTTGGGAGGGAAATCGATGCCGAGGTGTGTGAGCCAGTGCTGTGGGCTGTGTCTCAGCCTGGTGGCCTTGGGCTCCTCCCGTTGTGATCACTGCCTCTTCCTTCCCATTCCCACAGTATGAAGCCCGGGCTCGGCTGCAGCACCTCTCAGGCAGCAACGCCATCAGTTCTGCAGACCTCTTTGGGGAGGCAGACGGAGCCCACGGAGCAGGTGAGAGGCCGCCCATGGCCAGAGCTGGGGGAGTGCTTTGCAGGTCCCTGGCTCACCCCCTTGCTTTCTTCCCACAGCGGGGGTGTCTCTGGGGAATGTGCTCCCTGCAGCAGACATTGCCCAGTTCAAACAAGGAGTGAAGTCTGTGGCTGGGAAGATGGCTGTCCTGGCTAACGGAGTCATGAATTCTCTACAGGTGAGCTCTGGGCCCAGCGTGCCAGGCCCCGTGCTGGAGGGGCTTGGTCCTCCTCTGCCTCCCCTAAGTCACAGGACCACTAGCCGTCCCCCAGGAGCCCTCGTTTATGTGTGGGGAGAAGGAAGAAGGGCAGACGTCACGGTCCCTTGGATGTCGGCCCCACTCCTAGGCTACCCATACTTCCTGCCAAGAAAGATGCCAGAGTGCATCCTTGCTTTGTCCCTGCATCGCTTTGGCAGCCCTCCTCCATGCCAGCTTGAATGAAATCAGGAGGCCTTTCTCCTTGGGGTGAGACAGGGAGATATCCGGCCTAGGTTGGCCACCTGGGATGGGCAGAAATCAAGGGGAAGCGGCCCGAGCAGGCTGTTGTCTGTTTTCCTTGCCCTCCTACCCTGACTCTGCCCTGGCCGACACCCTGTGTCTGATGCTGCTCCCTGAGCTGATGTTTCGCTCTCACCAGGATCGTTACGGCTCCTACTGACCCAGGGCCCATGGCGGCTTGTCGTGGTGGTGGTAGTGGCGGCGGCGGCGGCGAGAGAAACTTGTGTTCCCTTAAGCAGGGATGCTAGCCCCGTGGTAGTTGTGGGGGATGTGTGTGAGAGTGTGGGGATGTGTGTGAGAGTGTGAGTATGTGTGTGAGCACGTGGGCATGCGTGTGTGCGTGTTCTCGTGTACATGCCAGCACCAGTAGGGTGGCCTTGGGAATGCTGGGTGAGGGGAATGGGCAAACACCAGCCCCCTTCTCCCTTCCTGCCCCCTCCCCCCTAGCCCTTTCCTTTCAAACCCTCACCTCCTGGGTGCTAGGTCAGTGTCCCCTTCCTTCCTGCCCTCCCTCCCGCCATCACAGCTGCTGCTCCCCCACGACTCGCTGTGCTGGGGAGGGAGAGAATTCTCTTAGTGTCTCCCCGAACCGGGCTGGTCTTCATTCTCTTCCCTGCCTCCCCTGCCCTCTGAAAGAAAAGGTCCGAGGGTCTCGAGGCCTTTTTAGTGTCCCTTTGGTCTGACTTGCCATCCTCGAGCCCAGAGGGAATATTCGGCTACATCCCTTTTCGGTCTGGGCTCCCGAGGGAGGGAGGGGAGGGAGGCCAGCTTGGACAGAGGCCCAGGCTAGCGCCAGCCTCTAGGAAATGGGCTGCACCCAGGGGTGCTGGGAGGGGAGAGACCTCACTTTGAGCTGTACATAAGGGCTAGCAACTGGATCCCGTTGTCTAAAAGTGCTCAGTTTTGAGCCAGAGTGGAGGCCCTTGTGATTTCTCTCCTGCACCCCACCCCTATTTGCACTAATCACTTCTGCCTTCAAAGTGGAGGGAGGCCACGGCCCTTCCTCTTCCCTCCTTGGCTGGGGTGTGTCTGGGGCCAGGGTCAGCGGTTCCTCCTGCTTCGGAACCTCAGGGCCTGGGGTCTTGGCCAGGCGCTGTCCTATGTGCTTTGGATACCACAAAGCCCCACAGCACGGCCACTTCTTGGTTCCTTTCCGTGGGTCTGAGCTGTGGTCCCCAAGTCTGGGGCAGGTACGGTCTGGGTTCCCCTGAGCTCTCCCCCCACCGTCTAGATGCTGCTGGGAGCAGTGGGAGAGCTGGGGAAGGGGAGCAGGCTTCTTGGGTGAGCTCTGCTTTCCCCTTGTGGGCTGGGAGGCTGCAGTTCTCTGCCCAGCTGGCACTTAATGGTGTGGACTGTGCCACTGCTCTGTGATCACTGTGCCTGGCCACAGAGGGCCATGGAGCTGCTCAGCACCATGGGATACTCTCCTCTTTCCTTCCCACTTTCCCCCAAAGGGACATGACTTGCTTTATGGACTATTTGTATTATTTGGAAAAAAAGTGGTGTCAATAAATCTCAAGCTGGGCCCAGGGCCCTGCTTTGGTCAGAGCTGAAACAGTGTCGCTGAGTCCTGTCTCCCGACCCCCCCCCCTCGGGATGCCACCAGTGCCTCACTCTCTGGATTCCCACCGACATGAGTAGGGCATCTGTGTAGAAGTGGAGGGTAAACTCTCCAGGGCCTCCACCTTGTCACTCCTCCGAAAACCGAAAGCCACTGCCTGATGGGACCTGTGCTTCTGGGAGGTTCTGTGCAGCCTCGACCTCACCACCCTGTGGCATGTAGAGGAAAGAGCTGGCATTAGTCGACTTCTCAGCGTACCGGCAGAGTTACGGTGAGCGGGGCTGGTGTTCCATAGCTAGGGATGGGTGAGGGAGGTGGACGCTATAGCAGATGGCCCAGGAGGCCCAGAACCACACCGGAGTGCCTGAGGTTTCCAGGAGATGGTCTGGCAGAGGAAAGGGGGCGATACGGAGCTGTCTGATGAGACATGTGGATGGTCTCAACTGTGTTCCCGTGCAGAAATTTTGGAGGAAATGAATGGTGCTGGGGTGGAGAGTGTGCTTAGCCAAGTGTTTCTTAATCTACAGACCTATGAGGTGTGTGCAGACAGCCAGGGAGATAGCTAGAAGGAGTTGGGGCAAAGGTAGGCAGCCTGGGCAGTGAGAGTGGCCCCGTTCTCTGCATCCAGGCACTCAGGGGGACAGGGCCTGCCTCAGCTTCCAGGAGGCAAGCTGGGAACAGCTGCCATCGCTCAGCTTGGTGGGCTGAGGCCATGTGGGTTGCTGGCGCTGGCCCTCGGTTCAGCTTCCTTCTCTTCCACTCTCCAGGCCCCCCATTCCACTCTAAGGAAAGCGGTGGCCGCCTGCTCATTGCACATCTTTTTTATGGCTGGCTGGGATTGCTTCACTAGACTGTTCCCTGAGGTGGAGGGGAAATTTTCTGAGGTCTCCCGCCTCTTGTGGGAGTGGCTCCAAGGGTGCAGACAGGGCGTGTTGACCGCTGTAACCAGCTGTGCGACACGAGACAAGCCACAGGGTCTCTGGGTCTCAGTTTCCAGGAGGGCCCCCTCCCCTCCAAGCCCCACGGAGAAAATTGGACTGAAAGCCCCTGATGGCCTTCCAACGTCTGGTCTGGGCTCTGCAGGCCTCGTCTGCCACCTCCTGGCAGCCCGAGCCTTCTCCCGGCCCGCCCTCCATCCCAATGGCCTCAGACTCATCATCTACTGGACACAAGGGACTTTTATTATTTCACGTATTTCACTACACAGATTAAGACAACAAGAGTAGAGACAGTTTTTTAGAGAATGAAATTGCCATCCTTCCCGCCCCTTCTCATCCCACCACTTGTGGTATTTACTGTGGAATGGAGCGTGGCACCTCAGGATGTTCATGCCCTACTCTGGCCTCTAGGGCCCATCAAGGCCTGGGTCAGCCCCTCATGCAATCGGGATGACAGCACTATCTTCCCCAAGAAGTCGGGTGTGAGCTCGGTGAGGGTGTGGGGCCCAGGGTACTGCTCCCCATCAGCAGATGGTTTCGGGCCCATCTGCTGCCAAGCCAGGGCCTCGAAGGTTGTCAGCACCAGGCTGAGGGTGGCTCGGTTGTGGGCGCTGCCATCCTACACCGTGCATACCAGCAGAGGGCAGTATATGACAGGTGTTGAGAGGAGGGAGAGCTGGGGAGGGCTTGTCCTAAGTGCCCAGCTGCTGAGTCTGAAGAGCAAGGGAAGCTGGGAGGGACCTGGAGCCTCTAGCAGTGCAAGGATCGGGGGAATGTTTGTGCAGGGGGTGCCGGGTCCTCCAGGGCCTCTCAGGTCTCGGACTCCTCCGTCTCTTCGGTGGAGCCATCACTCTCTGCATCCACTTTTCGGGAATGGTGGAGGGGTCTCCAGGGGGACCCCAAACGGGGAGAGGTCCGTGGACAGCCACTCTCTGTGCCAGAGGTGGTAGTGGTGAGGAGCCCTGGTACCTGGGCCATCCTGGAGGAAGGAAGAAGGCCTAAGGGGGGCAAGGTGCCTTCTGGCCCTGGGAAAGGGTCTGGATCCCCTCCCCAGGAGGACCCGAAGGGATGGTCCCTGGACCCCAGGCCCCCAGTCGACCTCGGACTCCTCAAAGCCTTGATGGCCGCCTGTTGCCAGCGAGGCGAAGGAGAGGCGGATAGGTTGCTACAATAAGGAGAAGGACTGAGCCTCTACCCCCAGAAACCCCCTCCCCCCAGGCACTGACACTTACAATCTCTCCAACTCCTCATCCATGGCTGGGTCATGCATCAGGTCCCCCTTGTCGGGCAGAGCCCCTAGAAGACAGCAATGAGGAGGGCCGCTAAGATTGGGAAGCTCACAGAGCTTTAAAGAAGGGCCCAGAGGGCTCGGCCTGGGAGCTGCTCAGGATTAGCTGTTACTCCTGGAGGTCAGACTACAGGGGTCAGGGTAGGTTGCTGTACCTTGCCCAGGTACAAGCAATCACATCCTGATCCTGGGGCACTGGCTGGGCTCCAGAGGGTCATGATGATGCCTTAGCTTTGTCTCCCAGACCTGGGAGGAAGGGGTTCTCCAGTTATCTCCTGGAATTATCTCCAGGTGGTCCTTGGGAGCTGGGGAAGGAAGCAGGACTCTTACTCAGGGCCTCTGGAACACAGGGAAGCTCTGAAGCATGAGTGGATCTGTGGGTGCCACAGTGGGGGCTTTCTCATAATGGCTCCATCTAAACTTCGAAGGCCCATGGGGCCTTAGACCATGGAAAGGACATTTGGGCAGCTGTGGCCTGGGTCTGCCCTCTATGACATCCTGAATTGGGAGCAGATCAGAGGAAGGCTGTGGGAGTCCCAGGGCCAGAGGGACCACCCAGAGGGATGAGAAGGGCCAGGAGGCTCTGCTTCAAGTGTGGCCATTAGCTAGCTCCGGGATCTCGGGCGCACTGACTACTACTCCTCAGCCCTCAGTGCCTCCTGGTCAATGTCAGAAGAGAAGGGCGGCCCTGGGGCGTCTCCTTGGCCTGGAGCTGAGCTGAAGAGGGAGGGGAGCCACAGGATGTGGTTTGGGTCCACACCAGAGGTCAGTAATTATCCAGCTCTGTTCCAGGAAACCAGGGTGGCCAAACCTTGGCTTAGCAGGAGTGGTCAGCTCCTGGGCTGGGAGGGCAGGCTGGGCCAGGCAGAGCTAGTGCTCACCCACCTTGGATGCAGAGGGCATGTGGGCAGAGGAGGGGCACGCGGGGGCTCTGGAGACACCAGTGGTGGAAGGGAAGGGTTAGCTGGGGCTTCCAGGCACTGGAGGAATTCTTAGTGACCCTGAGAGAAAAGGAAATAGTCCTAGAGAGTGTTTAGGAGCCACAGTTGGGAATCTGCACCTAGCACTGGTAACTCAGAAGAAAAGCTCTCCTACTTCGAAGGCTGGTGAGCATCTCTGGACAGACGAGGCCCCAGAGCTTCTCGAAGGGTTCCTGATCCACCCTGCTGGTGTGCTGGTGCATCACACTGAAGCAAAGCGGGGTGAGGCCCACACTTGCCGCACCTGTCTTGCTTGGATGCCCCTCTCGAGGCCAGCTAGCTGGGCTCCCGGACCTACTTGGCCTGCACTTTGGAAGCAGCGGGGATCAGTTTCCGGCTCATACAGGCATACCTTAGCTTGCAGCACTTGCTGCATTGTGCCTCGTAGAGAGAGAGAGTGCATTTTTCACAGAGTGAAGGTTGTGGCGACCCTGCATCGAGCAATTCTATTGGCGCCATTTTTCCAACAGCACATGCTCACATTGTGTCTCTGGGTCACGCTTTGGTAATTCTCCCAGTATCTCAAACTTTTTCATCATTATTGTATCTCTTACGTGGCCTGTGATTGCAGCTCTTTGACGTTACTACTGTAATTGTCTCGGGGTGTCACAGACAGGGCTCATGTAAGACAATGAACTTAACCAACGAATGTGTGTGCTCGGACTAGCCATCCCCCATCTGTCCCTCTCCTTGGGCCTCCCTACTTCCTGGGACACCACAGTCCTGGAGAACATGACCTAAACTTAGTTGACATGGCAGCGGCAGGGTTCCACTGTGGGTGAAATGCCATCAGACAGCAGCGCATGCTGCCGAGAAATCTTCCATGAAAGGAGGAGTCAGCGGATGGGGCAGACTTCACGGGGGTCCTATTTTAAGAAACTGCCGCAGCCACCCCAGCCTTCAGCAGCCATCAGCATCGAGGCAAGATCCTCTACCAGCAAGAAGATCGTGACTCGCTCAAGGCTCAGATGATGGTTAGCACTTTTTAGAAATAAAGTATTTAAATTATGTACATTGTCTCTTCAGACATAATGCAACTGCACACTTAATAGATTTCAGTACAGTCTAAATATAACTTCTGTGTGCACTGGGAAACAAAAAAGTCTGTGTGACTTGCTTTATCGCCATATTTGCTTGACTGTGGTGGTCTGCAGCAGAACCTGCAGTTATCTCCGAGGTATGCCTGTATTCGGGGGCTGGGAGGCTCAGTCTAAAGTCATGATGCCACCTTGGGGGAAGAGCAGCCCCCCTCTCCAGGCCAGCATGAAGAACTAGGTTTGGGCTTAGCATATGAGAAGGTAGAGGGGATCAAGAGAAAGGCTCCAAGAGTGAAGGCAGAGAGCTCCTGAGTCCTAAATGCCCTAAGCTGGACTGAGGGCCCCCGGGGGGCCCAAATTGGGACAGCTGGCAGTGGGTGTGGGGGCGGGGTCGGCAGAGGGCCAGGCCCAGGAAACCCACCCACTGACTAGAGAACTGGACCCGTCCCCCCACCCCACTTTCTTTGCTCCCCTAGAACATGTGGATTTTTTTCTTACTGAGAAGAAAGGCCTCCCTCCCTTGTGAGACCTTAGCACTGTTTACAGATGGGATTCTTGTCTTTGATATAGATTCTGAAGAGCTGCTGTACAAACAGCTCAGTTCTGCCCAGTGGTGGGCCCCTCCCTCCGCTCTGAGGGGCTGGGCACCAGGCTGTCATCAGGAGAGGCAGCTTCATGTTAGGGCAGGACGGGGGAGGTGGCACTGAATGCCCAGAGCCTGGTCATGGCTCTGCTGAAGGGCCACGCCCCTGCCTCTCACTCTAGTACAGGTCGAGAACCAGACCTCGAGGGGTCTGCCTTACCCAGGGCTTGGTTGATCCCATGGTGCTTGGAGAGCGCCACAAGGAAGCCATAGAAGGTCAGTCTCTGGACGTTGCTCAGGACTTCTTTAACAAGAGCTGGAGGGGGGCAGCTGAAAGGGAAACAGCTGGGCTAAACCTTGACCTGAGGAGCGGGGCAGGGAGCGTGTGGCAGACACCCAAATCTCCGCATCCTAGCAGGTGCCACAAGACAAGGCCCACAGTCCACAGACCGGGCTTTTGTGCTCACGAGATGCTGACCATGGAGGCTGTGGCTGGAGCACTGGATGTGGTGGAAGGGAGCCCCAGGCCCTGTCCCTTCTCAAACACTTCCTAGCTGTGTGACTGAGCAATTCCCCAAACCACACTATGCCTCAGTTTCCTCATCTATACAGTGAGGATATTGGACGCAATGACCCCCAAGGTTTTACGGGCTCTAAATCAGTGATCCTGTAAGCTAGAATAGGAGTGAGGTGATGGCAAGGACTCGGAGGGAAAGCAGCTGCTAGCCCCACTGGTTAGGGCAGAGCGAGCAGCTCTGTGAGCTGGCCATGGCTCTGCTGGAATGGTCTCCAGGCCTGGAGCCAGCTGAGCATGCCACCTTGTACACACACACACACACGTGTGCACACAACACACACATACATGTGTACACATATCACAGACACATGTGTAACTTTAGCTTGGCCATTCTCATAAGGGGACCAACCTTCTGGGCAGGATGGGGGTTGCCTAAAGGGACGTGAATCTTTGCAGACAAGTCAGCTGAAATGGTCTTGTACCAGTGTTCTAGTTTAAATCTGAGCCCCTGGAGGGCTCAGAGGTTGAAGCCAGGACAGAGGGCGAGTCCCAGCAGAAGCGGGGACATCCTTCTCCCACCTTCCCAGGGGCTGGCCGTTCATCCTGAGACGTGTCTGTTCCAAGCCCTTGCTTCTCCTCATCTAGGGAAGAGCTGGTGTCTCTTCGGGAGGGTAAATGTGCATCGCCCTGTTCTCGGGGGACCAGCAGGGCTGCCTCTACTCACCTGTACTTGTGACGGTCACACAGGTTCTCCAGATACTGATAGAACAGTGATGCTTCCACTCCCTCCAGGGCACTGGTCTCACTCGAGGCAGGCCGCTGACGATGCTGCCCGCTGGATGATGTTGGCACTATGACAGTGTTGGGGTTTTTGCCTGTCAGCAGGTCCTGATAAATGGCGGCCACACTCTCCAAGAATTCTGGGGAACCAAGGAGAAACTTGGCTCAGGCTCTCTTGTCATGGCTCTTTGACCACTGCTCTCCTCCTGGGTTCTTTGGCCCCATCTAATGTCAGCCTCAGTGCCCGATACTGCCCTCTATTCTGCCGAGGTTAAGGGTAGGATTTGATATAAAAGAGCCTTCAGACAACTTGGGAAGTGAGGTGGAGTGATGGGGGTCAGTGAAGGTGCAGATGCTGGTGCTGCTAAGTGGCCTGGAGGCCTGGGGGTTTCTGCTCAGCCCGCCTTGGGAGAGGGGGCTCCTGGGAGCGGACCCCCCCAGCAGAGATCTTTTAATTACTGAAAGGGCTGGCAAGTCTTCTAGACCTGTGTTGGGGCAGAAAACAAGGACAGGCAAGGGAGAGGGGAGTGGAGGCTAGGTCTCCCCATGCCTGGCGAGGAGGAAGGGAAGCAGAAACGACCTCTACTTACCAGAGTAGTAGAACTGGATCTGGAAGGCAAAGAGGAAATCCGAAAAAGACATGAGGCAGTCCATGGCGTCATCCATGAGCACAATCCTGGGGGACAGGGAGACCCTGCTCAGGCTCTTGGCTCGGCCCTCAGGCCCCACCACTCCTTGGGCAACCAGATGGCGGGAGGCTTGGCCAGCGTGGCCTCCGGCATCTCTGCCAATGCCATGCAGCCCAACTAACCGCCCCTGAACAGGAATCCATAATCGTGACAACAGATAACTTTATGGGCGCTTCATACAGGTCATCTCATTTGATCCTGAAAACAGCCCTGGATTTAACTGTTACTATCCCCGCTTTGCCTATGAAGACACTGAAGCAGACACAAGTTAAATGACTTCCCCAAGGTCACACAGCTGAGGCACAATTCAGACTCGGTGCTTTCAGACTCGAGTCTCATACCCTATCCATTGCAACATCTCGAATCCAGGATCCTATAAATTGGAATAGTCGAGATATCTGCCTCTCCACAACCTATCTTACAAGTGGAGACCCCTAGTGAGAGTGAGGGGGAGCTCACTACCTGCCTGTCAGGGCGTCCCATTGGCAGGAAGATTCTCCCTATGTGTATTAAGACCAAATCTGGCTCTCTGCAGCTTTTTGCCCGGTGTTCTTGGTTTCCGCCTCTGGCTTAAGCATCCTAAGTCTAGCCTTCCACAGGACAGCTTTTAAAATACTTGGAGACAGCTCCCATGTTCCCCTGAGGCGTCCCCAGTTCCCTCAGCCAACCCTCCTATGGCATGGATTCCAGGCTGTTCACCGCCCTCGTCCCCCTCCAGTTTATCAACGTTCTTCTTCAGACACAGCATCCACCACCAATGAACTAACCCTCCAGTATGGTCTGACCAGGGCACAGGGCAGGGGGACCTACCGTCTACCTCAGTCTTCCTGCAGGTAGTGGCTTTTCTCTTAACGCGGCATAAGAATGAGTTTTTCTGGCTGCCGTATCATACCGTCACTATATCCTCCTATCTCCACATCCCCAGATCTTTAGATGAACAGCTGCCTAGCCATGGTGCCCTCACCTTGGACTTCTACAGCCGGTTTTCTGAATCCACATGAAAGAGTCTCCATTTGTCCCTATTAAGTTTCTTCTTCTTTGACTTGACTCAACCTTGTAGTCTGTCAAGGTCTTGAACTGGATCATGACTTGGTCCTGTTAGCCATCACTCCCAGCTTTATCTGATAAGCCTTTGTCCAAGTCAGGGCCCTGGGCACAGGTCTCTGGGGCTTCCGCTGGAGATCCCCTTCCAAGCGGACACTGAACCATTAATGACTCCTCTGTGGCCATTCTGCCAGTTCCAAATCCAGCTAGCTGCATCATCATCCTGCCCACATCCTTCCATCTTTCCCACAAAAATACCCACCCGGCTGGTAGTGTATTGGGTGAGGGGAAATATAGGGGGATAAAGGGAGAGAGTTGGTCTCTAGCTCAGACAAGAATTCCTTTCAGATCCTTTCGCCACAAATCCCATCATTCTGAAGAGAGGACCACTGAGTTCAGAGCAAACACAGTTCATCAGGATGGACAAAGGAAACAGCCCGCAGGCTTCAAGGCAAGTGGCTTTAGGATGGAACGTGCGAACAGGGCCA
The DNA here is from genome assembly GCF_003287225.1 of Phascolarctos cinereus. NCBI lineage: Eukaryota > Metazoa > Chordata > Mammalia > Diprotodontia > Phascolarctidae > Phascolarctos > Phascolarctos cinereus. The sequence goes on along the minus strand of NW_027556402.1, from coordinate 244,501,840 downwards.
ATGAGTCAACATTACACTCCCAGCCTGGACTTGGTGAAGTATGGAAGGGTATTGCCAGGCCTGGCGTAGTTTAGAACCACTTACTCTCTGTTAAATGCTGTCTATTTAAGACATAAATACTAGCCGCTTAGAATTCACTTGCTATCTGTGGCGACTTAACCTTAGAGGCCTCAATTTCTTTATCTATAAAAGGAAGCAACTGGACTGGTAGAGGATGACTACCAAGTCATGGCAGGGTCACAGTATTGAGCCTCTGAAGGAGCTGAGATTATGGAGAAAAGTCAGGAGTAACAGAAGGAAGGGGCTAGGCATTTTAGGCTTTGCTGGAGAAGAGGGAAGGGTCAGAGGAGGGTCAGAAGCCTGAAGTTCAGGGTGAATGGGATGAGAACAGATCACGGTGCACACACATTCCCCATGGGAAATGACCTTTGGATTAGAAAGCACAGAACAAAAATGGCTACTAGGGAGAGGACAGCCAAGATCTGTGGGGCGATAATGAGAGCAGCTCGATGCCTTGGAGAGTTCAAGTCCCCCAGCCCAAGTGAACTCCTGCCCGGGCTACTGGAAGAATGGATGGCTGTGGTGGCCAGAGCCCTGTCTGGGACGTCTGAAAGGCAACAGGGTCAAATAAGAGGTGGCACAGACTGGGGAAGAGAAAACATCCCCAATTTTTAAAAAAGGAAGACAACAGCGTCTGTAGCCTGTAGGCCGCCACACGTGCCTTAGGTTTTGACTTCAGGCGTATGTTTAAAGGGACAGTTAGAAAACACCTGGAAAAGAAAGCACCTTTGGGCCAGACCAACACGATTCCTTTTTGGACAAATTCCTTAAACTGGTCAGTCAGGGGAACACTACAAGATACAGTTAGATGTTAGCAAAGCGTCTGATAATAACGTGTCTCATGCTATTTTCACAGAAAAGGCAGAAGGATGGGGGCAGGATGATGATGCAGAATGGCCCCAGAGGAGTCATCAGTGGTTCAATATCAGCTTGGAAGGGGGTCTCCACTGGAGGCCCCGGAGACCTACGTCCAGGGCCCTGACTTGGACAAAGGCATTGCTGGCCTGCCCATCAGATTTACAGATGACACAAAACTGGAAGTGATGGCTAACAGGACCAAGTCACGATCCATTTCATGATGCTGACAGCCTCTAATAATACTAACTGACATTTATACAGCACTTACTACATGCCAGGTACTGTGCTAAGCAAGTTATACTTATCTCATTTGGTCCTCACAACAATACTGGAAGGCAGGAGCTATTATTATCCCATTTACAGAAGGGAAAACTGAGGCAGACAGTGGTTAAGAGACTTGCCCAGGGTCACACAGCTAGTACGCATCTGAGGCCAGATGTGAACTTAGGCCTTCTTGACTCTAGGTCAGTACTCTACCTACTGAGTCACCTAGCTGTCCCAAGGCTGGGCTAAGTCAATAAGTCTGATAAACTGGAGGGTGGCCAGAGGAGGGGACCAGTGAAGTGAAGAGCCTTGAGTCAATACTATGTGAAGATTGGCTGAAGGAACTGGGAATGTTTAGCCTGGAGAGGGAGAGATGATTTAGGGCACGTGGAGGCTGCTCCCAAGTGATTTCAGAGCTGTCACGGGGAAGGCCGGACTCATGGTGCTTAAGGCCAGAGGTCAGAACAAGAACAATGGGCAGAAGTGGCAGAAAGGCAAACTGAGACTTGATGCACCTAAGGAGACTCTGCCCAACCCTGTGAGCTGTCTGACAAGGCAGGGAGTGAGTTCCCCCTCACTGGGGGGTCTCCAAGCTGGAGCCCAGTGCCACTTGTTAAACGTGCCTCCTGAAGATTCCATTAGGGCAGAGACCTTGTCCCATATGCCCTTTCCTACTTCTGTCCCAGCTCGGCACCCATGCTTCAGGGATGACTTTTCATTCCTTCCTGACTGCCTCTTCTGGGTCTCTTCTAGCTCTGAGGCTCTATCAGTGACTGACCATGTGATTTTCCAGTTCTAGGCCAGCTCCCAAGCCTACAAAAACTCAAGCTTTACTGAAGCCTCTTCAGTCAAAGAAAGTCAAGCCATTCCTCTCTGCACCCCCATGGCTACCCCCAAAGTTTGCGTTAAGGGGCTCAGGCCAGAAGAACTTCAGGAGGAACCGAGTCTGTGCTAGAACCCCATGCCCTATCCCCTCCCGCCTCTTCCCCATGCCACTGCACACCTCATCAAGCCTGTTCTCACGGCCGTTGCTCCCCACACTTCCCTCGCTCCCTTGGGCTGAGCCCCTCGCTGCTAGGAAGGGTTTCCTCTGGTCTAACACTGGGTTCCCATTTTTTACTCTCTTCTTTCTCTAGTCCTTTCTCTGTGTCTCACTTGGGGCATAAGCCTCGGGTAGAAAAACAAAAAAGCCATCCCCTGCGTGCCCACAAGACGGGATCCTGCAGAGACTCCCCCCAAGGCCCAAAGAGTGCTAGTGAGCGGCCCGCGGGACTGGAGATGGAGCTCGGCTGCTCTTTCCAAATCTGGGATCTCTCCCCCACGCTGGGCTGTCGTCACTGTGAGGTCCCTGAACACTAGCATTGGGCTTCTCAGCGGCTGTCATTCATTTGAAACCCTATCCCTCTTAGCTGCTAGCCCCAATACCCAGAATTGTCATGATTCCTTATATGTTTCTCCAAAGGAAAAAGCTGACTTTATAATATAGAATCCACCAGATTCCAATCCTACCTCAGATCCTTCCTGCCTGTATTATCCTGGGCAAGTCACTGCCCCTCCTTGGGTCTCGGCTTCCTCATCTACAAAATGAAGGCTTTGGCCCTTCCAAGTTCTAGATCCTTGAATCTGAGGATATCACTGTAGTGGTGATCCAACGCAGGAAATCAGAAGGCGACACTGTCTACTAATGCCACAGGGGGAGCCATTGAGCCCGCTCCCCTCTGTTGGGTGCTATAGGGAGGATATCACTTTTCCATACTGGGACAGGAAGAGAACACTGGGGCTGATGGCAGGAAGGGGCTGTCGTTGCTGCTGTCGTCTGTTTTTGCCTGTCTTTGCAGCTGCAGCATTAAGCATAGTTCTTGGTGGTTTGCAAGCGCTTAATTAATGCTCGGTGACCCAGCCTGACGGATGGGCTAACCGTCACATGGCCAGGGAATAAGAGAAAGAACAGGGGAAACGGACCAGCTCTGGATCCGTGGGGAGGGGGGTTCGTCAAAGCCATCTCCCAAGTGCTGGCGCCGCTCACCAGCTGGCTCGGGGGAGGGCCCACCAAGTCTAGTCAGCCCACACCTCAGCCCTTTGACTGCCCAGGCTGGACGGGGGGGAGCCAGCTTCGGGGCTCCTGGTGCCCTCTCTGCCCTCCTGCTCAGGTCCGCTGATTGCACAGAGCACCAGCGCTGGCCGGCACTCATCGCGGTTGGGAAGAACGCTGGGCTGAGCGGATCTCTGGGCAAACAAATTGCTTCTTGGAGTAAAAAGCCCTTGAAGACACTGCACTGCTTCTGTCTTAGCCCGAGCAGGGACTTTCTCCTCCTCTTCCTATCTAGGGCAGTGGCCTCCACATTTAATTCTCTCCAAGAAGCAGGTTGTGTCATCACAAGAAGGCACCGGCAGTGACACCGACACAGGGGCCACGTTGCTCTCTCAGCCCACCAGCTCTCCTAGTCTGACTCCCTGTGTGACCTTGGGAACTTAACTGCCCTGGGCCCGGCCCTCCCCATGTGTAATGTGAAGGGGTTGGATGTCCTATGAGGCGCCTTCAAGCTCTAGAAGCACAAGGGAAGAAAGGGATGACCTGACAGGTGGCGTCACTGTCTAACCCCACCTGTATAATGGGGACAATTACATCAGGACACCTCTTCACAGTACTGTTGTACAGATCAAATGAAATAATTAATATACCTGAGGCCCTTTGCAAACCTCAAAGCGCGCACATCAATGATGATGTCATCGAGGCTGACTAGAGTGTTTCTGCACTTTAAGTCAGGGCGGTGCCGGGTTCCCTCCCCTCCTCAGGCAGCTCCCTGCAACTTGGGGTCGGTAGAGGGCCTTGTGCACGGGGAATCCCCTTCACTGATAGATGGCATCACAGCAAGGCTGTGCTTTTTTCATAGTGCAGGGTTGCATGTCACTCCTGGCCCTGGGTTTCTAACACAGGTCACTGGCAACCAAAGGCTATGCTAAGAACCATCAGACTGGTCTGAAATGGAGCAGAGAGGGACAGAGACTCCTTGAGGAGTCTCCCACAGACACACAAGCTTTTTCTACTTTGTTCCTGGCTCAAACAGACTTTCCCACTTGGGCATCTTACTGAAGCTCAGAGGAGCTTCAGGAAGCCGCGAGCCCGAGGGTGCTCGTTACTTCCTCGCACACTGTCTTCAGATCCTAGCCTAAACCTCTGCCCCCTGAAGCTTCACTTCCCAGGCACCCTGACTGTGCCCTAGGGCTTCATGCCGCTCAGCCCAGACAGGGCTCTGGGGGAACGTGAAGGGCTTTCAGCTCCACCTCACCGAGCCTTGTGAGCACGTTCATCCCTGTGGACAGCTCTTCCTTTGAGCTCTACTCAGATCTCTCGGAGAAGAGGCAAGGTACACGGGTTGTTTTTGAATACAAAGAGGTTGACTAAGCAGCCCTCCGACCAAGGGGCCCCTCTTAGACCTGCCAGCTGCTCCTGACGCCCGGATGAACACAGGCAGCTCCCCTCCTTCCCTCACCCCAGCTTTGATGTGGAGTCAATAGAGATGGTTCCTGCCAACAGGCATCCGTACAGATCTACTGGCTCGTGTCCTGTTCCTCCAGAGCCCTCCTCGTGTGACGGATCAGGGTTTTGGGGGAAAATGAACAAACCTGTACGGTCCCCAGAGAGCCGTGCACAGGGTGGGCTGCTGCTGCTAACCAGGCCAGGAGGCTGAAGAGCAAGGTGGCAGTCAGGAGCATCTGGGCCACTTGGAAGGGGCTGCCCTTGCAGTCTTCTCTCTTTGCCCTCTCTGACTCCCATTACTGAGCTGGCTGGTGCCAGGCCAAGCAGGTGCCAAGGAAGCCAATGCTCCCAGTCTGATGCTCTTTCCTGCCAAGTCTCTCACCACTCGGTGATCTGTGACGCGGATGAGTGTGACAGTGGCAGAGTTCACCTCCACTTGCTATGGCTCTGACTCTGAGAGATGAGGAGCCTTCTGAGGAGGCACCTTCTGTGAGCTCTTGGGGTGGCAGGAGGAAGTGTGAATAAACCCCGGGGGTCAGGGCAGAGAGGGCCTGGTGCTGGACCCCACCATCTCAAGAGTTAAAGTTAAAGGATCCCACACAGGGTCATCCATTTGGAGCTGGAAAGGGTCATCTTTTCATCGATGAGGGAACTAAGGTCTGGAGAAGATGATGACTCTCAGACTGCTAGTCTCTAGCGTGAATTCTAGTCTATTCTATTGCCTATTAGACATTTCAAACTGGGTGGCCCATAAGCTCTGCCCAGGGCCCCACTATCCTCCAGCCATGCAGGTTGGTGTCACTGATGTCTGCCAAACTCGAGGCCGTTCTTGATTCTACACCATCATTCTACCTCTCAAATCAGTGGCTAAATTCTGTTGCTTCTACTGAGCCAGCTTCTCTCAAACCCATCCCCTTCTCTTTCCTCACAGAGCTGCCATCTTGGTTTGGAGCTCCATCCTTTCTCACTTGGATCAAATACAAACCCTTCCGTTTGACCTTTCCAGTCCATCACGGCCTGCTTCCGGCCTTTCCGATATCATTATTATACCTCACTCTCCTTCACACCCTGAACTGCTCTTCTTATCGACCCTCACACGGCTCGCCAGCTCTCCTCACCAAGGCCTTCCCCAGGAGGGAATCCCCAGCTAGCAGTCTCACTTGAGTCTCATTCCAGTCTGAGCACCACTTTCTACAGGAAACCTTTCTGATTCGCCCAGTTCCAGATGTCTCCTCCTGCCCCTCCCTCCCTTCCATCCCTCTTTGTATATACCTATAGATGCCCACGATGTGTCCTGGGGCTAGACTGTAAGCTCTTTGTGGGCAGGGACTGTTTCTCTTTTGTCTTTGTTTGCTTGGCACATAAAAGGTGCTTAAGAAGTGCTTGTGGATTGATTTTACCCCAGTGCTCTCCCTTCTGTGATTACACACTCATGGGATATCACACAGCAGTGTCTCCAAAGAAGGGGACACAGACAAAAGTGAGGCAGTCGCTTACTGAGAAAGCCTCCTAGGCCCAGTACTGCTGAGCTACTTCTCCCAACCTATTTCAGGGGATCCACTGACATGGCCAGAACCCTGGGCAAGAGACGGCCTTGCACTCGGGCCCTGTCCCGCTCCTCAGGGAGGGAAGAGAAGGGGCCAGTGTGCTGGCTTCGTGGCTTCCCAGGAAAACCGCCCACTTTCAGTGGGCTCGGCCTGCCCCAGGCTCCTCTGGGAGCTCCAAGGCATCAAAAAGGCCCTAGTGCCAGGCTGCTGCTTCTCCTCACTTGTCTTGAAGATTCCCTGTGGGGAGAAGCTCCAGGTCCCATCTGCTAGGGAAGAAGTGCCTAGCCAGCAGTTTGGTCCCTAGCCCACCTAAGCGGACCCTCCCTCCAGCTGCACCTGGAGCTGCTCATGCTTGGATATTAATAAAACCATGCCGCTGCTTGCCTCAGTCATTCTCCCTGACATTTTCTGACCTCCTCTGCCTTCCTAGTATTTGTTATTACTGCATAGCAACAGTCCCCGCAAAGTCTGAGAGCTCGGGTCTGGAGGTCTGCCTCTTTCTCCTCTGGCCTGTGAAGTCTTCAGCTCTGCCACCGAAGGGAAACTTTCTTTGTCGCCCAAGAGCTTTGGGCAAGGCCAGGAGGTCGATTTTGGGCTGAGCCCTTGCACAGGGGCTAGGAGGATGAGGAGCTCTCTTGGCTTGGAACCTGTGACACTTATGAGTGCAGAGGGCTGGATGCTACCTAACACCCCTCGCCATTTCCAAGTGTCACTGCAGCCGTCACACTTCTGAATGATGCAGCTCAGGTCTTTAGGCTCCCGTGAAGCAGACCCTGGCCATTATGAGCTTGTTAAGTCCCAGGCGCGAAGGGTGTAACAGTGATTTTCCTGTTAACATTTATGACTCAGGAGGTGAGCTAACACTCTGATAGGTTCAGAGGGGAGCCCAAAAAATCTCGGGCAGATGGGTGTGGTTCATGCCACTGCACTGGGAAGACAGACCTTTGGAGGAGTCAGGGGCTTTGTAAAGGCCAAGGGGTCAGCCTGGAAGCAAGAGGAAGACACGACCATAGGTCATGGATCAGGAGCTGGAAGAGACCTGTGAGGCCCTTTCGTCCAAAACCTTCCCTTCACAAGCCCACAGGTTAGGCATCTCTCTTGCTGAGGTTCCCAGCGGTTGCCTCTAGGCTAGCACTTGAGCCCAGATCCCAGCCCTCTTTCCCCTCTACTAAGTACTGTGAAAATAAGGCCGAGCAGGGGATGAAGTTCTCTGAAGCCAGGCTGCATAAACGTGGCCCAGTGGAGCTGGGTCAGCCATTCTAAACAAGTCCCTTCTAGAGCTCAGGGACCTCTCACTGCACCCCGGGAGGGAGGTGGCTGGGGGAAGCACAAGGCTGGTGAGCCCTGAAGGAGGGGGCAGGAGATGCTCCAGTAACTCCAGTCATCTGAGTCTAGATCACTTAACCAGCAAACGTGTTCACTGAATGGATGGAGGGAAGGGGTGACCACCCCACCTAAGGCGAGGTCCTTGACATGCCCAAAGGTCCCTCTCCCACCTGCTGTTCTTGGGCCCGGCCTATGCTGCTCACAGTACACACAGCCTGCAGATGTGCAAAGACTGTCCCCTGAATGGGGCCTCTGGTTTACAGCAGCCTTGCGGATTAAATTCCTTGACACAAACATCATCTCAGACCGAAGCCTCCTTCTGGGGTGTGTCCCCCGGCCGCCAGGGCCCTCTGGACAGAAGCCCGCCAGGGCAATGGAGTCCTCAGTTCTTCTTCCAGTGGCAGCAAAAGCAGCCTTACAGGCCACCCCCTCCTGGGTTAACACCCTGCGTCCATCCTAGCCCCAGGGTAGGTGCAGAATAAGGTAGCCAAGTAGCTCTTAGGTAAGATGTCTCCAATCTCCTCACACTAACACCAATTGGAAATGGAATGGGGAGAGGCACAGGAAGGTCACGGACGTGCAGTTCTAGGGACCACCGACGCCCGTCCAAGGAGAACGGGGATCATGAACCTCTGCCTAAGCGTGATGGTCTCCCAGGAGGATCACGGCCTGCCTGACTCACCCCCGCCACTCCCCTGACGTTGGCGCTGGCACTGCCACAAGGTGCCCACCGACAGCTCCCTGAGCAGATCGTTGCGGCCATGAAATCACAAATCCTTGGATCCAGGCTGGGCAATCTTACATCCCAACAGCAGACTTCTGGGTGTGGCCGACAGGAGCTCCAGAGACCATTAGCAATGATGCTGAGGGACAGTGTGGTCTGTAACACATGCTATGACTAGTCTAGTACATCCACTGACAACTAATCCAAAGTCCCTGGGTTCAAGGTCAGGCCCTGGGGCTGGCAAGTCACTCTCCCTCTCTGGGCTTCCATCTCCACATGTGTGAGAGGGGCTTGCATGAAATGAGCTTGTCCTATGTCCTGCGAAGGGCCAGGATGCAGGGACACAGGGAGAGGGGAAGAATGCAAACTGGTAGTAGCTGGTGCCCAGAGAGGTTGCTGGTGCCTCAGGCTTGACCAGCAAGGGCAACAGTGAGGCTGCGAGTGAGAGCAGCCAATCAGAGTCCTGCCCTCACACTAACAGGGTGTATGTCAGAGGTCAGGGTGAGAAGCTGGGCCCATTTCTCCACACCAGCTCTCAGGCTGAACTTTTCCAGAGAATTCTTCTTCAGGGATGGGTCTTCCTCAGCCTGGTCGAAGCCCAAGGGAAAACTGTAATGGTAAGCTGGGGGCAAATCCATTCTGTTGGCCCGTGAGGGGGCACACATCTCTTTTTTCAGTTCAGAACCATCCTGGCTAGCGCATAACTCAGAAACGGCAGGGCCTGAGACTTTGGCTTTGACCTGTGGGCTGCTCTTGGAGAAGACATTTCCTTAGAAGTGTCCTGGGTGTGTGCGGAGAGAGATGAAAAAAACCAAGGTGTCTAGAAATGATTCCAAAACAAGTCTTATGCATGGCCAGCAAAATTAGCTGCAGTCATGAGATGCCAAATGGCCTGCAGCAATGGGAATTCCACTGGTTATCTGTCTCTGGAAGCGTGAGACCTCCTGATTTCTTGAGTAGGAGTAAGTCTTTTGGGTTTGTCTGTTCATGTTTCAGGAGGGCAGAACCCTGGGAACCTGAGCCATGCAAAGCAGCTCCCGACAGAAGAAAGGCAGTCAGTTGAGGTGGGGGTCAAACCGTGGCCTTGTGCTGATCCCGTGACACCGGAGAGCTGCAGATGCACAGAGTGCCAGGAACAGACACAAGGCCACGGAAAGCTGGATGGAGATGGCGGGGGTGGATCCTTGTGTGTGGGTGCGTGTATGTGGCACACACAAACACACCTTCACCGAGGTGAGGTCCTCTTCTGGATTACTAGGTAGGCTTCTGAGAGCCACAGACTCAAAAAGTCTGTCACAATGGCAAGGAAGGGGGAACAGGGAGACGCTTTCAGGATAAGTCTTTATTACGGCATTCCCCAGTTCTGCTGTCTTTCTCTTTGCTAACCTAAATCAAGTTTTATACTGAGAAAATAAAAACTCCCTGAGGTAGACCTCAACTACCTTGTTTGGCCAGAAGTGTTCGAGACAGTACAACCAACTACAGAGAGCTGGAGCTCCCAGACTAAGAGAGCTAAGTCTCTTTTTGGTTTAGCAGCAAACTAGTAAATGTTCCTCTCCCCTCAAACCTCAGCCGATGTTTCACCACCTCCAGAGCTTCAGTCCTCTTCTAAATCACGGACAGCTCCTGTGTCTTCCTTCTCAGAGGCTCTGCTGCTCCTCCTCATCTGCTCCTTTTTGGGCCCGCTTCCAGACTCATCCAAACCCTGCACTTGACCACAGTAATGCCAGGAGAGCCTTAGGCCCACTGAGGAGAGAATGGCTACACAGTAGTCCCTGGGGGCTCTCCTTCCACTGACCACTTCCTCTAGAGGGACTCTGCTCCGAGCCTAGCCTCCACTCAGTTTTTACCACTTGAGCTCCAGCTAAAGAGCCTTACCTGGCCGCCTTCTGAGTGAGCTCCAGCGGAAAGTCTGGGCAGAGCAACTGCAGCAAACAGTGGTACTCCTTCGCGGCCAGCAAATCTGCCAGGCAAACAGAAGGGAAAGTGTTAGCTCGCTGCCCCCTCCCCACTCCACGGGCCCCAGTCCGATCAGAAACGAAGGGCTGGGGTTGGAAGCTAGAGGTTCCTGCCGGAGGGACCTGGCCAGCAAAGGAGGCGGATCAGGATTAGCCCAGTGTATTGGGCTGGGAAGCAGAAGAGCGGACAGAGGTAACCAGAGGGGCGCCTTGATGTCAGCCTTCGGTTTCACTTGTATATAAATATCTGGAAGAAGGAGTCATTTCAGAGCTGGATAAATGTGCTGAAATCCCCTGGCACAGTAACAGTCGCCACAACATGCCTGAGGACCAGGCACACAACATCTGGAAGGAGGCCTGAGGCCGACTGAGTCTTGCAGTGTAGGGGGCAGGGTGGGGGGCAGTGCAGAGCAGAATCCGCAGAGTTTATTACTTTGTCATCCAGCATGGCAGCGGGCTGGCCTCTTTGGGAAGCCTGCATAGAAATAGGGTCACCCTATTCTAGGAAGAGCAGAGCAGAGATCCAAAGTATACAGGAGAGGCAACCAAATGATTCACAACGGAAAAGGAACTGCCTTGTGAGAGAGCAGCCACGGCGAGGCAAAACCCAGGGAGGCTGATGGGATCCCAAGGGAAAGAAAAGAGACCGATGCTCAAAAGTTGCTTGGGATTGCCTGCTCTCCATCCGCAAGGCTGTAGATCAGCCCAGCAGCAGCAGTTTGCAAGATTTCTCTGCGCAAAAACATTTAAACTATGGAAGGAGGTGTCAGCGGTAAAGTGAGATGCAAGCGACCCCAAGCAGTCCCAGCAGGGAGCAGGGCAGGCGGAGGGGATCCAGGGGACATGGCCACACTCTGGAGAAGGTTGGCTTCTTTGGCCCGAGTTAGCCCAGGCCACAAAAATCCAGATTCCCTTCCCTGGCCAGTTGAGCTGATGCTTTTCCAAGAAACAGCCCGTGGGTCCCCGGGGATAGGTTTGGGTTCCTACCACTGTTTCATCCGAGCTGAGTCCAAGGCGGGGGCAGAGAATTAGACTAACCACATCAACAAGGCCAGTGATGCCAAAGGGACAGTCTCGGCGTCAATGTGGGTCAAAGGATCACGGCGGGTTTTGTGGCCTTGGCCATCTGAGTGTGCATTCTCTTCAACCGTCTGACCTCAGGCCTAGCCTAGGAGGATGTTCTGTGCTGCCCAAAGTCACCTGGCCCTTCTGTACCTCCCAGGGGGAAAACAGGAGAAACGGAGGACAGGAGAAACACAGGTGCTCTTCCTGGGGCCCGGCAGACCTTTACTCTGCTTCCCTTTCCGAGACACTGAGGAAGGCGGTGTCAACACTGAAGGTGAATTCAGGCATCTTCACGACACCCTCAGAAATATCAACAAAACGGGGGCACGCTTTGTATTGCAGAGTACTAAGAACAGCAGATATTCAGCCACAGTAATGGCGGCCTGTGCAGAGGCAGCCTGCTCCAGTTGGATGTTGGAGTTAAAAACACCCGGGTTCAAATCCCACCTCCAACATTGCCTAGCTGTGTGTGCTGGGCATCACTCAGTCTCTGTGCCTCTGTCAGTTCTCTAGGACTTATCTACTAAGTCACCCATGGCGGTCTTATTGGGGTTCCGACACTAAAAAATCACAGAAGCTTTGAGTATTTGAGCAATAAATGGGGCAATATGTATACCTGAGGTAAATATATCATGGCTCTGTGACTTCACCGCCCCAGCTCCCAGCCCCCTTTACTGCCTTAGTGGATGAAAAGTTCATAACCTTGTGGGCAGCCCGGGCTGAGATGCTAAGTCTTTTTGGCCAGAGTGCTCGGACAAGAGGCCTTCCATCTGTGGTCAGGCCACACTCCATGCCTTTGTACCTCGGCATGACCTGCCAAAACCCATACTCCCGTGGGGTATTCTGTGCCAGACCAGCATCCCCTCCCCTCCACGCCACAATTAAGCATGGGAGGAGGAATATGAAAATTCATCCCATTTAATGATTCCCTTTGGGTTCAACATGGAGATGAGCTCTCCCTGGTATGAAGGACCACAGAGGGTTAGTTCCTGCTCTGACAACACAGAACGGTGGAAAGAGGCCTGGACTTAAAGGCAATGACCTGGATTCAAATTCTGGGAGACTCTGGACAAATTATTTAACTTCTCTTGGCCTCCGACATTTCTCCAACACCAAAGATCTCAGATCTTTGTAACATCCTTGTGAGGCTAAAAAAGGCTGTTAGTCATCTGACATTGATGGAGAAACTGAGACCTAAGCTCCCTAGAGCTTAAATGTCATACACAGAGAGAGACAGATACAGAGATAGAGAGAGACAGACAGACAGAGAGACAGAAAGACACAGAGAGAAACAAGAATGGGGGAAGGGAGAGAGAGGGAGGAAGCAGTACAGGGAAGAGAGAGACACACTGGTGTGCTTTCACCTTCTCGCTGCTTCTCTCAAACAGGTACTTCAGGTCCCTGCTTCCCTGCTCACAAAAGGCAGAATCCCAGAAAGCTCTCTTGAGTTCCTCGGCCAAAAATTCTCACTTTGAAGTTGTGAGCCATGACCCACCACCCTACATTTGGCCCCACATCTCCCACATTCAGTCTGGGACCTCTCCCCCAGATCAATTATTCTTGGGCTCCTGTTCTCATCCAGGGTTTTAACTGGCGACCCCAGAATTTGGCTCATTTCACCCCCACCCAGATCTTCCTCAGGCATATCAGAATACAGCTCTTCTCTTGGGGGTAAAAAGAACCCTCAAGTCTTCAGCAAGCATTTAAGCTAAGAACACATACTGTATACAGGATAACCTTTCTATCACCTCACTGAAAGTATGGAAAACCACAAAAGACTGACTCACAGGAGTGCATAAACAATGAAGATCCTGCTCCTTCCCTCCCATGAGCCCCAGGGCTTCTTCCAGGGCCTTAGCACTACCCTCCAGTGAGACTTCCCTTGAAGACAGGCCCACGGTGAGTTCCCATTCCCCACCAGGGACTTATATAATCCCACAGTCACACGGAAGGCCCCACCACATCACCAAGTTTACGCTGTGGGAGGGCTACGGGGTAGAACATACACACAGAAAACTACCTACAAAATACATACAAAAAGAAATTCCCAGAGGAAGGCACAGGTCTAAGATGAAAGGCAATGTAACGTGTTAGTAATAAAAGGGTTTCAGAGGGCATGAGGGTTAGGAACAAATCCATCGGCAGCCAGAGACACCCGAGCCATTCGAAGCTGAGGTGCGGTCAACGTCCCAAACAAAGGCCTCATCCTTTAGTCACATTAAGGGCTCACAACTCCTAGATGTACCCATGTGTGGGTCACTGCAGAGACAAGCAAGAGAGCGGAATAACAACTTCCTGCCCATCTTCTCTTGAAGGAGGTGCCAGGGGTAGGCAAAAAAAACAGGGCCCAGTAGGTTGCCCAATCAAGTTAACCATTTTTATTTAATGTGATCACTATAGAAGGAAACAAGCATTTGTTCGGCCAGCAGCCCTGAGGGTCTTCCCTCCCAGTTTGATTTTTTTTTTTTTAATTAAAGGGCCCTTTCACTGGTTGCCTCACTCAAAGTGAGAACCTGGAATGACCTTAGCTTACAAGGGCCAAGGTCCCCCACTGCATCCTGGGCCATCTCCAGTCGCCCTGATCCATATCTGGCCACTGGACCCAGATGGCTCTGGAGGAGAAAGTGAGGCTGGTGACCTTGCACGGCCCTCCCTCACTCAAATCAAGGTTAATTAAGGGGCAGCTAGGTGGCGCAGTGGATAGAGCACTGGCCCTGGATTCAGGAGGACCTGAGTTCAAATCCAGCCTCAGACACATAACACTTACTAGCTGTGTGACCCTGGGCAAGTCACTTAACCCCATTGCCTAGCCAAAAAAAAAAAAACCAACCCAAAAACAAATCAAGGTTAATTACAAGTGAGGTCATCATCTCCCTGATGTCATGGTCATCTTCAAGAACAAGGACAAAACACACAACTATGTGCCAGGAGCTGTGCTAAAGTACTTTACAAATACCTCACTTGATCCTCATAACAATCCTGGGAGGGAGATGCTGTTATGATCCCCATTTTACAGATAAGGAAACAAAGCGAAAGGTGAAGTGACTTGCCCAGAGTCACACAGCTACTAAGTGCCTGAGGCTGGATTTTAACTCAGGTTGTCCTGATTCCAGGCCCAGTTTCCAGATTCCACCTCACCACCCAGATGCTTCCAACAGGGCAGTTCTATTTCTTCTAAATGGTGGTTTTAACTAGGGGGGAGCCGAAAGGCAGAGGCATTCACCGCTCAGCTGGAGTTGGAGGCTGACATTATAAAAGTGTATATCCAGGAGCCCGGCGAGTGATAACATTTGCATGTAAGCTCAGCACTTTCCCCAACAGGTGACAGTTCTCAGACCTTCAAAGGGCAAAAAAGAGCGAGGGAGCAGCAGCACACTCTGAAGCTTGGCTGATACCTCCCTTGATCGATCAACAAGCATTTATTAAGTGCCTCCTGCATGCCGGGCCTTGTGCTGGTGCTGGTGGCACAAGGACCAAGAACGAACAGCTCTCACTCACGGCGACAAGCGCAGGGACCCAGCCGAAGAACCAAGTGCCGGGGCAGATGGGGGGTCAGGGCGGCTTCGTGCAGAAGGCGTGGGCGCACGAGCCGTCTCAAGGAGGCCGAGGTAGCCGAGCCCTGGCCCAGAGATGCTCCAGAGGCTATGGCCACGGGGGCAGTCCGAGCGTCCCTGCGCAGCGGCATTTGGTGGTTTGAGGCCTTCCAGACACAGCTGCTCAGGCATTCTGAGAGGCTCTGTAGCTCTCCATGGAGATGGGGGTGTCTGCCAGGTGACGCTTCAGTACATACTTCAGGGAACCTGTGCTTTTCCAGGTGTGGGCACTTTCTTCACCAATGCAGATCACACCTCATCGCCTGCTGGCCATGGGGTTCAGTGAGGCTCACCCTGGCACACCAGACCTACGGTCCAACGGCTTCTCTCAGCCAGCCTGGAGGAGCTTGTGTCCCCTGGGGACCCAGGGTCACCTCCTGGGGCACTGAGGGAGGCACGGGGCTTCAATTTTAGGAAAAGCCATCCTTCATGTTCCTGGATCTCATCCTACTCTATGTGGGGGGCATAAAGGCTTGTTCCACCCCTACTGCAAACGGCAGGATCTAAATAGCTCCAGGTGAACTGGATCAAGGAGACAATTCATGTGAATTGGACCTTTTTATGGAAGAAGTTTAGTGTGAAAGGTTCTAATTACAGTCAACAGGAAAGCCCTGCAAACAGATGCAGCTCAGGCAACCCAGTGCGTGGGCCCCAAGAAGCTGCGGGGGAAGGAAGAGAACCCCTGTGCCTGAGGGACCCACCAACAGAGCTCCTCCAAGCCTGGAAGGAACGGAGGTTTGAGCAGGTGCAGGGGAGGTAAGCCCTGCTCACAAAGAGATGCCTTCACTTCTCCCAAGGAATCCCCCGCAATTAGGAAAGATTCAACCAACAGGTCCTGAAAGTTCAAAGACAGAACAAAAGTGGAATTTGGGACAAGATCAAGGTCAGAACATTCTCTACCTGATCACACTTCTCTCCTAGTACTGTGGGTGGCCGGAGTTGTTGACTTGTCTTCTGGGCATTCTCACGCCCATTCCCAAAGCAACATGGCGGGTAGAATGGAGCATTTTTTCTTTTCATCATTTTATGAACACTGAGAGAAGAATGAAAACGAGACTCTTCCACTCCAGCTCTCATCAGGTGCTTCATTGTGGCACGGAGGAGAGCTGGATTCTTGAGTCTCAAGTGGAGGGCCACGGGCTTGGTAGTGGACTCCAGATCTTGTTGGAGGAACAGCCCAGTGAGCTAAGGGTAGACGACCTCATTAGCAGGGTGGCTACTGGGCATGTGTTCTTGGCTCTCAAGGGATTCCAATCTGCACTGGTGGAGGGAGTAGAGTTAACCATACTAAGGGAGTCACAGGTCCTTAAGAAGTGAAATGAATAAAATACTACGTAATTCTTCTGAGTTGACATATGACTTTCCACACAACAACCCTGGGGAATAGAAAAGACATGATCAAGTTCATACAAATGTTGTTATCCCCGTCTTACAGATGAAGGAACTGGGGCACAAGGAGGATGAGGGACTTGACTAGGGTGACCACCCTCCTTGTAAGGGTCAGAAGTCAGGTCCCCTAACATCAAAGCCACTGACCTTTCCACTACCTCATGCTCACTCTTCCCCACCCCACCCCCAATCCCTGGACCTGTGATTTTATCAGTGGATAATGCATCTCATCTCCAAACAACTCAGGCATTATTGTCACAGAGAGGAGCAGACCGAGCCACACAACATTGAGTGACTGGCCTCCGGTCCCTTGGCTGCCGAGTGGGATCCCTATGACTGCAGCTTCTGGGGGCTGAGCCCAAGGCCCTGTCGCCCTCTCCAGCCTGCCTCTTTTGACACTAGATAATCAGTGTGGCTGCACCAGAAACCTCAACTTTTACCTGTGGATCATTTGTGGAAAAGAAAAGTCTCCCCAGAAGCAGGAAGGAAAAAAAAGTCCAAATGTGAGTTGGTTCCAAGCGCTTCCAAGACGGGGTTTGCACATGGCCAACAAAATCAGTTCACCAGTGATCAGTGGCCAGCTGGCCCGCGGCTTGGTGTCCGTCTGTCTCTGACAGTGTAGCGTGAGGCTCTCCCATCTCCTTAGTGAGAGGCGGGGCTTTTTGTGTTTTGCTTCAGGGGAACAGCAACCAAAACTCTCTTGTATGTGCGCCCGCTCAGGTGACTCCATACACCCATGCGCATAAACATAATCCATGTGCCTGTGTTTTGCTCACGTCTTTTTCCTTTTACATCCCAGTTCTTTCCCCATGCCCTCCCCCCACATCAGCCCCTGCCCTGGGACAAAGACATGGGGTCAAGCAAACCAAGAAAACTTCCCTTGGTTTAAGGCCTGGTGTCTTCCCTGTGGTCTTAGGAAGGGCTGCTATCCACCTTCTTCACTCACTCCGTTTATTAGATTTTCCACCCACGGGAGCCCAGCTCCAATTTTCTAAAATATCAGTGAGAAAACAGGGTTTGCTTTGTAGAAACTCCATTTACAGCTAATGGGGTGTCCACAACCAGTCCACTGACTCCAAAGATTTTCTTCTGCTATCCACGCTCCCCCACCCCCATGCTTAGGAAGAGATGGAAGATGCTTCTGAGTTAAGTCAATTAAGCCAGCCACTCGGAAGGGATGCCTCAATGCTCTCCCATGCCAGCCTGCAGGAGAAGGGGGAAAGGAAGAGAAGCATCTTCCTCTGCCTTTTCCTACATCTGGTCTTCTCACTGTGGCAAATGCTTGCCTCTGAAGCTGTGGGGGGCAGCTTAGTCACTGTCTCCTCATCACAGAGTCCTAGGGGCTCCAAATGTCTGCTCCCCTCAGAAGGGCAGCAGGGATGCCTGGCTGTTGGCCTCCATCTCTCTTCTCTACTCTGGAAATGGGAAGACCCCCCAGGGTGAGGGTGGTTTTTAATCAAAGAAAAAAGTAGAAGAGGGCCAGCCTCCGGACTTGGGGAAGCTTTTCACTGTCTTCAGGAGAGGTCTGAAGACCTCTGGATCAACGTTCAGCCTTAGATATTTGGAGGGCTTCACAGCGGGTATTATGGGGGAAAATAATACAATGCAATTTTGTCTTGGGGAGCCCCGGCTAGAGGGGCTGCCCAACCTTGATAAGCACCTACTGCCCAGGAAAAAGAACAAACGTCACAGCTGACAGAGTCTGCACGGTTTTCAGTGGGGACAGTTTCCCTATTTCTCCTCTGGGGGTTTTCAAGAGCTCATCTCAAACAATGGCACTTGCCACTGCCCAGGATGGTCTGCCAAGAGCTGCTCGGAAGGACACGGGCAGTCCAGGGCATGACCACACTGCTCCTTCCTGTCTCCAGGGCACTAAGGCTTTGCGCACAGGCCACAGCTGAGTAAATACTTCTCAGTTCTCTTCTTCGAGGAGAGCAAGTGGGAGGAAGACAGAACTTCTCATATCTTGATGCACTTGGTACCTACCCCAAGGCCTGAAGAGGTCTGGAAACATCTTTGGGCTAAGTTCCCATACCCTGGGCCCAAAGAATTCAAATTCAAATTTGACAAGCATTTATTAAGCATCTACAGTATGCAAGGCCCTGCAGTAAGTGCAGGAGTAGATGCCACAAATCCTGCATTTGAGTGGCCTCTCCTAGATATGATCTAGACCAATGACAACATAGGGAAAAGACGCCAGATGAAAAGGAAAATTGCCCAGTAAGCTTCTCTAGGAGACTACAAGGAGGGAGAGGCCCTTTTGGTTGAGGAGAGCCAAGGAGATGTCCTAGAGGAGGTGGATTGAAGTTGGGTCTTGGGAGAAAAGAATGATTCCAACAGGTAGAATTGAGGAAGGAATCTGTCCCAAGCATGGGAGGCTGGGGGTGGGAATGGCCTGTGTAAGTGTGTGTAGGCAGGAACCAAACAAGTTCAGAGAGAGACCAAGTTGAAACTTTGAGCTATTCTAAGGGAACAGCATGCAATATGTCTGGGAAGAAAGGCTGGCACCAATTTGGAGGAGGCTTTAAATGGGTCAGACTCTTTGACCTCTAGCCAAGGGATGGCCAGGTAAGGTTTTGGACAAAGGCAGCAAGCAGCCTGCTCAGATCTGTGCCTCCTGGGTTGGGGAGGATGGACTGGATATGGTTAAGATCAGAAGCGGGAGGACCCGCCAGAAGACTGTAAGTACAACTGTCCTGGTGAGGGCAGATAAGCAGGTGAAGGAGAGAATTCAAGAGGTGCTGTAGATGTGGGGGGAAGGGACAGTAGAAGACAATGCCAAGCATTTAGCCTGGGTGGCTGGGAAATCGAGAGGAGTGGCAGGCTTTAGAGGAGAGGTGTTGTGTGTGAATTCAGTTTTGGACGTGTTGAAGGTCAAGTGCCAGGACATTCAGATTCGGCTGTCCTGACAAACAGATGGAATGCAGAGAAAAATCCTGAGGGTTTTATTTCTCATCGTGCTTCAGACCCAGAGAGCATAACTCATCCGGAGAAATTCTTTGGACTACATTTTCCAGAAGATTATCAGTCTAGCTACAAAAGCTTCATGCCTATACGACATGAATGCTTTCTTTGGAAAAGGAGTTGGGATACACTGCACATGACAAGGATCAAGTAAAATCACAGAAAATGAAACTTACACTTTAACAGACTTTTAAAAAGTTATTACCGACACGAGTCAGTCATTTCTGAATCAACTGTGTATGCTTAGAAAGAATAAAAGCTAAAAACTAATGCAAAATGAGAAGGAAAATGAGAAAACAATACTGTACACAGCTAAAACTCCAATCTGACTTTTAAAAAAAGTAGTGATACTCAAAATTGGGAAACAAACAGAGGAACAGACATTGACACAGATTATAACCATTTATTAAAAAGGTTATGTAAATAATTGTAAATGATCCCTTCCTTGCCATTATTTCTAAACCATGCTACTTGCACCCTTGTCACCAATCTCACTCTTCCTACTCCCCATTACTGGAACTTTGGGCTCTGCCCCTGGAACAACCCTGGGCTTCACCAGGTAAGGTCTTACCTTAGGTCACTTCCCAGCTGTTGTATGCATGCAGCCTATCTTCCAGGTTCCCTTTATCTGTTGTCTCTCTTTGAAGGCAGGGACTATTTTGCTTGCTGACTTATATTTGCTTCCTTGCACTTGCTTATTTATATTTGTATCCCTAATACTTAGTACAATGCTTGGAACATAATAAGTGCTTAATAAAAGCTCTATCCCTCCTACTCATATTCTCTCTCTCTCTCTCTCTCTCTCTCTCTCTCTCTCTCTCTCCATTGCAATCATTCTCTAAAGAAGTTTAACTAATTTAAATAACTGCCATAATGAGAACAAAAGAACCTAGAAATTGCCTCAGTGAGCCAACCCTGATCTCACTGAAGAGCAGAGAGATGTGGAAGTCAAGAACAGCAGTGCTTCAGCACACACAAGCATTTATAAAACTTATGGAGGATGACAGAAAGTCATGGGCATCATAAAACGGTGAAGGGAAAAACAAGTTGGCAAAAAAAAGTGGGTCAAGTCAACATGAGGGCCTAGAAGTATGAAATTGGAAAGAAGACAACATAAGCAAAGATGGAGATGATGTGTAAAGCTGTTTACACTCTTTTCAGCACAAAGGATTGTGGAGGAACCCTTTCTGGATTCCAGCATCATGGTTCCCAATGTATAAGGAGACAAAATGGCCCTGAGGGGAGGTGGAGTTAAGATAGTGAAGTTGTAGGAAATGGTGCCTTGGCTCCTGTCCACAAACTCCTCCAGACAGATCTAGACAGTGTACCAGACTGAATTCTGATGAGGGAATCCAGGAAAAGTCGCAGTTAATCATTTGTCCAGCTCAGCTTGGCAAAGTGTCTGTGGATACTGAGAGGTTGGGAGAAGTTGTACACCAGCGTGGGACCCACATTGGAGCACTGTGACAGGATCAAGTGTCAACTGGGAGCTTTGTCACCCTTTATCCAGTTTCAGGTCACAGATTCAAGGCAGAATGAGAAGGGGATTTGCACATGGTGATGGCATTCTGGGTTTCAGAGGCCCTGGGCTGTATGTGGAGAGGGGAGGAAATGCAGCAGCCAGCAATAGCAGTGGTGTGCCTCGGACCCCAGGCACAGAGCAGGGCCTTATTTTTAGCATCTAGTTCAACCTGCCGAGGAATTACCAAGGCAGGAGTCCCAGACCAACCGAGAGCCTACAGTTCTGTCACTCTGAATCAACAGAGCTTTCCAGCTGGCTCACAGGAGTGGAGTCGAGTAGCAGTCTACTCTTGCACACACCCAAACCCAGGCCAGGAAGCCTGGTCTTGCAGAACTCAGACCAGGAGGCAAGCAATCAGATTTTTCCCTAGATCAGATCACTTTGGGAGCACTGAAAACTTGCAGGTCCCTAGCCTGTTCCTTGAGATCCTGGAAAACAACACTACATACCCCAGGAAAGCATTAACAGCACCATTCCAGAACTTCCCTCCAGAAACGTAGCCCAGCCCTAACATCAAATCCAAAGCCAAAAAGTTCAGTAAACAAAAAAAAAAGAACCCCACTGAAATAAGCTATTATGGTGGCAGGGATGTTCAAGACACAAAATCAGTAGAAGAGGAGAACTCCAAACCTCAGAAAAAAAAAATAGCTCAGGTACACACTCAACTACAATTCCTGGAAGACATGAAGTAAGAATTTTAAAAAGAGTTTAAAGTGTTGTTTTTTTTTTAATAAGTGGAATGGGAGACCTAGAGGAAAAAACTGGAAAAAGGAAAGGTAAAGGAAAAAGCATTTATTAAGCTTCTACTATGTTCCAGGCATTGTGCTAAGAGTTTTACAAATATTGTCTCATTTGATACTTTTTACAAATGAAATGAGAGTGATGGTGAAAAAAAACTGGAAAAGAAATGGGAGCTTTGGAAGAAAGAACTGGAAAGGGAATTAACAGTTTGGCACAAGAGGTACCACCTGGACCAACCAACAAACCCCCTGATCCATTAAAACCGGACCAACAGAAGCCAATGACTCTACTGGCAACAAGGACTAGTGAACAAAGTCAAAAGGCTGAGAAAACACATGAAAATATAAAACACCTCAAAATAAAGCAAAAGCCAAACGACATGGAAAACAGATTGAGAAAAAAATGGAAGAATTATTGGACTTTCTGAACACCATGACTAAAGAATCTAGACATCATATTTCTAGAAATCTTAAAAGAGAACTAGCTATATCACTTAGAAGCAGAAGGCAAAGTGGAAACACAGAGAAGCTACCAGTCACTTTCTGAAAGAAGCCTCAAAATGAAAACTACCAGGAATATCATAGCCAAAATATAGAACTTCCAGGTCAAATAAAACATATGTAGCAGCCAGAAAGAATGAATCCAAATACCAAGGAACCATGTGATCACACATGACTTCATATCCACCACTATAAAGGAGTGAAAAATTTGGAATTCATTATTTTGGAAGGCAAAGGATGGGCTTATGGCCAAGAAGAACTTACCCAGCAAAACCATGTATAATGCTACAGGGGGAGAAATGAATCTTTAATGCAATAGAGGCCTTCCAAGCAATACTGATGGAAAGAAACTTTGAAGTTCAAACACAGAAGTGAAGAGAAACATAAAAAGGGTAGACATGAATGAGCAATGATAAGGACCAAACAAGGACAGATTGCTTATATTCAGTTTTGGAGAGATGATACATGTGTTTTTTTCTGAACCTGCATTCATCAGGGTCCACAGAAATTAGACAAGGCCTGGGAGTAGTTCTGTTATATCTTGATGATCTTAAGAAAAGAAAGAAAGAGGGAGAGAAATAAATGAAAGGGGGAGGAGAGAACGGAAAGGAAGGTGAAGGAAAATTATCTCATAATTGAGTACGCAAGTAAATGTCTATACGAAAAAGGATGAGGAGGTGAAGGGGAGTGGCTGACACCTTTACCTCACTCTCATCTGAACTGGCCAAAAGAAGGAAGAAAACACACCCAAACAGCCGGGTACAGAAATACATTTCACTCAACAGGGAAATAGGAGAGAAAGGGGAAAAGGAGACAAGGGAATTAGAATGTGGTTAGATAAAGGAAAGTTTCGGCCCTGAGCAAAACAAACTCTACGGATGTACGAAAATATAACTCTTTGAGGTGGCAAAGAATGAGAATCTGTGGGGGTGCCCATAAATTGGGGAATGGATGAATTAACTATGGTATGTTCAAGTATAGAATACTATTCTATTAGTCTATTTAAGACACTATTCAACAGCATTCAATACTATTCAAGAACAGAATACTATTGTGCTGAACTCTTATCAGTATCATGACCAACTTCAGAGGCCCAATGATGAAACCCCTGCTTCCTGGCAGAGAAGTGAGGGACACAGAATGCAGAGCGACACAAACTGTCCGGACATCATCAATGTGGAAATTTGTTTTTCTTGGCTATACATATTTCTAATGGGCTTTGTTTTTCTCGTGTTCTCAATTGGTGGGAGTTTTAGAGGGCAGATATTGGCTGATTAAAACAAAATGTTTTTTAAAAGTAAGATGGCACTGAGAAAAATAAAGATGGGAAGATCAGACAGATAGCTGTTGTTCATCCTTTGGTTTTGAAGAAGACCAGTGACATCACAATGCTGGAGTCAGGCTGCAGTGCGATTGCAGCTGCTCAGTCTGATACAAGTTCAGGGGGCACCACCCCAGGTTAGGCAAAAGCAGTCCGTCAAATCTGCGCTGGATTTGTGCTGCTTGCCTTTCCTTTGTGCTCCTATGATTCAGCTTTGCTCATGGAGTACAAACCCTGTTTTGATGCAAGCACACATAGATTAGTGGACTAGTACAAGTAGACACAAAAGAAGTTCATGCTACAGGTGATGTAGTGTTGAGGACATGAAGGAACTGATTCTCACATTATCTGAAAGAGTGCAGGATGCCAATGGGGCAGAGAAAAATCTTGACTGTTATCATTCCCCAAAAAGAGGACCAAGAGAACATCAATAACTATTGATCCACATGCCTACTTTCCCACCTCTACAAAATTCGTACAAGAATAATCTACCTACGATAGCAAGGGCATCCTTGATGAAAGCATGAGAAAGGAAGAGGCAGACCACATTTCTACAGTGATTTACACAATCCCAGTAGGACACAGTGAGGTACATAGATGGAAAGGTCTTCCAATACTCCTGTTTGCAGAAGACACTGAGAACTGCATTAAGTCCCAGAAAGCTGCAGAATCTCTTAAATGAGATCCACAATTATCCACACCGGAAATAACAAGTGGATGAAACATGTCCATTGTCCAAAACGTGCTTTCAGGAGTATGAACATTCCAAAGAGCTTCTCTACTACGTGGAATTGCAGATAGAGTGCTAGACTTAGAATCAGGAAGATCTGAATTCTAATCCTGCCTCATAGGTAAATGAGCTGGATTACCTTTGGTAAATTGTTCAGTTCTTTTAATTATTCCAAACTTCTCCCTGAAACAAAGTTCACTGAAACAGATCTTATTAGCAGAGAAATGAGGGAAAAAAAAGAAAAAAAAGAGAAAAAGATGAGTTGGGTGTGTAGTGAGAGCAAGGGACAGCTGACAGGTGGTCTGTAAGCCTCTTGGAATTTATATGCTACTGAGAGTGTGCTGCAGTGCAAAGAGTGCTGGACTGGGAGTCCCAGCACTCCCCACTACTGCTTTGTGTGGCCTTGGATGAGTGGGCCTCAGTTTCCTCCTCCGGCTCCAAATCTACCCTCCTGGGATCTTCTGACAACTCACAGAGGATGGGTTAATGCTCCTCTACTGTCTTCTTGGATTTCAACTCTCTTCTACATGGTTGTTCTCCTGCTCTTTTTAGTCCAAATATCATTTATTCTTCTTGGTAGAGAAACGGGTCAAATAAAGAGTTACAGAACTCTGCCTTCTCCGCATTACCAATGATCACTCTCGTATCCACCTGAGCAAACAATAGCCTGCTCCAAGAGATTTGGGTAGAATCCCATGAGGCAGATGACACTGATGGGTCCTGAGTTCAGGAAAGAAACAATCTTTTACTAACTACTTACTAAGTGCTTTACAAATATTTGCTCACTTGGTCCTCATAACAACTCTCAGAAGTAGGTGCTTATTTTATTATCATCTCCATTTTAGAGTTGAAGAAACTGAGGCAGTGTTTAAGTTTCTTGCCCAGGGTCAGACAGATCGTAAATGTCTTGAGGCTGAATTTGAACTCAAGTCTTCCTGACTCCAGGTTCAGCTCCATTGATTGATTGTGCCACCAAGCCACTTAGTGATTGTATTTCTCCACTAAGGTGGGTGACACAATGGAGATGATGGGTGTATCAGATTATAATCCCTCTGGACCTTGTAATAAAATAACACCCACCGGCACAGGGGATTGAAAACGATTCTACACTTGATTTTCCCGCGAGTTCCACCGCTTTTAGGTCTTACTGAAGACTTCTGCTGTTGGCTCTGTGGCTCATCCAGTCTACGAATAAAGCATGTTCTAGTGCTTGGAGCTCAGGCCCTGAGGCGGGCAGCAGATTACCCAAAATGGCTCATGTTGATTTTGGGGAAAGTAGCAAGGGGCTCAGAGGTGAGTGCTGAAGTGGCTTTAGGCTCAGTAATGGATGAAACTGCCAAGGGAGAGAGCACAGAGGGAGCCCTTAAGGGTTGCCCACACCTAAGGAGTAGGAGGAGAACGAACTAAACGAATGGTCAGAGAGCCTCTTAGACAGCATGATCTTTATTTAACAGAGGTGTTTTATGTTATGTATGGGGTAAGAAAAGGATAATTTAAAAAAGAAATGATTTCATAAGAAGAGGGGAAAGGGTTGGTCTCCAGTGATTCTTCTGTGGAGCCAGACTTGGGCATTTGTTAAAACTATCCCTTTTTAGCTTCTCATGGTTTGTTTCATCACCCCAAAGTCTAGGTTTGGTATGCTACAGTATGAATGGACATCTGGTTTCTTTGGTTTTGTATTTTAATGTGAATGAACCCATGACCAATAATGAATAAATTTGGGCTTATTTTCACTTAACCCGTATGTACATTGAATTAAAATGATAGCACTCCCAAACTGGTTCTGAAAACTCACTTCTAGGTAACCATGTTGCAGTAAAGGAAAATATAATAATGATATTCAGGCTAAACACCATCACCATGTCACCATTCTATGACAGGACATATAGCCAGCCTTCCTTGCATCAACTCTCGCCTTCTGTCAATCATGATGTGATAGGATGGGAGCTAGGAGACATCATGCAATAATTATTTACTCTCTTTGCTTGGGGAAAGGTCATTGTCTAACAAAGCTTTTGTGATGTGAAACAGAACTAGCCATAACTCCCCAGTCCAGAGCATGCTACAACATGGCATTGTGAGAAGTGGACATCAATGCCAGGAGAAAATAAAGCCTTTCTCCAGCAGCAACATGAACAGCCACTCTGGCACGGAGAAAGCCTCCTACCCATTTATTGAGGAAATGGGAGGCTGCCTTGGGCACCAAGAAACAGAGCAGGATTTTGGCACCAGAAGGTCCCAATTGACCTAGCAACACATTGAGGAGCTTGTTCTGGGACCAACACTTGTACCAGCATTGACATTCCAGTCCAGAGACCTACGTTTCCAATTCCACCAGATGTTGCTTTGTTTTTCTGCTTAGAAATTACAGGATGAAATGTGTTCTTTGCAAGACAGACCTCAGAACCAACCAACAGAAATAGGTGATGTCTCAAAACCCTGTTGCCCCTGACTTTTCCCCACAGGAATGGAATTGGTTAAATATTCCCAGGTACTAAGGACAAGAATGAAATGATTTCTTATTGGTGACCAAATCTAATGGGGAATAGGCAAAATTAATCAACCCACTCTCCCAACTCTGCCAGAATAAGATCTAAAATAAAATCCTTGTCTTTATACCTTAATGAATGTTTCTATTGTTGGATCTGTAGCTTACCTGGTCTGGGAATAGAGAATGTCAGAGTGGTACAGCTGGGAAAATGGTTTTTTAATTTTGCCTGTTCCCCGTTAGCTCTACCCCTCATAGGATAACGGTAAGTGCTTTGTACTCTTGTTTGCACATGGAGTCTTAGGGTGGTCTGTGGAGCTCAGTGGTGAAGATGATGGCTACCCAGGGACATCATCCTCATGTTGTGAAGAAGATCTCTGCCCTGTGACAAAGTAGCAGCACAATCCAATGGGAAGGGCCCTGGAGGAAGAGTAAAGAAATCTGGGTTCTGGTCTCAGCTCTGCAAATGAGTGACTGGGTGGCCTTAGGCAAAGCCCTTTCCCTTCCTTGGGCACTAGTTTCACTCTCTGCGAAATGATGCAGCTGGACCTGTTCATCTATTTCTAAGGCCTCTTTCAGCTCTGAGATTCTCCTCTCCACACCAATAAGCCTATGTGGATTGAGCTGGCTTTGGAATGGTTACAGGGTTTGGGGGTAGCAGCAACGAACAGAACTGTTACTCGGGCCAGGAGGTGGCTCACTGATTCATGCTTTCTGTATGTCCTCATGGACCTGAAGCAGGGGGTGAAGCAGGAGTCTTGGAACTATGGCCATCCTTCTGCATTCAACCCTCCTTCCCAGGAGCAAAGCAGTTCTAGAATTCTACCATTTTACTTGCATGCAAATATTCCCTTGTATCCACAATACTCACAGTGACAAACATACCAATTTGTAAGAAAAAAAGGAATGTAATTGGTGAAAAAAGCTGTGGAATGATTTTTTTTAAAGGTCCTAGTTAAGAGCTGCATGGGACAGTCTGTGACACAATTTTTATCACACATTGGAATTACTGCCCGATGAGGATTTGTCTAAAAGCAAAAAAAAGAAAAAAAGACATCAAAACCCAAACTAAGAAAAATTCTGTTTCCAGGGCACTCCATTGCCCTGGGGAGCCAGAAAATAAATAGAAAAGGGGACCGAGAATATTCATTTGTCTTGCTTAGAAATGCACTTTCCTCCTTCCCCAAACAAAGGCAAACAGGAGCTGTGGCTGACATGGTCACTGGGACGGAATGAGTTGTACTGAGACAAACTAAAAATAAAAAGGCAACAATCTAGGTTCCTTCCTTCTCTATGAATATGTGAACACGGGAAGACTTTGGCAATCGTGTGGCTGCACATGCAGACCGCAGCCTGCCCCGTCGTCAGAATCCACTAACTTCCAACAATGCTGATGGATGTACGGTTACCCATCGACTGAAAAACAGACTCAAGAAACAGAAACAGCAGGGAGAGCAAAGGAGGTCACGATGCAGGCACGAAGACTGACGGAGAAGTCCCTTTTTGTCTTTCCTGCTCTTCTCTGCCTTTTGAGGGTGTATATAAACACCCGGATAATTATATGTATAGATGTGGGCAAGCAAATGGGATGACTAGAGATAGACAGGGGAAGGGGGGCCTGGCTGTTTGGGGACTGGATGGGAAAAGGAAATGGATGGTAGTCCTTACTGCTCCTCTAAGACAAATGCACTCCACACCAGCTTTGTTTTTCAAAGTGAAGTTTTCCTGGTAAACGATCCTTTGCCTGTAATATGAGTGAATCACTCATTTTAATAATAATGTGAACAAAATGACAATGTTGCCTGTCCTGGGAACTGCAGGGACAGTTGGATTTCTGAACCCTGATCCTTATCCTTTGCTAGGCTTGGCAAGCATACAAAAAGAAAAAGGGGGGGGGAGGGAAGGATGAAAAATACCCAGAACCAAGGAAATCACCATAATGGCATCAGAGTGCTAAATGACCCAACCCCATTTCTCTCTTGAATTGCTTTTCTTTTCTGGAGAATGTAGCCTAGTTTTAAGAACTAGAGATTAGGCAGTGCCTGGGACATCTGCAGACTGGCCCTGTTGGTTTGGACAAGGTGCTATCATAAGATTTTGAAGTAGAAAAGGCCAATGCTTTAATTTTATATATGAGAAAACTGAGACAGAGCTGGAAAGTGAATTGGTCACAAAGATTTATATTAAGTTGCAGAGCCTATCCGTGCCTCAATTTTCTATTCTGTCATGTCTCAAAGAAATAATATCAGAACCAGACTAAATGAAATATATTTAAAATACGTAGACATCCTCTTCTGCTAAAGTCCCCTTCTAACTCCTACAGCGTGAGGTGGAGGTGATCCTGGGTTCTCAAAGTCTATTATGCCAGCAGAGTACAGGCCCGGACAAGTCCTATTAACTTTGAAACGCTTCAAGTAATAGTAACAGTAACAACACCACCAATAATAAGAGCATTTCTGTAGTGCTTTCAGGTTTAGCAGAGCACCTAACAAAATCACATTTGATCCTCACCATGATCTGCTGTCTCCATTTTACAGATGAAGAAAAGGAGGCTGAGAGAGGTTAAATGATTGCCCAGAGTCACAAAGATGGTAAGGGATGGGGACAGGATTTGAACTCAGGTCTTCCTGGCTCCAAGTACAGAATTCTCCGTGGGCTCAGGGATGTGCATCTTAGCTCCCTTCGGTAATGCTCAAAGAGCACCTCTCCAGTTGCAGAGGGGTTGGGAACAGCACTGGAAGAGAGAGTTCCCACTGTAGACACAATTTCAGGTCCTTGAAGGCCTCCCACCAGGGCCTCCTCCCCAATTTCTCTTCTGGAGACAAATCCAGAAGGGTCACTTCTTTTTTGGGCTCAATTCTCTCCCTTCCTTCAAACTTTGGTGTAAGCACCACCTTCCACTGGAATCTGTCCTGGTGCCCCAGGCCTCCCTTCCTGAATTTCTTCCATACGTTCTCCCATCTGTACTTCCTATGTCTACCTACTTGATGCCATAAAGCCCCAGAGAGAGGGGGGATTTCTTCATTCTTTGTGTTGTAATTCTCATGGCCTAGCTCAGAGCCTGGCATACAGTAGGAACTTATTGAGGTCTAGCCTGTGGCATAGCTGGTCTTCCAAAAATGTGGGTAAAGGGGGATGAGCAGCACCCTCGTGGAGGTCACAATGAAAGAAATGAGCCACAGTCATTAGCGTGATCCTTTGCCCGCACCCCTCCATGATGGGTCCTGAGGGCAGCGGCAGGACTGCTGGGGAGGGAGAACCTTCATGCTGCCCCCAGCCAATGCAGCAGATGCAACCGCCTCCCAGCCCCCTCCACAGATGCTGAAAGCACACAAAACACTCCCAGGAACAACAAGCCCTTATTAAGATAAAACCTCCTGCAGGGGCCTTGGAATCCACCACTGCAGGAAGACGAAGCTTCTCCAAGTAAACTCAAAGGAACTTTTATTCCTCAGGAAGGGGAGACCACCAACACCTGTGGGACAGAGAGAGGCAATGGCGAGGGCGGCCCAGGAAAGTTGCTCTCTGGGGAGTCTTGAAGAAAGCGAGCAATTCAAGAAGTGGATGTACGTGTAAGGGGTGAAGGAAAAAAGAGAGACCCAAGCAGAGTACCTTCTCCTTGGCTGGAACTGTTTGCCAGCTTCCTCTTTAACACTTTTAAAAGATCAGTCTTACTGATACTTTTTGCCTACACATCAGTCATTTCCAGATAGAGCCTCCACCTGGCATGAACCTTTCCTAGTAACAAAGCAAAACAGTGTAACCTGTGCCCACTCCAAGTACTCTTAGCTCTGTCCTAAGTTTGGTTTGTTTATTTGTTTTTACCAGTATCTTGTTTTTACATCACCCTCCTTTCCAAATATACTTCTTCCCCTCCCTAGAGAGCCATATCCCTTTTATGTAAGAAAAAAAAGAAAGATGAGAGGGAGGCAAAAACCAGTTCAGCACAACTTACCAACACACCAAATATCTTTGACAGTATGTGCAAATCTTAGACAGCAACATTTTGTTAGTGACAGTTGATACAAAGATGTTTTCCTCACTCTTCTTAGCCGATCTGAATTAATTTTGTTCGTGTAAAACTTTTAAATTTTATATAATCAAAATGTTCTCATTTGTCTTTTGTGATTCCCTCTATCCCTTGTTTGGCTAGTTGCAAAAGATACTTCCTTCCATTCTTCTCTGATTGTTTTTAATGACATGATCTTTGATGTTCGGCTCGTGTATCCATTTGGTTGTTATTGGGGTATATGGTGTAAGCTGCTGGGCTAAACCTAACTTCTGCCAAAGCAGGTCTGGTACCCATTAACCACCAGACTATCCAACAAATGGCCTTCCAGCTTTTTCAACAATTCTTGTTGGATAATCAGTGAGTCAATACACGTTCATCAAATGTCTGCTGTGTGCCAGGAACTAAAACAAGGAAAGCAAAAATACAGTCCCTGGCCTTGAGAAGCTCCTAATCTAATGGGAATAGGGAGCCCTTCTCCCAGTAGCTTATGTTCTTGGTTTAACTGGCTGGGCCATTGGGTTTTTTTTTTAATTGCTTCTTGTCTATTCTACTGACCTACTTTACCATTTTTAAACCAGTATGAAACAACTTTGATGCTGGTTAAATAGATTTGGTAATCCTTATGCCCCTTACATGACTACTTTTTTTCATCATTTTCCTTAAGATCCTAAACTTTTGTTCTTCTGAATGAATTCTGCTATTTTTCTAGTTCAATAGAATATTCCCTGAACAATTTGGCTGGTATATCACACTAAATCTTAAATTAATTTAGTAGTACTATCATTTACATTATATTGGCACAGTCCAACTGTAAGCAGTGAATCTCCTTCCAATTATTTAAATCTGCCTTTATTTCTGTTAATAATTTTTATACCTGTATTTCATCTAAGTCATGAAGGTATCTTGGTTAACAACAGATATTTTATATATCTAAGGGTAATTTTGAATTTGTAAATAGCTCTTACTATTGTTTCCTCATAATTTGTTTAGTAGTCTGTAAACAACAATGATGATTGTTATGGATGTGTTTTATAGCCTTGGCCTGTGAGGATTCTATGGGATTTTCTAAGTAGATCATCATGTCATCTGTATTTGTGTTCTCAGGACCCAGCACGGTGCCTGTTAATACACGCTTGCTGATTGCGCTGTAAATAGGGATAATTTTGTCTCCCTTGTCTTTAATTTTTAAGATAAGAGGCATTCATCTTGATCCAACAAGAGAGAGGCTCTCCTCTCCGAAGATGATAAATCTCACTTGTGTGCCAAGAAGCCTGATGAGAGTAAGAACCAGGACTCTGCCATACAAAGGAATGGCTTTTCTACGACCTGCTTAATACCACATGTTAAAAACAGGAAAACTCCCCTACACAGTTTTTTGTTTGTTTGTTTTCTGAGGCAATTGGGGTTAAGTGACTTGCCCAGAGTCACACAGCTAGTGAGTGTTATGTGTCCAAGGCTGGATTTGAACTCAGATCCTCCTGACTCCAAGGCCGGTGCTGCTCCTCACAGTTTTTTGGATAAAAGAACGTGGGGCCTTTAACTGCAGGCACAAAGGTTATGAGGGTGAGTGAAGCTCTCCAGCATCGGCCCTAAACTTGACCTGCAGGTCCCATGTGGCTTCCTGATTTTGTGCTTCCCAGTTTCTCCAGGCAGTTTCCCTAAGGAAAGCCGAGGCAATCCCTAACAAACAGAAATCTGCAAACTGGTATTCCTCGTGGTCTTTGCTGTGCTAGGGTTTGGCAAAGAACAGGGCTGGGCCTGATGTCCTTGACTGTGCCTCAACCTACTCATAGAAGAAGGAGAGAGCCCGAGTCAGGGTTAAGTAAGCTCACCCTGAATGATTCTAATTCATTTTAAAAAAGGCTTGAATTTCACTTTCTCTCTCTCTCTCTCTCTCTCCCTTTCTTTTCCTTTTCCTTCTCTTTCTTTCCTTCTCTCTCTCTTTCTTTCTCTTTCTTTCTTTCTTTCTTTCCTTCCTTCTCTCTCTCTTTTCTTTTTCTTTTCCTTCTCTTTCTTTCCTTCTTTCTTTCTTTTTCTTTCTCTTTCCTTCCTTCCTTCCTTCTCTCTCTTTCTTTTTCTTTTCCTTCTCTTTCTTTCCTTCTTTCTCTCTCTCTTTTTCTTTCTTTCTTTCTTTCTTTCTTTCTTTTCTTCCTTCCTTCCTCCCTTCTCTCTCTTTCTTTCTTTTTCTTTTCCTTTTCTTTCTTTCCTTCTTTCTCCCTCTTTCTTTTTCTTTCTTTCTCCTTCCTTCCTTCCTTCCTTCCTTCTTTCCTTCCTTCCTTCCTTCCTTCCTTCCTTCTCTCTCTCCCTCTCTCTCTCTCTCTCTCTCTCTCTCTCTCTCTCTCTCTCTCTCTCTCTCTTCCTTTCCTTTCCTTCTCTTGCCTCCTGATTGTCTAAATTGAGAGTTGTTCTCACTATAATTCCTACTCTCCAGCAGAGGGATTTGCTCCCTGCCGTCTTTGTTCTGCATGCAGATGCTAGCTGTCTGTCTCTCAGATACCAGGGGCTGCTAAAAGAAACTGACCTGTGAGTCAGAGGAAAGGAGTCTGAGCCCAGGGGTCAGGGGTGAGTGAGTGCTTATCGCAGACGTGAGGGGAGAGGCAGGGGCAGGTGGCAGGGTGGCCAAGCTGCTGCGCCGCTGCTGTCCCTTCCGAAGCTGGCCCATTTTTTCGAGGATGGTTAATTGGTGGGGCCAGCCCTGGGAAGGAAGGAGTGCAGGATGTCCAAAATGTAGCAGTGCCTCACACTTCATCATCTCAAGGCACCGCTGTCTGGCAGCAACCAGCAATGGAACAGAGAGAATTCTGCTGGATTGTCCAACGCATCTGACCCACAAATGAGGAGTGAGGAAAACAATTTTTAAAAACAATCCTTGGATGGTTTAATCAGCCAGTCTGACACACAGCAGAGACACCAATATCTAGCGACCTCTAAAAGCAAAAGGTCACTTTCTTCTGCTAGTCCCTGATCTTCAGGACAGGCCCAAGTTCCCGGTCTAAGCTTCAGCCTCAATTTCCTGAACCATCAGGGTAGGCATGAAGCATAGACAACAAAGGGGGTGAGAGGGAGGGGTGGGTGGGAGGCTTTCTAGGTGCAGAAGCCCATGTTCTGAGGGCGGGAGGGTGCAGGGGAGAATACAAGGCCTGTCCTTCTGCTTCAGAAAGAAAGACTGGTCAGTTTTCCAAAGCAGCTGATATTTGAAGCTGGAAAAGTGACAGGAATATCACAGATCTTAAATTTAGGTTGCAAATGAGAGAGTGGCACATACTGAATTCAGGATACATACATACTGAGTATATAGTACTTCACCAGCCTTGTCCCCGTGGATTTCCAACCACTGGGATTCTCCACGTCAGATACTGAGATCCATGAGATCCTCGCCTCTCCAAGCCCTTCCGTCACAGCTGTTGGGGAAGCTCTGGACTCTGGAATGTGTTTGCAAAATCTTTTCTGTTTACTGGGATATGTTTATCAAGAGGGGGGAAAATGTACCTTCCCACTATTTACTTCTTGGTGATTACTTTCTGGGATTTAGAACTGAATAAACAGATGGACTCCACAGAGGGAAGCAGGCTGAGCGCCAGCCTGTGTACATCTATCTCCGCTGTAGCCTGTGTATGGCAAATGGTACATGTCCAAACAGCTGGGGTGGTTTGGGATGGAAACAAGGGGACAGTATTTTCTGGATGATAGAACTCCTGCTGTTCCAGGTGTGCCTCCACTGCTGGACGGGGAAGGATGAGTCTCTCTCTCTCTCTCTCTCTCTCTCTCGATCTGCCACAGGCCAGATGGTTGTTAGTGCGCTAGTCCCAGATCTGTGACCCCAGTCTCATTTCCTGGCCTCTGGCTGTGGCAATTCAAGGCTGTGCCAGATGAAAAAGTGTTGTTTAATATTTATATTGTGCTTATTTGATATGAGTGGGGTGCTCATAACATGCTGAGTGTTTGCACTGTCTAAGCAGCATCCACTATGTTTTCCAATCCACACTGGCTGTTTTGGATGCTCCGATATTAGAAGATGTCCCGAAGGCTGGTGGGGAGGTTTCAGAAGTTGTGCAGGGCTTGCGATGTTTTCCAGGCCTACGAGTACATGGTTGAGTAGTCACAGGGCAGTGACTGAGCTGCTGCTCCTTCATTATAGGGATGTGCTGTCTGAACAGCTCCTCTCCTGCTTTCCTGCTCTTCTGAGCTTCAGTAAAGGGCTTTGACCATCCAGCACAGGAAACCCACAGGGATCACCTGGCTGGGCTGTAGCTGGGGGTGGGAAGGAAGGAGCTCACATATGTTTTGGTACGCCATTGTCCTCAAGCTTTTTTGAGAGGTTCCTTACACGTAAAGGGAATATTCTCTAGGGAAATCTTAGTCTCTTCCATGGCGTGTGGCTCTGGTAGACATTTCAAAGACTCCCAGAATGATTCTTTTAAATGATTGTGGACAAATCAAGTCAAAAATAACTCTCATCTAGCCAAATGTACTCTCCTCGACTAAAATGCAGCCAAACGCTGTTTCAGGGGGAGATCAGACCGGATTCATCAGGCTCAGGTGACTCGAAGACAAGAACGTTAAATAATTAGTCTCCAATAGACTGAGGTGCAGTATGTAACAGGACCTTCCAGAAAATGGACAAAAGCTCCTGTGTCTGACAGAGGCCTGCAGACCTTTCTACTACGCTGGGCAATGAGCGAGGGATGCTGCTGGGGAGATGAAAAGGAATCGTTTCTCTCCAGTAAGCAGGGCCCAGGGAGGAGGGTTCCAGGCCCGGCTTACAAAACCTCTTTAATAATGCAATCCAGAGGCTTTGATTCCAGGAACATGCAGAAGAATAAACAGCCCATTAATCTGAGTCCTCTGGTTTGCCTGAATGTACAAAGCGGCCATGAACCGGCCTCTCGGCTCCGGTGGATGCCCAGCCCGCACACAGTTGCCTCACAGTGCAATGCTGCTTCTCTCCTAGCAGGCACAATTCTTCACTGGAAAAACGACAAGGCCTCATGGGCACCGATGGTCTCATCGTGGGCTGCCCAGTCCAAACCTGGGGGGCAAAATAACTCGGAACAGCACTGCCTTGTTGGGCCCTGAGAAGGCATCATCATGTGACCTGGGACTCCAGGCAGCACCGTGGCCCAGTGAGCCTCAGTTAAGAGACAGAGGCATCCGTCTGCCCCTTTCTGAGCGGAGCTGACAGCCTCAAGCCTGGGAAAGTCAGGCCCAGCTTCAATGACTTCCCATTCTCGGTTACCTTAGTGGCAGCAAGGGTTCCTCCATGGGTGGGCTTTGGGTGCCACTCTGCACAGATTTTCCTGGAAGTTTTTCCTGAGTTAGGATGACCCAGAAGGACCCAAGAATAACTGAGAAGGAAAGAAGGAACACAGCAGCTGTTTCTCTGAGCCTTCTGCTTTGTGGACTTATAAAATGGTGTGAGGTAATTGGTTTTAAGATCATGATAACACGAGTTTCATAACATGTGTGTTTCTTCTTCCAGGAAATTGTAAGTGAAGTAACCGATCATCTCGGTAATAAGTCAGTTCAGTTGGCCAGTTCAGTGCGAATGAGGCCAAGGTCATGGGCACAAGTCTTAGGTAACTATTTATATATAGTTTCCCCATGTTCTGTGGCCACAAGCCACACCTTTCATCTTGTAAATGTACACAGGTGAGTAGACAGAGTGGCTTCCAGGCGGTATATGCATCCTGTCACAAATGACTTGGAGTGCCATCTTTCCAAATGGAGGTTAACCCTACAGTCAATGCTTCTTTCCTGGAGGGAGGTGGTGAGGAAGGAGAGTTGTTCTGGGTCTGGATCTACTGCCCCCCACCCCCACCCCTCGTGGGGCAGATCTCCAAGCTCTCAGTAACATCCCGTCTTTTTTTTTTTTTTAGGCAATTGGGGTTAAGTGACTTGCCCAGGGTCACACAGCTAGTGTCAAGTGTTTGGTCTGAGGCCGGATTTGGACTCAGGTCCTCCTTACTCCAGGGCCAGTGCTCTGTCCACTGCACCACCTAGCTCCCCCAACACCCAGTCTTAAGAGTTGGCCGGGGGCACTGAGAGGTCCCATGGTGAACATGGGGAGGGATACCACTTAAAGGGACCTCAAAGGACAGCCAATAGAATCCTCCTGTTTTCTACAGGAGAACCCCGGTCCCACAATAAGTAAAATGTGATTCGGGTACGAAGATCTGAGAATCAGGGCTCTGCCTATTGTCCCACACTGCCTCCCTTGATGCTGGACTATAGAACCTCTCAGCGAATATTTGGATCTTTAATAACTTTAATGCTGACAGCCCTACAATTCTGCCTCTGGGCAGCTGCTCTGCGCTCTCAGAGCCTTCTAGGAGGAAGGCACATTTCAGAAAGACTCAGAGCAGGCACGCTCCCAAGTGCAGAATGGCTAAAAAGGAGTTTGATCAGCTTCCCCTCTTCACTTCTTAGGCAGGTTAAGGGGCCACAGACCCTAGCTAGCTAGCCCCAGGATCCGGCACTCAGGGAATCCATGGGAACCAGTGCTCTAGGAAGGCTCTGGGGGGCCACTCCTCTCTGCCAGAGGCAGCAGCAGTGCTGGGTAATGCCAGAGCCGGCCTTCTTCCCCTCAACACCTCAGCCAGATCTTTGCTTAGCAGATACAGGCTCCTCTTCTAGGCTTCTGCTTATTAGGACAAACACACGTGATGTGAAGACCATGAAGATCTGGTGTCAGACATGGCTTCACTGCTACCATCCTGGGGTCATGAAATGACACACATTCCAAGCGGCTCAGGAGCTAACCGCTTCTGCCCTGTAACAGGGCGCACTGTCAGTCTGTTCTCTCAGACGGCAACCCAGCAGCACCTCAATCCATTGCTGAGAGGTGAACGCCATTAATATTGATGAGACGCAGCTCATCAGCCTCACTGGATGTTTATTTACAACCATTCTTCTCACATGCTAATTAGTGACACTGGCTCTTCAAACTGAGGGGAGAGAACTACACCGCCCCGCCCCCCCCGGCCATCACCTCCTTGGCAGACTCCTGTCCCTTGAAACAGACGTCTGCAGTGAGGGACTGAAGCCAAACGGAGAGAGAAAGCAGCAGAGAGGACGAAATGATGTGAAAAGAATGTCTGCAATGTAATGGGGGAGAAGCCCAGCTGCAAGGCCCACTGGGTGGCGGGGAGGTGGGGTTACACACACTCATTGAGTTCCATCAAGGGACACAAAGGAGCCTGAAAGGGATGGAGAGGAGGCCCTGTGAATGGACTGGGGGATACCAGGTCTGGGGGGGGGAGGGTGGTGTGCAAGACAAGCCACCCGAGGGTGTCATGGGGATCTGGTCTATTACCCTTTCCTCCCCGAGTATGAGAAGTGGATTTTTAGATGTAACTCGGAGGCTCGCAGCATGCTACTGAGCACTTAGCTGCGTCCAAGGGAGAACTGTCACAGAAGCTAACATGGCTAAAGTGAGGAAAAAGGCAGGAGGCAGATTCCTCACAATTTACCTTTGTGGAAATGACTGAAACAAATCAATGAATGGAAAAGCATGGATAGTAAATACTTACTGCGTGCCAGGCCCTGCCAAAACCAAAGAAGAGACAAATACAAGGAGGCAGAAGGCAGCTCAGTGCTAGAGTGGAGAGAGTGTTAGGCTGGGGATCAAGAAGGCCTGAGGTTAAATCCTGCTTTGGCCACTTACTAGCTGTGTGCCCCCTGGACAAATCACATAACTGCTGTCTGCCTCAGTTTCCTCATCTGTAAAATAGGACTAATAACAGCATCTATTTCCCAGGGTAGTTGTGAGGATCAAATGAGACATATTTGTAAAGTGCCCTATATAAATGCTAGCTTATATTCTAAAAGTAGCTTACATTCTAAAAGAGCGATGAGGGGCAGCTAGGTGGCGCAGTGGATAGAGCCCTGGCCTGAAGTCAGGAAGACTTGAGTTCAAATGCCGCCTCAGACCAAACACTTGACACATACTAGCTGTGTGACCCTGGGCAAGTCACCTAACCCCAACTGCCTTTAAAAAAACAAGAGAGCAATGAGGTCTGTGGACCCTCAAGCGATCTATGGATAGAATTCAAGAGATCTAAGAATGTGAATGGGAAAGAACTGCATCTTTATTTTCACTAACCTCTCACTAAAATTTAGCATTTCCTTCAATTGTTCAAAAATATCATTCTTTTTTAAAAAAAATATGAATTTATTTATTTTTAGTTTTCAACATTTACTTCCAGAAGATTTTGAGTTCCAAATTTTCACCCCATCTCGCCCCTCTCCCCACCCCAAGATGGCATGCATTCTGAATACCCCTTCCCCTAGTCTGTCTTCTCTTCTATCTCTCCCCCACCCCTTATCCCCTTCCCCTTCTATTTTCCTGTAGGGCAGGATAGATTTCTGTACCCCATTTCCTGTATTTCTTATTTCCCAGTTGCATGTGAAAACATTTTTTTTAAAACATGTTTTTAAAACTTTGGTTCAAATTTTCTCCCTTTCTATCTCCCCACCCACCCTCATTGCATTATAGGTTATACATGTGCAGTTATGCAAAACACTTCCATAGTAGACATGTTGTGAAAAACTAACTCTATTTCCCTTAATCCTATCCTGCCCTCCCATTCATTCTATTCTTTCTTTTGACCCTGTCCCTCCTCAGAAGTATTTGCTTCTGATTACCCCTTTCCCAATCTGCCCTCCTCTCTATCATCCCCCTGCTCTCTTGTCCCCTTCTCCCCCTATTTTCCTGTAGGGTAAGACAGATTTCCATAAATTGAATGTGTATGTTATTCCCTCCTTAAGCCAAATCCTATGAGAATAAGATTCACTCATTCCCTCTCACCTTCCCCCGTTTCCCCTCCACTGTAAGAGACTTTTCTTTTCTGTTTTTTTTGTGAGATAATTTACCCCATTCTACCTCTCCCTTTCTTCTCCTAGTATAATCCTCTCTCATCCCTTAATTTTATTCTCCAGATATGACCCCTTAATCTTCAACTCACCCTGTGCCCTCTATCTATCTATCTATCTATCTACATACATACATATAATTTTTTCCTCAACTACCCTAATACTGACAAAGGTCTCATGAGTTATAAATATCATCTTTCCATGCAGGAATGTAAACAGTTCAACCTTAATAAGTCTCTTATGATTTCTCTTTCCTGTTTACCTCTTCATGTTCCATCGAGTCTTGTATTTCAAAAGTCAAATTTTCTATTCAGCTCTGGTCTTTTCATCAAGAATGCTTGAAAGTCCTCTATTTCACTGAATGACCATTTTTTCCCCTGAAGGATTATACTCAGTTTTGCTGGGTAGGTGATTCTTGGTTGTAATCCTATCTCCTTTGCCCTCTGGAATATTATATTCCATGCTCTGTGGCCCTTTAATGTAGAAGCTGCTAAATCTTGTATTATCCTGATTGTGTTTCCACAGTACTTGAATTGTTTCTTTCTGGCAGCTTGTAATATTTTCTCCTTGACCTGGGAACTCTGGAATTTGGCTATAATATTCCTAGGAGTTTTCCTTTGGGGATCTCTTTCAGGAGGAGATTGGTGGATTCTTTCAATTTCTATTTTGCCCTCTGGTTCTACTATATCAGGGCAGTTTTCCTTGATAATTTCTTGAAAGATGATGTCTAGGCTCTTTTTTGATCATGGCTTTCAGATAGTCCAATAATTTTTAAATTCTCTCTCCTGGATCTATTTTCCAGGTCAGTTGTTTTTCCAATGAGATATTTCACATTGTTTTCTAATTTTTCATTCTTTTGGATTTGTTTTACAGTGTCTTGATTTCTCATAAAGTCACTAGTTTCCAATTGCTCTATTCTAATTTTTAATTTCCTTCTGTAACCTTCTTCAGTAATCTTCTGGACTTCCTTTTCCATTTGGCCAATTTTTCTTTTTAGGGCATTCTTCTCCTCATTGGCTTTTTGGACCTCTTTTGCCATTTGGGTTAGGCTATTTTTTAAGGTGTTATTTTCTTCAGTATTTTTTTGGGTCTCCTTTAGCAAGCTGTTGACTTGTTTTTCATGATTTTCTTGCATCACTCTCATTTCTCTTCCCAGTTTTTCCTCTACTTCTCTTACTTGCTTCTCAAAATCCCTTTTGAGCTCTTCCAAGGCCTGGGACTGATTCATATTTTTCTTGGAGGCTTTGGATGTAGGAGCTTTGATTTTGTTGTCTTCTGGTTGTAGTTTTGATCTTCTTTGTCACCAAAGTAAGATAATATAGTCTGACTCTTTTCGTACTGCTTGCTCATGATCCCAGCCAATTACTTTAGTTTTAAACTCTTTGTTAAGGTAAGAGTCTGCTTCCAACGTGGAGAACACATACTGTCCCAAGCTTCGGGGGTTTATACAGCTGTTTTCAGAGATACTTCTAGGGACCTGCAAATTTTCAGTTCTTCCAAGGTGGTATGATAAGGGGTGAGGTATTCACTCCTTTCCTACCCTGTGCTCTGGTCTCTTAGTGACCACAAGCACTCCTTTCTGTCCTGGAACTGTGAGGAGGGTTTTCTCTGCACAACCACTACAAGCTCTACCACGCCAGCGCTCCTTCTCACCACAGGACTGCCACCCAGAACTATGACCCAGATCCAAGCACAGGCAAAGCAAGAGATTCCTGCCTCAGCACTGGGAAAGAGATCCCTGCAATCCCTCTCTGATCAGCCACTCGATTCCCCCTCAGTCTGTGGGCCAGAAGCTCAGGAGGCAGCTGCCCCCCCCAAAAGGCCGCGCTCTCAGAGAACTGGAGCTGAGACCCTGCGCTCCTCTCTCAGCACTGTAGAAACAGACTTTTCCCACTGACCTTCTAAACTGTCTTTGGCATTCCTGGGTTGAGAAGTCTAGAAGCTGCCTCAACTGCCTGAGATTCAGTCCTCTAAAGCCTGCTCCACATTTGCTGCGGCCTGCGTGCCCATGCTGCACTGTGCTCAGCTCCCAGCTTGGCGCAATATACCTTTCTGATCATCCAGATTGTCTTGGGCTGGAAATTTGTTTCACTCTGTCTTTTTGTGGGTTCTGCTGCTTTAGAATTTGTTTAGAGCCATTTTTATAGGTATTTAGAGGGGTTTGGGGGAGAGCTCAAGCAAGTCACTGCTTTCACTCTGCCATCTTGGCTCCGCCCCTCCCAAAAATATCATTCTAAGGGGCAGCTAGTTGGCACAGTGGATAGAGCACCGGCTCTGGAGTCAGGAGGACCTGAGCTCAAATCCAGCCTCAGCCATATAAAAACTTTACTACCTGTGTGACTCTGAGCAAGTCGCTTAACCCCAATTGCCTCACTAAAAAAAAAAAAATCATTCGGAGAAGGGGGCCATTGGCTTTGTCACACTGACTTTTGGGGTGTTCCAGAATCCTTGTAATAGAGAAAGTCAGCACTGGAGTGGTACCCAGGGATGGCTGTTGTAGTTAGAGAAGTCAAGGGGATGTTTGGTGGAGTTACAGGATAATTGACTGACACTTTTTTTTAGGAAGGGTAGAGTTTACTTGATAGATTGGGTTGCTTTCAGAAGCAGATTGGGGTAGAAGGGCTGGGGGAGTAGGATCACCCATGGTGAGGACAGTGATGGCTGCTTGGGGGTCTATGTTGGGCTCATTGCAGTGAGGGCTCACCAACCAGAAGCCCAGGGACCTAGGACTATTCATTGGAGTGCCAGGTTGGAGGTGGAATCAGGAGCTCTGGGGTACAGAAGGGAGATGAAGGAAATTGTAGCAGAGACAGGAAAAGGAGCTAGGTCAGATCAGAGAAGAGCACAGGAAAAATAGGGAATTTTAGAGGAAAATACTGTAGTCCAGCCCCTCTGTTTGATGGGTAAACTGATCATCTCTATAATGCCACCTCTCTCTAGGCCTGACATAATACAAGATTTGTTGTTAATAAAAGTGGCTTGTAGCAGCCCTCCTCAACATTGCTTAGTGATGTGAGAGCCAACTTTTAGGTAGTCCTTTCCATTTCATATTCATGGAAATAACTGCTCATAAAATGGAGGCAAAAGTATTTCAGGTATATGAATGACTACTGATATTAATAACAACAACAATCTGGAAAGTTCTTAAGCCTTTAAAAGCCAATCCCA
The DNA here is from genome assembly GCF_003287225.1 of Phascolarctos cinereus. Classification (NCBI taxonomy): domain Eukaryota; kingdom Metazoa; phylum Chordata; class Mammalia; order Diprotodontia; family Phascolarctidae; genus Phascolarctos; species Phascolarctos cinereus. Next base: position 244,459,258 of record NW_027556402.1, on the reverse strand, counting down.
ACCTCCTACTGTCTTTGCTGCTGGGCACTTGATATGACAACTCAGTCAATCATTCCCCTCCTTGCCTACAGAGCCCATACCCTCTTTCCTTCTCCCCACATTGGCTTCTTTTGGGAGGCTCTTTGAAGATTCCTCTGTGCCTAAGGTGCACCTTTCCAAGTGAGGCTAAAAAGGCAGGAGAAAAAAGGAATCTTTTCCCTTTAGAGATTTAACCACATTCTATTTAAGCACAAAGCAGGCCTCCTAACTGGTGGATCTGATGTCTGAATTGTTTGTCTCACTGAGATCATAAGCCCTCAGGGGTGGGTCTGCGATGTCTTTCAAGTTTTGTTGGAATTCAGTTCATTTTGTCAGTGTTCAATGAATAATCAATAACAGTCTGCACTCCACCTAGGCTCAGTAATAAATACTTTGAGTTTGAGCCCAAATATAACCCCCCCCCAACAAAAGAAACAAATATTGTAGTTACCCACTGAAAAAAAGTTTTACTCCTTCCTTTCTCTTCCCCATATACAGTTTAAGAGATAGAAAACACAAGGGCTCCCAAATTTCAAAAGGCTTTTTGGAACAAGAGTATAACACAGAAAGGTCATTCTCTCTTACCTCCTGGGCAGCCCCTGTTCGGTTGCAAAGCTTGGAAATTCCACTAGGATCTGCCTCTCTTCCCCCTTCTCACTTTTCCATTCAGTGACAAAGAGCTCCTTAGAGTCTGTGCAGCCCTGAGGTCATCTATCTATACAGGGAAAGCAGGACCCCATTCTGGGACAAAATGTCAACTCTTTGAGGAAGGGGATTCTCAATAGACCCCTTTCCACCATTCTGCTGTGGCCCTATGATTCTTCCAGAGATGAGGGAAGAGCGAGTGAATGCTGCAGGAAGCCCCCAGTATACAGGGGCCCGGGGAAGATGGAAAGAATTGCTAGGAGTGTTGGGGGAGCAGGGCGCTAGCTGGCACCTCACCACTGCCAGCTGCAGCAGCAGGGATGGCTGTGTTGACTACCCAGGCTAACGCAGGAGTTGTTCAGGCCAGGGGGGAAGGAAGCCCATGGAGGATTAAGCTGTGTCTGTGGGACTAAAAGCAGAAACACAGGGAGTACTTTAGCTAAACCAGATTTGGGGAAAAGTGTAGCAGCTTCTATTAAATTCTGTGCCCAGGGTCACACAGCTAGTACGTGTCAAGTGTTTGGTCTGAGGCCAAATTTGAACTCAGGTCCTCCTGACTTCAGGGCCGGTGCTCTATCCACTGCGCCACCTAGCTGCCCCAGCTTCTATTAAATTCTACGACATTGTGAAAAAGCATTCTATTATTTGATTGAATTTGATCCCAGCACTGGATCTGAAGATAAAATGCAGAACACAATTCCACCTCTGTTCTGATGTGGGACTTATCTATAACTCTTCCTAAAACATCTTCCCACTGGGCTTGATATCTATACCTACTGTGGACAAAACATGTACTAGATACTGGAGTTTATAAAAATGACTAAAAATAATATTCCATATATATATATGTATGTCTAAACATAATACTCCTGCACTCAATAATCTTCAGTAGCTCCCTATCACCTCTAGATAAACCATGAATTCTTCAGCCTGGCACTTAAAACTTTCTCTAGGCCCGCTTCTCCCTACCTTCCCAGATTGATTTCATTTTATCCCTTATCGCATGCTCTACATTCCAGCCAGACTGGCCCACTGGCTGGCTGTTCCCCAAACACGACATGCTATCACCTGTCTTTCTGCCTTTGGCTGTCCCCCAAGCTTGAAATACATTCCTCTCCTTGCCTCTTCTGCCTTTGAGAGTACCCAGCTTCTTTCAAGGTTCAGTTCAGATGCTACCTCCTATTCAGAAACCTTTCTGGAACCTCCCAGTGGCTGGTGTTTCTTTCTTCTATAATTACTTTGTATTTGGTTATCTGGGGATGTGTCATCTTCTTCTAATAGAAAGGAAGCTGCCTGAAGTCAAGGACAGTTGCACTCTTGTCTTTGTGCCCTGGCACCTAGCACAGTGCCCTGTAGAGTATTTGTATAATCAATGTTCCTGGAACTGAGGAAAGAAGATCAGCTGTCTATCCATGCAGGACATACCTCTGGGAGGGAAGATAAATATGTTCGGTTCACAAAATTCCATAAGGAGAGAGGCATTACTGGGGTTGGGGAGGCGAGGAGAGGCCAGTGGGTATATCCATTCCCTCTGCTTCTCCAGGAGTGGTGGGTTTGCTTGTGTTTTCCTAGGGGCACTCAGCGTGTAGGAAGGAGGCTTGAGTGAGGGGGAGCATGACAAGGCTTGGAGGTGGTAGCATCTGTCCTTTCCTTGAGTCAAGATGAGGATGGGGCTTGGTCGTGGGTGCCTGAGTCAGGGTGGGGCACATTTCATGCTGCTCTGAAGGTCCCACACATGGCTTAGCCCAGGATGGGGAGGAAGCCATGATGAGGCAGAGCCAGTCAGTCTACTCTTACTGCACCCAGGTGAGTTTGTGCCTGGAGCCGGGAGACACCACACCATCCTCCAGTGGCACTGGGCATCATTAGCTCTGGTTACCTAACAAGAACTCATTTTAGCTTTAGGCTCCCTACAGGCATCGTACAAATCAGAATATGATCGGTGCATAAGAGCTACAAAAAAAGTGCCGAGACATCTGAGGAGGGAAAGGGGGAATCAGAGGAGTCTTCATGAACCCGCACTGAGCCTCTGAAGGTTTGTCTTTAAATTCCCCCAAATTCAACAGAGGGGGTGGTAAGTGCTGTCATTCCTCTATTAAAAACAGATCCACTAAGACACTAAGAGGTTAAATTATTTCATGGTCATACACCGACTGATGGAATTAGAAAGGCGATTCTTATACACGGCTCCCAGTCTAGTGCTGGAAGTCACTGAAGGCAGTGAAGCAAACAGATTTAGGCAGAACAGAGATGTGGTGAAGGACGTAACTGAGGCTCTTCCTTGGTATAGTACATTCCTGATGGATACGCATTCTAAGGTTCTAAAGCCTAAATTCAGAGGGCAGAGGCTTTCAGTCATCCTGTCAAACCATAAAGATGCCCCCTCAGGAGGAGAAAAAGGTCCAAATTCTGGTTTTCCATAAACTGTCTCCAAGTAACCAAGGACTAGTCATGGAAACGGACCGCATCTGAAGCTACTCACGTGTGACGCTCCCCACGAAAGTGTGCTGACAATCCGAATGAGAGGCACAACCTAGGAATTCTCTCCAAATAGCCCCTGGGTTTGTTTGTCTCATTCAAGAGTGTTCAGATCATTTCACAGCACAATGCTGCTCAGGAGCGATCAGTGTGGGAAGAATAACCCGGACCACCTCCTGGTCTGCAGCAGGGGCCATCCTTAAAGCACTCCTGGCTTAGGAATCCACCTTGTTTCCAAAGACCTGCCCAGAAGAAGACCCCATGGTCTTCACTGGCCATTTATTTTATTTTGTTTGTCAAATGCCTAACAAACTCACGGCAGATGAATTCGTCCTTATTCTTTCTACCTAAGTCCCTGCTGGAATGCATCTTTGTGCCTTGTCTTCCACAGAGACGAAGACAAGCTGGTGAAAAGGGATGCCCACAAATCCTGGAACAACATCAGGCTTTAGAAGAATAGTTTGGACTTAAAATGCTGTAGCCTGCAAAGGAAAAAATCAAAACACAGATGCGTCTCATCTGGCTTTCAACACAGATGCTGGCCCCCATGTTCACAGCTTCTCTAGGGTAAGAAGGTGAGAAGGGGAAAGGATACCCACAGAAGGCTTTTCTCCAACAGAGAAGAACAGGTCATAAATTGGAATAGAAAGTAACAGACTAAGGGCTAGAAATTCAAGGGTGACATTATGTGACCAAAAACATTTATGGGAGGAAACATTTCCTATTCTGTGTTACACAGGAAGAAGTATGAACACTGCCTGTAAGGCCTCAGACAGAAGAGAACGAGGCTTCCTAGTAGCCTGCCAAGTTGAGGCATTTTCCACCTTCGAGGGGGAGGAAGGAGACAAAGCAGGGGGACCCACGGAAACAGCCACATTTTGGGTTTCAGCAGCTGTGACTGAACTGGTGATGATCGGGTTTAGGAAGGAGGATCCCTGTGTTTTCATCTTGATAAGTCAGCAGAGTGTGGCTACCCTTTCCTACCAATGTAACTAGTCAGTGCAACAGTCCAGATTCAGAAACAGAACTGATCTTTTTCCACTGGCAGGTAACCAAAGAAAATGTATTCTCCAATGAACAGTATAACAATATAACAAAAATAAGACTGTACTTATATCAAACTCCTTTCATCTGAAGAGCTCAAATTATCCTGCCCACATTACTCTGAATTCCCCCTTTCCTGCCCTTCCGCCTCCCCAGCTGTGGGAGAGGAAGCAGGCTTCCTCCAGGGAGAATGGGATCATGGGATCCCAGACCTCAGAAGCCAGCTAATCTAATCCCCTTCTCTTACAGGGCAGGCACCTGAGGCCCAGAGACCTTAAGTGGCTTGCCTGAGGTCTCGTGGGTTACAAGTACAAAAGGCAAGATTTGAACCCAGGTCCTTTGACCCCGGAGTGAGTGTTCTTTCTCAGCTGCCTCCCACATGGCCGGCTCCTCTGTGTATGGCCATCAGGCTGGGAAGAGCCCCCACAGGCGGCATGCGGGGTGGTAAACGAGGCCTCTCCAGGGTGTCAGCTCCTCTACACGTCCTGGCAAAGGCTTTGCTGAACCACTTCAAAAGCAGCCCAGCAAAGTTCCTCTGTCGGCAACCTCAGATGCTGCCAAGAGCGCCAGAGAACTCTCCCTTTGGGCCACAGGCCAAAGAGAAGAATTTGGGGAGTGGGGGGAAGGTAAGGAAGGTGTTTTCCTCCTGGATACGTAGCTGAGAATCAGGCAGGCTGAGTTACTAACGCTTTTCAGCCACTCTTCTAGAGGCGGTGTTGTTAGCTCTGCTGTCTACTGGAGGATCCCTCCCAAAACCCCCTTCACCCCCACACATAAGGCATATGTTCTGAAGTTAAACTGCCTGCCCTCAGAACCTCAGACTCTCAGCTTCCTATCAGGACAGAGCTGGGTTATCCCAAGAGCCCTCAGAAACCTAAGAATCAGAAACATGAAGACAGATCGTGGAGAAGCAGGGAAGGGTGATAACAGCATAACATCAAACTGGAGGAGACCCTTTCAGGACAAGAATGCAGTGTAGACACTGACTACAGTGCTAGGTAGGGATGGAGATAGAAGGGGGCAAGCATTTATTAAGAGTCTGGCGTGTGCGGGGCACTAGGCCACGCTTGTGAAATGAGCTTTTCCTCTACCCGGACTGTATGCTGCAGATTTCTGTAACTGGAAGTTGTTAGGAACCTGACTGGAGGTTGCTTATGCAGTGAGATTCAAATCAATTCAATTCAACAAACATTTATTCAGTGTCTATGATGCTGCAATGTGGGCCCTGGAGATACAAGGATAACCTAAGACAGTTCCTACGTTCGAGGAGCTTATAGCTTCACATGGCAGATAAACTATGTGCAATTATAATAAAAAATTCAACTTTAAGTCCAAAGGAGAAGACCAAAGGAAGGGCTAAGGGAAATTTAAGGGGGAGATGTTGAGTTTGACATGTGTGTGTATGTGTTTATATACATATACACATATATAGAGAGAGAGGTGTGTATGTGTGTGTGTGTGTGTGTGTGTGTGTGTGTGTGTGTGTGTGTGTGTAATGCCTTACATGGCATTCTGCACAACAGAATGCAAAGTAAACAGGAAATTTTTCTTTTCCTGAACATTGCCAACAGCAAGTACTGCCCATGGGTGCCCAGAAATCATGCCCCAAGCAAGAAGAGGTAGATTTTCCAACAAGAGCCCTGCTTGGGGGCCTGAATAAAAATCCTAGCTTGCACTGATGTAGTTCTCTAAGGTTAGCAAAGCTTTACATGTCTTATTTTATTTGATCCTCACAACCACCCTAGGAGGTGGGTGCTATTATTATCCCCCATTTACACATCAGGAAACTAAGGCTGAGAGAGGATAAGTGGCTTATCCAGGGTCACAGATCTTGCTCCTGTCTGAGGCAGGATTTGAACTTGGGTCTCCTGACTCTTAAGTCCAGCTGCCTCACTTTACAAGGAGCACTGGAAAACAATAATTCCATGAGATGCAGATAATAAATCATTCAGAAAAGACGATTTATAAAGCTATCTATAGCCATATGAAAAATGCTCTAAATCACTACTGATCAAAGAAATGCAAATTAAAACAACTCTGAGGTGCCACCTCACACCTATTAAAAATGACAAATGTTGGAGGGCATGTGGGAAAACTTGGACACATTCACTGTTGGTGAAGTTGTGAACTGATCCAACCATTCTGGAGAGCAATTTGGAACTATGCTCAAAGGCTATCAAACTGTGAGTACTCTTTGATCCAGCAACATTACTCCTAGGTCAATATCCCAAAGAGATTTTTTAAAAAGGTGGAGGGGGAGAGGGGAAAGAACCTATTTATACAGAACATATTTATAGCAGCACTTTTTGTGGTGACAAAGAATTGGAAACTGAGAGGATGCCCATCAATTGGGAAATGGCTGAGCAAGTTGTGGTATATGAATGTAATGGAATACTATTGTGCTATAAGAAATGATGAACAGGCTGACTTCAGAAAAACCTGGAAAGACTTGTATGGTCTGATGCTGAGCGAAGTGAACAGAACAGGAGAACATTGTGCACAGTAACAGAAATAATGTACGATGATCAACTGTGAATGACTTAGCTCTTCTCAGCAATACAATGAGTCAAGACAATCCCAAAGGACTCATGATAAAAAATGCTATCCGTTTTCAGAGAAAGAACTGATGGAGTCTGAATGTAGATCAAAGTATGTTATTTTTCACTTTGTGTATTTTTTCATGGTTTTTTTTTCCCTTTGGGTCTGTGTCTTCTTTCACAACATGACTAATATGGCAATACGTTTTGCATGATTATATGTATAACCTACATTAAATTGTTTACTGTCTCAGAGAGGGGGGAGGTGAGGAAGGGAGAAAGAAAATTTGGAACTCAAAAAAAATTTTTAAACGAATGTCAAAATTGTCTTTATATGTAACTGGGGAAAATAAAATATTTTTAGAAAAAAAGACAATTTAAGTATGATTCTTCAGAGTATAAAGTATAAAGTTTCAGAAAAGAAGGAAAAAACCTCATAAAAATAGCCAACATCTCTCTTTTGGAGGTTTGGAATCATCTGACGGTGATCTCATCTTTTAAGTCCCATTAGATCTCAATTCTGGGAAAAAAGATCTAACTGATAAGACAGAAAAATGATTTTCTTCTTGGTGCACACTAATCTTTATAAGAAAACAAAATTTCATCTTCTATCAAATTTCACTAGTTGGTCTTCACCTACATCTATTCTTAAATTTTATTTTTTCACTGATTTTTTTCAGATCACTCTCATCTCTGAGTATTACTCTTTTCCCTCCCCATCAAACCATCCTTTACAAGAAAAAACAAAGAACTAGTTGAGGGAAAAAATAGCCACTACATCAACTGAGTTTAACAGTACATGCAATGATCCACAACCATACTCCTCTACCTCTGAAAAGAAGGGAGAAAGTACATATCTTCTTGGGAACCAAGGATGATCATCACAATTACACAGTATTCAGTTTTTGTTGTTTCCACTTACATTGTTGTAGGAGCTACTTCACTTTGCATCAGTTCATATAAATGGTCTTCCCAGGCTTCTCTGAATTTATTCAATCAGTTGATCAATAAGTTAAGATCAGTAATAAGATAAGTTGATAATAAGTTAAGATCAATAAGATCTTAACTATGTACCATGCAATGGACTTAGCAATGAGAATGAAAAGACAAAAGTGAAATGGTCCCAGCCCTCAAGGAGTTTACATTCTATAGAGGGAGACAAACATGCTCAAAAACACAACATATATCTATATCTATTCTTATCTGTCTATGTATCTGGTTGGGGGAGGAGGGGAAGGAAGGCACTAGTGCCAGGAGGGAGGATGTGGGAAAGGTTTCATGTAGAAGGTTGTACTGGAGGTGAGTCTGGAAGAAAACTGGGGATCTCAAGAGGCAGAGGTAAGGATGGAAGGCATTCCAGGCAGGGGGGGACAGCCAGTGCAAAGTTGTGCTGAATGCAAGAAAAAGTAAGAAGGTCAGTCTGACAGAAGAGTAGAGTGCATGCAGGTGCATAACATATGATGAAGCTGGGAAAGTAAGTTGGGGTCAGGTGGCAAAGAGCTTTCTGATCCAGAAAGAGTTTACATTTGATCCTTAAGGTGATAGCCACTGGATTGAGTAAGGAAATCTCATTGGCAGCTCTGTGGTGGATGGCTGTTGTTACTGGTGGATGAATTTGAGTGGGGACAGACTGAAGTGGGGACAGACTGGCAGCAGGGAGACCAAGCAGAAAGCTATTCTAAGTGAGAGGTGATAAGGACCTGAACTACAACGGTGGTTGCTTGTGTAACTGGAGAAAAGGGGAGAGATAGGAAGATTCTTCACAGTAACCATTTCTTACAGCACATTAACATTCAATTACAATAATGTACCATGACTTCATTTGCCAAGTGATGGGCATCTACTTTATCTCTCGTTCTCTGCTACCACAAAAGGTGCTGCTAAGGCTATCTTGGCAACCGCCTCTTTAAATAACCAGGCTTTAAAAATACACATCTTAGATAGGATGAAAATCAAGAAGCAGCATCCACCTGGCCATCAAAATGTGCCTCAGCTTATGATTAAATACATAAAGCTTGTGTGACTTAGGATTGGCATAATGTTTATTCCCCATGTTTCTAGGCAAGCAGAAAATGCAACTAGTCTAAGAAGGCAGCTAACTACCTTGTACTTGAAAAGCGTCCAAAGGAGTTACCCGGTCTCTCCAGTTGTGGTTCAAGGTACTGCCGCAGAAAACCTCTGTCAGAGTCACAGTCTGTTAAATTATAGCTCTAAGTAGTGGGGATGGCATACCAGAAGCTTGCCATCTTACCATGCACATCTAACCACCAGCTCAGGCCGATGCTGCCTCAGTTTCCCCAGGACTTCACTCCTTGGGCTCTCCTTAGCAACTAAGTATCATTAGTCCACGCGTGAAAAGGCGCGGGCCACATTAGCTTGAAGATATGATACGAGGTTGCTTTTGGCTGCAGAAGGAGAAGGGAACTTTGGGTAGGCAGGCGGTGGATGCTGGTGAATGCATGGGAACGCCCAAAGCACTGAAATTAGAAGACAAAAAAAATCTGCCTGACTTGGGGATTAGCTTAGTGTAGATTTTCTTTCAAATGGAAGCCAAAACACCTATTACATCGCCCTGGCCAGCCTGCTTTTAATGGTCTGCAGACTTCAGCGAAGCAGGAATCATCCGAAGCTTTGAAGGGAGATAAAAAGGGGGTGTTTCAAGTCCTTAAAACAACTGACCTCTTCAGGATCTCTCACAACCACGTGCATATTTTTCCTCTTGACTGAGAGTAAAAGAAAAGAGAAGCCAGCAAGCAATTGGAGTTGGAAATGAAACCAAGGTTCATTGCTCCAGTTCTGTCAGAGAGTGGGAACTGAACCTCGCCTCAGCCTCCCATGGTTCTCTCAGCACCTCACCCGCCCTAGTCACTTGAATGGGCCACCAAAGGCTCCCAGGACACAGACCTGGGAGGGACTGTGGCAATCACACGGGTGAGGAAACTGAGGCCCAGAGAGCTTTGGAGACTTCCCAAGAGAGGGAGGCAGGGCCAGGGGTCAGATTCAGGCCTTAGATCCAACCTGGAGCTCTTTTCACTTTAATTAGTCCTCAGATCAAATTAGACAATAAAAATATGGAAATCTCTTCTGGGAGAAGATAGACTAATTACCATGTTTTATCTTTTTCATGTCCTTGGCAAGGCAATTTCCTTGAGAAACTTTCTCAGAGGAATTTCTTGCCAGAATGACTAGCTCAAAGGAAGCAATATTTCAACCAAATCAGTTACAGAAACTCATTTGAAACTAATCCACAGGGAAGCCCCTCACCCTTTTCTGTAAGATGCTGGAAGACTCCACAACATGGTGGTAGATTCATTCTCTTGCCCATGTTCTCTATGGCCTTCCCCAGGTAGATTTAAACACTGATTTTGCCAGTTTCCCCCCAGAAGTATGATCAAACTATCTATCCATCTATCTAGCCCTTGACCAAGAAGCTTCCTGCTACAGAACACCCTCACTGCTGAGTCCAGGGTTCAGACCTTTCCCAATAAGAAAGGAGGGTAAGAAGCCCAGGCCCTCCACAGTGAATTTACAGAACAGCATTAACACCTTCAGTCGGTGAAGTGAGTTGTCCTGCTCTTCCTAGAGAAAGGCATTCTGTGGGTGCGGTATTGGAAATGAGGCCTCTGTTTCAACTTGACTGCTTGTCATTTTTTGTTTGTCTGCACCATGAGAACTTTTCAAGGAGTTAGTTGATTGACTAAAAGTGTTAGACTGCTGAGGGGCACCAAGCCAAAACAGTCATAATTCATGTTTATGTAGTCTTTTATAGTTTATAAAGTACTTTCTGAATGAGCATCGTGTGAGGTAAATTGTGCTTCATTTTATCCCCATTTTATGAACGAAGAGACAGAAGATGAAAGAAGATACATGACAGAAGATCATAGGTTAAGAGCCGGAAGGGACTTTAGAGGTCATCGAGTCTGCCCTGACCCACTGCCCCCATTTTACAGATGAGGAAGTGGAGGCCCAGATGGGTTAAGTGACTTGCCCAAGGTTTCATAGGCAGTAAACGGCAGAGGAGGATTCACACTCAAGTCCTGTGAGTGACTCCAGGCTCAGAATTCTTCCCTCTGTACCCCACTGCCTGCTGAGGGGCACAGAGCACAGGAAAACCTGGAGCTGGGCCTTGGACCTGACCTCGTGGCTTCAAGTTCAGTGCTGTAGCCAGACAGGGTTTTTCTGTACTCCCTACTACGTTGTACTCTTTCCTACATCTGTGCCTTTGCTGATAATATTTCCTATTCTAGGAATGGCCGCCTTTTCTCTCGTCAGCTGTTGAATTCCTAGCTGCCTTTCTTTAACGCCCAAGCCTTCCCCAAGCCCCGTGACTTGGGATGACCTTCTCCTCCAGACTTCACACACCCCACCGTCCCGCACTTCTCCAAAGCACCTGTTGGGCATTACTGTGGAGCTGACTTATCTCTACAGTTGCATTTAATTCTTTTACTAAACTGCAAATTCCATGAAGTCAGGGATGCTCTCATCCCAATTTGGTACCTTCCTCGTCTAGTTCTTCATCAGTATGGCCTCAATTGGGCTGAACCGAGACGCCATAGGCTTGATAAGTCAAGAAGATAAACCTCAGCTAGTCTGCTAGAACTGCAGAAAAGATGGAAGGCATCTCAGAGGCCAACTGCTCTGACCTGTGCCCAAACAGGAATCCAGGTTACAACACTGTCCACAGATGGTCGGCCATTCAGCCTTCACTGACTATCCCCTGGGATAGCCTATTCAACTTGTGGATTGTGCTAAATGTTAGAAATTTTCACCTCCCATCAGGCTTATGCCTCTCAGCTATTGTGCCTAAACAAGGCTCGGCCTCCTTCCACATGACAGACTGGCATTCTGTCATTTCCCCATCTTCTCTTTTCCAGGATATACGCCACAGAAGCCTTTAAAACAGGTTCTATGCCTTGGTCACCACCAGAGTTATAACAGGGCTCCCTTACATTTCCATAGAGCCCCGGTTCCTTCCACTGATTTTAGATGACTTCCGAGGTCCCTTCCAGCTCTCTCTTTACGATCCTGTAATTAGTGTGTGGCAGAGTCTCCAGGCCCTCCCAATCTATCTAGAGGCCTACGTGACTGGGAAGAGGCCCTTCATGGTAAGAGGAAAGACAGGAAGAGGGGGAGTTTGGAGAAAAAGACGAGATCAGTTTGGGTCCTCCTACATTCTCTATTTAAGGAAGGGACCCAGGGCAGCCACCTCAACATTTCCCATCCAGCTGATCACCTGGACTTTATCACTGTCTCTATAACTCATCTTCCTGAAAGATCAGATCAACTCAGAAACTCACAGCTCTTCAGTACCCCTTGCCCCTACCTTGAATTAGAGAAGGCAGAGGGTGGAGACTAGAGACCTCCTTCCCAGATCCAGATTTAAGGAGGGATCCTCTCCCACTGGGGTCCAGGCCTTCCTTGCGCCCCCACATGAGGATCCCCCTTTTCCATCTTTTCAACTTCTTTTCATATCTCATCTTCCTTGGTATATTGTGAGCTCCTTGAGAGTAGAGACTGTCTTTGGTCCTTTGTATCCAAAGCACTTAATTCATAGCCTGGTGCATAGGAGATGATTAATAAATGTTTCCTGACATGACTGACTGACATGTTGAATTTGTGATATCTAGTAGAGCTTCTTAAACTAAACCCCATATGGGGTGGTGACCCACACTTTAAGAAGCGCTGAAGGGGTTGCAAGTGGAAAAAGTTGAAAAGCCCTGATCTTGAGGACATCCCATTCAAGATGTCTACTGGACAGTTGGAGATGCGAGTCTGGAGGTTAGGGGCTAGCTGAGTAGATCTGAAAATAATCAGCATAGAGGTAATAACTGAATTCATTAGAGTTGGAATGGTATAGAGGAAGAAGAGGGCTCAGGACAAACCTCCTCAGAACCTCTTCAGCTGGCAAATGTGGTGCTGAGAACTGAACACAATTCTGCAGAAGCGGCCTTGCAAGGGCAGAGGCCGTGGGACTCGTTCCCTCTAGGGTCCTGGACAGCGTGCTTCTCTTAGCACTCACTGAGAGGATGTCAACTTTTGGGGCTCCCATGCTGCACTAAGCTCTTACCCCTCCAAAACCCTTGTTTCTTCTTCACAAGAACCGGCTTCTAGCTCCCCTTTCCCCAACTTGTATTTGGAAAGGTGATTTTCTGAACCCAAGTACAGAATTTTACATTGACCCCTGTTGGATTTCATCTTGGGACACTGAGCCCAATGCTCAAGCTAGCCAAGGTGTTTTTGGATCAGGCTTTGTTCAATTCAACTGGGCCCAGGAAGGATTTGGTCAGACTGAGAACACAGACTGCTTGTTTTTTACTTCACTAGCTTGGCTCTGGCTTTTCAGAAGTATGTAAATCACATTTTATTTTCAAATATCCATAAGAGAAAGGCTGAGCCTGACAACTGTATGCCTTATTTAAATAAATCATTCAGGTCAGATGCTTTTCTGGGAAAAAAGAAAAAGTTCTTAACCCCCGGGGATAAAGAGAGTCCCTAATTAAAGGGCTCTTTAGATAAAAGAATAAAGAGCTTACAAGTTATAACTTATAAGTAGCTTCTCTGTTCATTGAGTTTTTAATTCACGCTCAGGCCCCAATAAAGCAACATTTTAATCAATCTTCACAGATTAAAGCGAGTTCATTTGAAGAGCAACAATATGGACTGGTCAGAAAAGAATATTCTTCCTTGGTAGGAAGCCTCCTTCTTACAGCCACACCATTGAGTCGGCTATTTCTAGACTCTGGCACTGATTAACATTTATCTATGCTCAAAGTACTACAACCCCCTCCCACACACACCCCACTTTTTTCTCTCAAAAGTAAAACGCCCTTCCAAAGACACTGAAGGGAAGATGCGCTCCTCAGTTTAACAAGGAAACACATTTAACGGCAACTGAACTCCATGGATTTCAATGTCAAATTGGGAACTGATCACAATTTGAATCCTGGGTGACTTCACTCCTTGGAGTCCATTTCCTCATATATAAAATAAGGAGGCTCAATTAGATGATTTTTTTCCTCTGTTGAAATAAGTTGTATTGATGCTTTTGTTTTTATATGGTAGCCAACGTGTGTATCTCGCTGAAAGGTTTGCAAATTGTTTTATATTTTTTATCTCATTTGCTCCTCTGGTGCTTTTTTCATAAAGAGGTTAACGCTTTTCATCTATGTTGTTGTTCTTGTTGACACTGCCCTCTCTATTTTGCTTATTTCTCTGGGTAGCAATTGTACAGACCCCCCACCCCACTCTCCCTGAATTCCTCATCTTTGTCATGTTTTACCGCACAATAATAATCCATTGCTTTCATCTACCAGAGTTTTTCTTTGATTCCACAAGCAAGGGCCATGACATGGTTTATAATCTTTTGTTACTGCTCTGAATATTTTGGAATGACCTGAAGCCCTGCAATTTGTCTTTGAAATCAAGCCCTTCTAGCAATGTGTCCCATTTGCCAGGCTTCCCCAAATCGCACAGACATTGGCTATTCTCCTCTTTTTTTGTCTCTGTCCATATGTATCCCCCTCCCAGTTATGACTAAATGGAAGGATGGCTCATACGTATTCCTTAGGGAGGCAATTAATAACCAATCAACCAACAAGAATTTCTGAAGCACCTAATATGCGCCCAGCACCATGCTGGGTGCTGGAAAACAAATACCAGGTGATTTCTAATCTCAAGGAGCTTACGTGCTAATGAGATGACAACAAATACAACACAGGCATATCGAGAATAAAGACAGAGAAAGGGACAGCTAGGTGGCTCAGTGAATAGAGTGCTGGCCCTGGAATCAGGAGGACCTGAGTTCAAATCCAGCCTCAGACACTTACTAGCTGTGTGACCCTGGGCAAGTCACTTAACCCCAATTGCCTAGCCAGAAAAGAATAAAGACAGCAAGAGAAAATCCAATCAAAAAGGGAGGGATGGAGGCTGCTAGTTGGGATGATCAGGAAAGGCTTCATGTAGAAGCTGGAGTTGGAGCTGCAGCTCAGTCTTGAAGAGAGGGACTCTATGAGGAGAAGCTGAGGACGCGATGCATTCCAGGCATCGGAGACAGAGGATCTAAAGGCATGGTGACGATGGGTCGCTATAGGTGAAGGACAGACAGGAGGCCATTTTGGTTGGAACACAGAGTACGGGGAAGGGATCTATGTACAAAAAGCCTGGAAACAGCTTGGGGCTGGGTTACAGAGGTCTTTCAGAGTTTTATCTTTTATCTTAGAGTTAAGAGGGAGCCGCTGGAATTTACTGAATATAAGAATCACCAGTTCAGATGTGTGCTGAAAGAAAATCATTTTGGCAACAAAGAATCAATCTGACTTGGCTTTAGTGCAGGATAAAAACAAAAGGAACATCTGATAGAAGCCTTTGGTCACTTTATGTTGCAGTACTGAGGATAGCCTGAAAATAGCTAAAGTTTATGCAGCTGAAGAGGATGAAGAAAGAGGTAAAGAAATCCTACGAGGAGCTTCAGAAGACCCTCTAAATACAGTCAAACCACTCTGGTACTCAGTAACTTCAATGCAAAGTTAAGACTAGGAGAGGATGGTGAGAAATATGCAAAGAGGTATGAAGAAGATCAAAGACTTACAGACACACGTGCCTCATGCCTTTATACCATAAAAACTTTCTTCAAGAAAAGACCTGGCAGTTGTTGGATGTGCAGAACACCAAATAATACCACAAAGAATGAAGCTGACTATGTTTTAATAGAAAGGAAAAGACTTGTTTTTGATGTAGACGTCATCCCTAGATCAGCCAACTACATATATAGCTAGCTAGACCATTGACTATCAGGGCAAAAATCGTAGCGGTAAAAAGCAAGAAGAATGATGGCAGAAAAAAGATATAGCATACATCTGAAATAACTCAATCATGAACTATTTAGACAAGAATGGAAAAAATGGGCAATGAATAACAGAAATGACATAAACACCAATTTATAATAATTTATATACAAGGTTAATCCAATTACATTTGGACTAAACCAATTATGATAATTTTATATACTAGTTGGACCTATGTAAATCAATTGCCACAATATGGAAGTCAAAAGAACTTAAAAAGCAGCTAATTAGTCAACCGACACATGACCTTCTTGTGAAGCAGGGAGAGATTGGTAGCCACAGCAACATCACTTTAGAATATTGTTATTCAGTCGTTTTTCCATCACATCACATTTCCAAACACCACTTGGGTTTTCTTGGCAAAGATACTGGAGTGGTTTGCCATTTCCTTCTCCACGCTTATTTTACAGATGAGGAAACTGAGGCAAATAAGGAATGACTTGCCCAGGGTCACACTGCCAGTAAGTGTCTGAGACTAGATTTGAACTTCTGAAGATGAGTCTTCCTGATTCTAAGCCCAGCACTCTATCCACTGAACCATCTAGCTTCCCTTGGAATATAAACTCATTTGTAAAATACCGTGAAGAAAGGTGATAGAGGATTATGAGCAGAATCTCTGCCTAAAGCAGAGGAGTAATAGAGAGCAAAAGCAGTCTAAAGAAAATTCAGTCAGAAAACCAAAGAAGCAAAGTTATCCCAAGGGCATACAGGGATGAAAATACAACAAACAGGAAAAATGGAAAAGCTCTGGTAAGATTTTTACCATCAAAAACAAGGTAGCCATGAAAAGCTGCCAGACGGGACCAAGTATATGTAAAGGCAATCTGTGCTGGAGGCAACGCGTGTATGAAGGCATCGAAGGATCAATCCACAAAATATCTGACAGAGGGGACAAGACAACAAAGCCATGAAAAAATCTCAGCAGCAACTCCCACGCCTCCTGATTGCTATTCCCACTTCCCCATCTGATCAGTTGTTACCCTTCATGCTCAAAGAGGACCACCGTGTCATCACTATGTCGGGGTCAAGGTACAGTGTGTTGGACCATCGCTGATCAGACCAGGAGCTTGGAAGGCTCTGCCACAGGTGGGGCACAAATGGTCCACATGAATATCTGGTGTGGAGATGTCTCATGTTTCTTCTGAGCTACTGCAGTTCTGCTTTGCTCATGCACAGTGCCTTCTTCGATGCAAGCACGCCATGCTAGGAGGTTCTCCCAGGTCTCATAATCAATTCTAACGTTCTTCAGAGAAACCTTTCATTCAGTTTCCTGGCACGGCGCTGGTAGACTGCCCGGGTTTCACAGGCATGTAGCAATGAGGTCAACACCATGGCTCTGTAGACCATCAGTTTGGTAGGCAGTCTAATACCTCTTCTCTACCATACTTTCCTTTGGAGCCTCCCAAACACTGAGCTAGCTCTGGCAATGTGTACATCCCTGGAAAGTATGCTACCAAAGTAAGTGAACTTATCCACAGCATTCAAAACTTCTCCATTTACTGTAACTGATGTTCCATATATGGATGGCGAGGTGCTGCCCGGTGGAGAACCCCTTGTTTTCCTGGTGTTAAATGTCAGGCCAAAATTAGTACAAGTGGCAGAGAATCCATCCGTACTCTGTTGCATCTCAGCCTCAGAGGATGCACTGAGTGCATAATCATCTGTGAACAAAAAGTCACACACCAATTCTCCTTCCACTTTGATCTTGGCTTGTAGGCTTTTTCAAGTTAAATAACTTAACGCCGGTGTGGCAGCTGACCATGTTTGTCTTCATTGAAGGCATCTGACAACATCACTGAAAACATCATGCTACAAAGCGTGGGGGCAAGCACTCAGCCTCGTTTCACTCCCCTGGTGACCGGAAAAGCGAGAGAACATCATCCATTATCCAGAACCGAAGCAAGAGTGACATTGCGGAACCAGCAGACGATACTGATGAACTTCTCTGGCCAACTGGATTTTGCCATAATCTTCCACAGGCCCTCACAACTGACAACATTAAAGGCCTTGGTCAGACTGACGAACATTGCGTGTAGGCTTCTGTTCTGGCGCCTGTCATTTTTCCTGCAGTTGTCAGGCAGCAGAGACCACATTGACCATATGTCACCCCTTTCTGAAGCCACACTGGTTTTCAGACAGATGATCATCTTCCAGGTGAAGGATCAGCCTATAAGACTCATCGATTACTTAGGTGGCGCAGTAGATAGATCACTGGCCCTGGAGTTAGGAGGACTTGAGTTCAAATTTGGCCTCAGACACATAACACTTACTACAGCTGTGTGACTCTGAGCAAGTCACTCAACCCCAACTACCTCACCAAAAAAAAAAAAGACTCATCTACATACAAATTGAGGCCATCCTCAATGAGGATATTACTAAGAGACAAACCAGTTTTCAAAAGCAATAGTCTATAATGGATCACATCTTTACCATTTCTCAAATGACTTAAAGATGCAAAGAACATAAGATCCCACTGTGTTTACAGTTTATTGATTATGAAAAAAAATTTGATCTGGTAGAGCAAAATGCTATTCTTCTAAGAAGGCATCATGCATACATCAAAATCTTTGAAGACCCTTTGAAAGATATACCAGAAATAACCCTGTTCAGTGGTCCTCTGATCATAAACAAGTAGGGAAACCTATGTTCCACAAAGATGTTTGTCAACATGACGGCGGAGGCCCACGAAGAATCTAGGCTGAAGAGGGGATCCTTGTGGATGGTGAGGCCCTCCAGATGCCCCTGACGCAGATGACATCACATTGGTTTTATCAAGCCCCAGAACTTCGCGGAACTTGCTTAGAGATACGTAACTACTCAAAAGAGCTCGGCCTTACTATCCTCACAGGGAAGACCAAGTGGATGAAGAAGACCTATTGCCAAGATTATGACGTGCAGTTGAACAGATACCCTCTACAGTTGGCCCATCAGCACAGAGGTCTAAGTCCAGCAATGCAAGTGGATGGAGCCCCATATTAAAGGAAAGGAGGAGAGACGGCTGGATTGCCTTTAGGAAAATGCTTCTTTAATGACCCTAAGCTTCTCCTAGAAACAAAGGCTCATCTTTAAAATACTCTTTTACTGGTACTGTCGTATGGCTGTGAAACATGGAATACCGCAAATATTCCAGGAGTATCACGCAGCTGGCAATAAGAAGGTACATGGTGGGTATCAGCAGATGGCAACATGTGGCCAATGAAGAACTTCAGAGAAGAATAGGAGTTAAAAAAACCAACATGAAGGAAGTGTATGATAGGAAAACAGGCTGATCATGGTGAGGGCCAGTACTCCGCTGATAGCCTTTTCTCTTTCAAGAGAAATCCAGGAAGCCTTCCAGCATGCTGGGTGAACTCTTCCCCCTTCTCATGGCAAAATTATGGGAGGGCACGGAGAAGATCAGCACAGAACAGGCAGTCTGGATCCCTGGGAACATCCCAATTAATGAGAGTAGAGTTCCCTTTGAGTAACTGAATACTGAGCCACTTGCCTGGAGGAAAGTGTTTTCATTCACATTTCTCTCACTATTAGTGACTCAAAGCATACTTTCATGTGGTCATTTATACTTTACAAATAATCTTTTGAAAACTATGCCTTTGGCCACTTGTTTATTAGTAAATGGCATTAGGCGATCTCTGAATTCCTGCCAGATCTAGCTCTTATGACCCTACAACAAGACTCTAGATGGCCCTTGATTTTTCTTTGATATTTCTTCTACAACATGCAGGGCGTTCCCCAGAATAGGCACTAGACAAGATGGGTTAGGTAAGACATATGCCAAAAACACCTACCATGTGCCTAACACTGTACCAAATGGTGCTTAAACCTGGTGAAGGAAGCATAGAATTGTATCGTTCCCCTATGCCATGAGTGGTGATGGCTAAATGTGTCCTAACCATTTTGTTCCAACTTCAGTAGAGATTCACCTACAGAAGTCTGTTAAAGACGTGAGTCAAGGAAGCTCTTTAGGAGAAAGAGAAGAAATAGTTAGCTCTAGAAGAAATGATAACTATGGAGACTTAGAAGAGATCTGGGAACACGCGTATGAACTCAAGCAGAAGCAGGAGAATGACTTACCTGACGAATGCCATGACGTAAAGGAAGACTCGAGAACTCTGATCAACGCAGTAACCAGTCACGAATTCAGAGAGACTGATGCTTAAGCACGTGTACTGATGACCGAAAAAGAGCTGGTGGACAAGAGGTGCAGAGTGAGACATACACCTTCAGGCACAGTCTATGGGATGATTTGTTTGCTTAACTGTAATTACTCATAAAAAGGGGGCCTTTGAGGTAGAGAGAGGGAATTGTCAGGAGGTGACAATAACGCTAGAAAAGAGCATCAGTAAAGCATCTTTTAAAATAAGGAGAAAAAAATAAGAAAATAAGAAGTAAGAAGTAGAATCTCTACACCCTTTGCCCTAGAGACCTCTTGGCATAGGGACATACCAATATGGATCACCCATGGGCCATGGACTTAGGTTCACATTCGAGGGAGGTACTTTCAGGTTAAGTGTATCCCACTTGATTTAAGCCCCTACCATGAAACTAGATACTTAGTTATTATCATGCTAACAGAAATAGGAGCATAGATCAGCAAAACCTCTTAATTAGGACAGACAAGAAAAATTGAAAACCATCAAATATTTTCAGTAATAATTTTCTAATGTGTGTGTTCCCAGCACTCTGTACTTACTGCTTTCTGATCCGCAAGATGGAGAAGAGCACAAAGGCTGTCTGACGGCTTGAGGCCCTGTCCCTCTGGCTCTCATTTGCCCCTGGGTCTCTGCTGCAGCATCTGCAGCCTCAAAATGTCCTGGAAGACCTTGGATGAGCCTCAGTATTGAGGGCTAGGTCCGTGACTCAAGACCTCTTGCCATCTTCCCTGTATAATACATCTATTAGACTTCTACTCATCTCTTCATCATGACAATATCTTCTTGCTGCCAGAACAGCATCCATCCCATGAGGATTTTAAATATCGGTGACTCTCATGAGGCCTGACTCTTTAGGGTCTGGATCCTCTAGCGCCTAAGAGGATGGGAACATATTTGTTACACATCACATTGGGAACTAGAAGTTTCTCCAGGTAACCGGGAAATAAATCTTTGCAGTAAGTTCCTGCAGCAAAGGTCTCACTTCTAAGATATATAAGGAACTAATTCAAATTTTGATAAGTCATTCTCCAACCAATAAATGGTTGAAGGATATAAATTGTTGTGTTTGTCCTTCATTCTCAAAGAGGACCACGACATCAGGAAAGTGATGACACGACTTGCAACTGACTTTGATTTAAGTGAAGGAGGGCTATGCAGGGTCAACAGCCTCACTTTCTCCTCTAGAGCCATCTGGGTCCAGTTCCCAGATATTCATCAGGACTAACAGATCTTTTCACAGTAGAAAAGAATTGGAAACTAAGGAGGTATTTCTCAATTGGGGAATGGCTAAACAAATTATGGTATATAAATGTAAGAGAATACCTTGCTATAAGAATTGTGCTGTAAAAACGATGAAAGGGGGAGTTTCAGGGAAATCTGGAAAGACTTGTATGAACTGATGCAGAGTGAGGTGATGAGAACCAAGACAATATTTTATACAATGACAAAACTGTAAGGCAAACAACCTTGGGAACTCTGATTGATACACTGACCAGCTATGATTCTGGATGACCAATGATGAAGCATGCTGCCCATCCCCAGAGAGAAGAGAGAGAGGGTATAGACTTGGTACAGAATGAGACACTATTCTTTGGCCATGGCTGACGCTGGAATTTGTTTTGCTTGACTATGCATTTTTATTATGAAGGTTTTGTTTTTCCTTTTTTTTTTCCATTTGCAGGGGAGGTAGGAAAGGGAAAATTGATTTTTGTTCATTAAAAAAATTAATTAAAAAAGAAACATTAGCTTCTTCCTCTTTTGTTTGTCTCATGTTACACATGAAACTGGAGAATGATGTTTGTATTTTAATTAAATATTACTTTACGGATTATAAAAACAGACAAATGAAAGATCATTATCGGTTTAAGTAATAAAGCAATGCTTCATAGAATAGGTAGAATATAAGCTGGTTCTTCAATGAATGTGATATTTGTAGGGGTAGTGTGAGATAAAGGAAGGAGCACTGAGTCTGGAGGCAGAACTGGTTTCAAACTCCAGCTCAATTTTTCATGATCCATGTGATTTCGGGAGAAGTCACTTATGCTGTCTGGGCATCAGTTTCTTTATCTGAAAAATGAGGTGGTTGGACCAGAAAGTCTCTCAGGTCCATCCTGGCTCTAAAGTTCTCTGATTCTATGACTGATGGAGAAGAACTCAATGTTTAAAATGCCTTAAAATAGCTGAACAACAGTTAACATCTACAATGTGCAAGGCTCTGTGCTAGGGGTCACAGTGGATAGAGCACCAGCCCTGAAGTCAGGCGGACCTGAGTTCAAATATAGCCTCAGACACTTACTAGCTGTGTGACCCTGGGCAAGTCACTTCACCCTGATTGCCTCCCCCCAATGAGTTTACATTCTAGCTAGTAAACTAACAATATAAGATTTATTAGAGTTAATTGTGAAAGGCCTTGAATGCCAGATGAGGCAACTTGGATTTTGCCCTATGTGCAATGGAGTGCCACTCAAGATTTTTGAGCAGATAGGTGACAGAGTCTACCTTGTATTTTAGGAGGACTAGCTGCAGCTGACCTTGGAAAGCTCTGTGCTTGAGTTCTAATCTCCTCTCTGACCCTTGGTAGTGGGAGACCTAGGGCAAGTCATTTCATCTTTCTAAGTTTCATCTCTAAACCATGAATAACAGCACTTATGCTCTTCAGGGTTGCTGCAAGCTGTAAAGCCTGAAGTGCTCTTCATGTGAAGTCTTACATTCGTGTGGATTAGAGAGGGCTGAGCCTGGAGAAAGGAAGCTTAGTCAGGAGGGAGGCTGTGGTGAGGAAGAGATGAATGAGGAAGAGATGCGAATGAAGATTCCACAACGCTCGGTCACTGATTCATTCTCTGATGTGGCAGAGGCAGGGAAGGAAAAGACAAAACATCACAGTGGCACAAACTCCTGGGATGCCTCACAGGCCTAACCAAGGCAGAGGAATAAACACATCCCTAAGCAGGAAGTTGGGAGTTACACTATGGCTCCAACAGAATTATAATGATTCAATGAAACCAGCCCACGTTACTGTAGATTATAGTTTTAGTCATGTCCTACTCTTCATGACCCCATTTGGGGTTTTCTTGGCAAAGCTACTGGAGTGGTCTGCCACTTCCTTCTCCAGTTCATTTTACAGATAAGGAAACTGAGGCAAACAGGGGTAACTGACTTGCCCAGGATCACATTACTAGTAAGTATCTGAGGCTGGATTTGAACTCACGAAGATGAGTCTTCCTGATTCCAAGTCCAGTGCTCTATCTACTGTGCCATCTAGCTGCCCTGAACTAAATGTAGAACCCTGTTAAAGCCACTGGCCTCTTTGCTCCAATGTTAAGACCAGTTCTGACTTAGAAAGTCAAATGTCTTATTGAGACTCCGTCAGTAAACAAGACTTTTGTTCCCTGGGAGTCAGGCCACAAGTCGGCTCATCTCATTGCTTAAAAAAGAGCTTCCATTGTACACCAGGTGAGACTACAACTATCACTTCCTCTTTTTCATTTCTATCTAGGAAGAGATAACTAAAGAGATGGCTCAATCCCCAAATACAACCCAATCCAACACAAAGTCGTCGTCTGATAGACTGTTTCGGCATACTCACTCTTCATAAATGGGGCTAACTCAGGGAAGTTATTCAAAAACAGCAGAGCATGGGGAAAATACCAGAGAAGACTGTGGGGTGAAGACAAAATGCAAAGGGAAAAGGCCATGAAGCAAATAAGATAGGAGGGTGAGGGGTGGGGAAAGAGAAAATAAAAAGCCAATCAAGTAGAGAAGAAAGGAGAAAGAATCCCAGAGACGATCTGAAAACAAATTAGAGGGAACTGGGCACCCCCCAAAGTCAGATCTTTACACCAAAGAAGACATAGGGTCCTCCAAAAAGATCTAAGAACAATCTTAAAACTTGCATAAGACATCATTTTGGGTGCAACTGGCTCACTTTTTCTAGAGCAGAGTAAAAGAAGGAGGACCCTTACAAAGCAGGCTGAGAAAATGTTTCTGATACTAGGCCATTAAGCAGAGTTTCCAGAGGAATGCAAACAGGGATTGGGGACAGATGATCTAAATTAGAATCATGGCTCTGCCATTTATGACCTGTACAATAATACAATAGTACTTGGGAAAGTCGTTCACTTCTCGGGGCCTCAATCTCTTTATCTATATAAGGGTGGGGTTCCACTTTCACCCCAATTAAAGTCATCAGAGAAGATCTGGAAACCTCCATTGAATCAATCCATTACAAGTGTAAATGAGGTGTGAATAAGACTTTAATCGATTTAAGAGGACTATAAAAGGTTTAGCCATTGGATGAAAGGCCACACAGAAAAATTCCTGTGACTGGTTGAGAGGATTAAGTCCCAACTCTTATGTAAAAACAGCAAACCAGTTTAGAGTCCCCCCAGAGTCAATCAGGCAAGTGGTTTGGTACTGGAAGACTCCACTTCCGAGATTCTGGTTCACAAATTAGAGCCAAGCTCTTGAGAAGGAACTGCTTTTGGGAAGCGGGGTGGGCCACGCAGAGGCACAAAGGGCGTGCAAAAGGGGAACAGGGTAGAAAGAAACATGATGCTGACTTCAGGAAAGGCCAACAAGCCAAATTAAGCATAAAGCAGGGACCACATGAAAAAGGAGCAATGCTTGGAGATTCCAAAAAAGTGGTCATGCTGAGCTTCAGCTTCTCCAAACCCATCAAATTACCAAAACGCTTCCTCTACACTAAAGACATTTCTATATTTAGCCTGGCATACAAGGACTTCCACAATCTGGTTCTTCTCCCTCCCTCCCTCCCTCCCTCCTTCCCTTGGCTCCTGCCACACTCATCTGTTCTTCTGCCTCCAAATATTAGTTGGAGCTG
This sequence comes from Phascolarctos cinereus, assembly GCF_003287225.1. NCBI lineage: Eukaryota > Metazoa > Chordata > Mammalia > Diprotodontia > Phascolarctidae > Phascolarctos > Phascolarctos cinereus. The sequence continues at coordinate 244,434,699 of NW_027556402.1, read as the reverse complement.
TTTCTCCTGCTTACACAAATCCTACCTAGTTCCATAATCCACATCACACCTACCTCTTCCTTGACGATCTCAGTTAAAAGTGCTCTTTCTCCTCTGATTTATTACAATCCTTATTTTCTGCATCACTCATCTGACATCTATTGCTTACTGCCTTACAATGATCTTATCCCATCAATTAATCAATTAATTAATTGTTTGATTGATTTTTAGTTTTTCAACATTCACTTCCGCAAGATTTTGAGTTCCAAATTTTCTTCCCTCCCCACCCCAAGACATGCATTCCGAATACCCCTTCCCCTAATCAGCCCTCCCTTCTCTTATCCCCTTCCCCTTCTATTTTCCTGTAGGGCAGGATAGATTTCTATACCCCATTGTCTGCATATCGTATTTCCCAGCTGCATGTAAAAACAATTTTTAACATTTGTTTTTAAAACTTTGAGGTCCAAATTCTCTCCCTTTCTCCCTCCCCACCCACCCTCATTGAGAAGGCAGGCAGTTTGATATAGGTTATACATGTGTAGTCATGCAAAACACTTCCATAATAGTCATGTTGTGAAAGACGAACTATATTTCCCTCCATTCTATGCCACTCCTCATTTATTCAATTCTCTCCTTTGACCCTGTCCCTCCTCAAAAGTGTTTGCTTCTGATTACCCCCTCCCCCAATCTACCCTCCCTTCTATCATCTCCCCCTCTCTTATCCCCTTCCCCCCCTGTTTTCCCATAGGGTAAGATAGATTTCCATACCCAATTGAGTGTGATTGTTATTTCCTCCTTAAGCCAAATCTGATGACAGTAAGATTCACTCCTTTCTTCTCACCTCCCCCCTTTCCCCTTTACTGTAAAAGCTTTTTCTTGCCTCTTTTATGTGAGATAATTTACCCCATTTTACCTTTCCATTTCTCCTTCTCCCAGTACAATCCTCTCTCACTCTTTCATTTTATTTTATTTTATTTTATTTTGGTTAGGCAATTGGGGTTAAGTGACTTGCCCAGGGTCACACAGCTAGTAAGTGTCAAGTGTTTGGTCTGAGGCTGGATTTGAACTCAGGTCCTCCTGACTTCAGGGCCCGTGCTCTATCCACTGCATTTATTTTTTAGATATCATCCTTTCACATTCAACTCACCCTGTGCCCTCCATCTATATATATTCCCTTCAACTACTCTAGCACTAAGAGAGGTCTCATGGGTTACAAATATCATCTTTCCATGTAGGAAATGTAAACAGTTCAACTTCAATAAGTCCCTTATGATTTCTCTTTCCTGTTTATCTTTTCATGCTTCTCTTGAGCATGTATCTGAAAGTCAAATTTTCTATTCAGCTCTGGTCTTTTCATTAAGAATGCTTGAAAGTCCTCTATTTCATTGAATATCCATTTTCTCCCTAAAGGATTATATTCAGTTTTGCTGGGTAGGTGATTCTTGGTTTTAATCCCACCTATTTCCTTTGACCTCCAGAATGTCATATTCTAAGCCCTCCATTTTTATCCTCTAGATTGTATGCTTCTCAATGACCGGTGCCCTGTCTCATAGATAGCTTTTGTATATGACCTCCTAGAAACGATTACATAGGTGCTATAATCATAACATAAAACTTATTTTTCTTGGAATACTATTGTGCCATAAGAAATGATGAACAGGCTGACTTCAGAAAAACCTGGAAAGACTTGTATGGTCTGATGCTGAGTAAAGTGAGCAGAACCAAGAGAACGTTGTACACAATAACAGCCACGTTGTGCAATGATTAATATTGATAAACTTAACCCTTCTCAGCAATACAAGGATCTAAGACATCTGCAGAGGCCTAATGATGGAAAATGCTGTCCACATCCAAAGAAAGAGCTATAGAAGTCGAATCGCTATCTTTTTTTTTTCTCTTCTGTTGAGTTCTGTTTCCTCTTTCTGATGGTTCCTCCTATTGGTTCTAATTCTTACTTACAACATCACTAATGTGAAAACATGTCTAATAGGAATGTAAATGTATAGCCTATATCAGATTGTGCGCCGTCTTGGGGAGGGTGGTGCGGAGGAAGGGGGAGAAAAAATTTAAACTCAAAAGCATATGGAAGTGACTGTTGATAAATCAAAATAAGTTAATAAAAGAAAAAAAAGAAAAAAACCCTTATTTTTCTGAGGAACTGTTTTCTTCATTATGCCATAAGCATATCAGACAAAGATACCCTCACAGACTGGAAGCATTTTTAACAAATCTGGTCATAAACTTCACTTTATTTGATTGTCTACTCCAATCAGGCCAATCTCCTCACTATTATAGAATCATAGGAGTTCACCGGTCATCAGGTACAAGCTGTACCTGAAATACAAGTCCTGCTCCCAGCCCCTGCCATCTGCCATGTCTGACAAAGGCCTGGCTCCCACCTCTGATTAAACACTCCTGCTAAGGGCCAGACTTTTGACAGCTCAGCTCCAAAGGTCAGGGAGGCATTACTTCGGGCTGAGATGAAATCAACCTTCCTACAGTCTTTCATGGATTCTAATTCTAGAGCCACCCAGAGTAAGACTTGAAAACCTTTTCCCCCAAGACCACAGTAGTTCCATTTTCTTTAAGCCCTTTTCTGTAAAAGTAACCAGCATTTCTATAACACTTTAAAGCTTGCAAACCACTTTACGTATATTAATTACCTTACTGCATCCTTGCAACAGCCTGTGAAGTAGCTGCCATCATTATTTTCACCTTACAGATGAGGACACTGACTTGCCCCAAGGTCACATGGCTGAGACAGGACTAGAACTCAGTCTTCATGACTCCAGGTCTTTCACTCTAGCTATCCTATCACCACACGTACAAGGGATGCGTTATTAAAAACGCCTTCCTAATTCTTTCAGCCATTCATTGTATGTCATTTTCAAATCACCTCCCTGTTCCCCGAGAATAGTGCCCTTACTCCTGCTTCTGCTTAGGCTCTTTCTCTGCCCAGTACGTCCTGTCTTCCTTTCCACCCATGCCAATCTCCTCCACCTCCCGAGGCCCATATCACTCTGGCCCGCGCTGGTCTCTTTCCTTCTTGACCTCCCTGGGGAGGCCAGACGCTGGGCCACACATTTGGGCATTAATTACCCTGTGTATTATACCGCTCTCTAATTGCTTCATCCACTCAAAACCTTTCTAGGCGCCCTAACGGCAGGGAGACCTTGTTCGTATTTAACCTGCAGTTCTTACTCAGCGGGTGTCTGCTGAAGTAAGCTCTACTACGAAATCGGATGTGTGTCCTCACAGAGACGTTCCCCGGCGGACACGAGAAATGAGACCCTGAGCCCTGGCGAGATCAGGGTTCCCCAGTGGAGAGTCAAGTGTGGGGAAAGCCGAAGGAGATGGGGCCATCTGGTGAAGCCTGGGGTGGGATACCCCTAAATCCTTGTGCTTCGAGTTACTCATCTTGTCCTGCACTGTCAACCTGTCAACTTGGAATCTTCTCGATCCTCCGCCAAGCAAGAAAGGTGGCACTATCTTATGGTGTCAGTTTGATGCACTTCAGAAAGCATGGCAACCCTATCCAGACTCTGACTCCAGCAAACAGTGACTGATCCAGAATCTGACTCTGGTGTGTGGTGACAGGTCCAGACTCTGACCCCCACACACAGAGACGAATCCAGAATCTCACCATGGTACACAGTGACCGATCCAGACTCTGGCCCTGGTGTGCAGTGATCAATCCAGAATCTGGCCCTGGTGCACAGTGATCGATCCAGAATCTGCTCTTGGTACCCAGTGACTGATCCAGAATCTGAGTCTGGTGTGCACTGACAGGGCTAGCCTCTGACCCCCATGCACAGAGACAAATCCAGAATCTCACTGAGGTACACAGTGGCCAATACAGAATCTGGCCCTGGTGCGCAGTGATCAATCCAGAATCTGGCCTTGGCACACAGTGACTGATCCAGAAGCTGACTCTAGTGTGCAGTTGCCGGATCTAGACTCTGACTCCCACATACAGAGATGAATCCAGAACCTCAATCCAGAACCTGGCCTTGGGGTGCAGTGACTGATCCAGAATCTGGCTCTGGTGTGCGGTCACAGGTCTAGACTCTGACCCCCACGTACAGAGATGAATCCAGAATCTCAATCCAGAATCTGGCCCTGGCACGCAGTGACTGATCCAGAACCTGGCCTTGGTGTGCAGTGATCAATCCAGAATCTTGCCTTGGCATACAGTGACTGATCCAGAATCTGACTCTGGTGTGTGGTGACAGGTCTAGCCTCTGACCCCATGCACAGAGATGAATCCAGAACATGGCCTTGGTGTGCAGTGACTGATCTAGCACCCAACAGTGTCTGCAGCATTCTGCTTTCTCACCGCCAGGCTCTCTCTCCAGAGGACAGCAGTGTGCTTGGTCACTAAGGCCATCACTCAGAGTGGGGGGACTTTGTAGTGATCTTTCCTTTTAATTGTCGTCATTGTGTATGTGGTTCTATTTTGCTTTATTTCTCTGAATTCCCCCTATTTGCCATTTCTTACAACATGACATTTACGTATGAGTCTGTTAACCATTCCCCCCCAGCAGACATGGGCTTTGTTTCCAGCTCTTTGCTCCTGCGGTTCCCACCTTCTCCAGGAGGCCTTTCCTGATCTGCTGCCATTCCCTGGACCCTGTGGTCTTCCTGCCACGTGGTGTCCATCTTGTATGACGTAGCTATTTCCCCTGCTGGACTGAGACTTCTTTGAGCTCAGGGACAGTGCTTTTGGCTTTATTTTTAACTCCAGTCCTTAGCACTCCACTTGGCATAGCATAAGTGCTTGGCACAGTAACAAATGCTTATTAGCTGATCGACATATTCCAGGGACCAGGGAATATTACTATAAATATTTGGGTATCTCTTGGCCCATAAATGCTTTTTGATAATAATAAGGAAAAGGCCTGTGTCTTCTTAGGGCTACATAGTGGGTATTTGAGAAAAGTTACATAGGATTCCCAAAGGTCCCTTTCGATCCACGGCATCTGTGAATGCTGCTTCCTATCCACTGTATTGCTCAGCTGCCTTGATGCCAGATGAGAACTTTCAGAACCAGTTTTTAAGATCTGGGCAATTGGAAAGGAAAAAGGGCAGTGAAGCTGTGGTTGTAGCAGCTGACTTCAAAGAATCTATGGGGTCAAGGCAACAGCAGCCAACTGGGTGCGACTGGCTGCACCCTAGAACCACAGCCAAAGAAAGAAGATGGAGGGCAGGAAATCAAGGAGATTCTTGGAGGAACCTCCCCAGAGAAATCTGAACCACACCCAGTCCCCTCATCATGACAAACACTCTCAAAGACCTACAAGTGGGCTCAGCTGAATTTCCAGAGAGCCCCCTCCTACCAAATGGGGGCAGCATCCTCACTCCGGCTCTAGGCGCTCCCCAAATCCAGGCCTGCAGTGCCTTCACAGCAAGTGTGCTCCTCCCAGTTGCAACAGATGGCTCCTGGGGGGCTTCCCCCTACTTCCTGGTGGTAGAGGAGAGCAGCTGTCACCCAGGTAAGCAGGGGGTTGTACCTCCAGGGAGCTGTTAAAGTTTGTAACAGAGACCTCCCTTCCTGCCCAGAATGAATGTTGGCCTTGACCTCTGAATTTTGAGAACCCCCCTCCCCTGAGCAAGCTCACACGTGGTCAGTACAACCAGTCAGCATTCAGTCCTCAAGCACACACCAAGTACCCAGAAACATGGGGCATGCTAGGCACTATGGCAAGGGGTGCATACAAAAATGAGGAAGACGCTAAGCTACCCTACCAGAGCCTGCGGTTTGGCAAAAGAGGCCCATCACGTATTGTCTGATGACTACGATATTGTATGTGGTATGTGGTAACCTAAGAGGGGTACACAGTGGAGCTCAGAGTGAGGACAGGTCATTCCCCACTCACAGGAATTGTGGTCAGCACACAGAAAAAACATGCAAGGTCATTTTAAGAGGAGGTCCCAAGCAGCTGAGGGCATCAAGAAAGGCTTGGGTTCAAATTCTGCCTCAGACATTTAACCTCTCTCAGCTTCAGTTTCCTTAGGTGTAAAACAGAAAAATGTGCATCGCTTGTTTGAAGCTCCAATGAGATCATGCGTATAAAGTTCTATACAAATGTCATGATTGCATAATCAGCTTCATCTTTTATGACGCTGTTCAGTGCTTGGGGAAGAGAGACAGGGACTTTTTGCTGTGAGAGTAGGAAAACAGAGCTGAGGGCACCAGCTCGATTTCCTGACCCCTCTCTCCCTTCCCCCATTCCCCCTTTGCCCTTGTCACTAAGGCTAGAGGGCAATTTTCTGGCCTGGATGCTAACTGTCAGGAGGGATGATTGGAGAGAAAAGAGTAACTGAAGGCTGGTGTAAGTATTTATCCCCAGTTCCTACTAAGGCTCAGAGAAAACTATAGGGTGTATAGCCTGAACTCTGGGTAGGAAAGTAAAAGGAATTCACTCGCCCTGATATAACCAGGAATAAGAACTAGGGGCTTTCTATGGGCTGGTAGTGGTGAGAAGAAGCCACTCCTTGGCCTGTCACCTGGATGTGATGAGGCCTCTTTAACAAAGATGTTGGGGAAAATGTGTTGACTATTCCCTCACACTTGATGGTCTTATAAGAAAGGTGATAAACCAGGGGCAGCTAGGTGGCACAGTGGATAGAGCACCAGCCCTGGATTCAGGAGGACCTGAGTTCAAATCTGGCCTCAGACATATAACACTTACTAGCTGTGTGACCCTGGGTAACTCACTTAACCCCCACTGCCCAACCAAAAAAAAAAAAAGGTGATAAACCCAGGCCTCCTTCCTAGTTAGGTGGGGACAAGTGAATTTCTTCTACCGTCTCCCCAGCAGAATGTAGGCCTTCTGTGTATGCCACGGAACAGGAAAATCTATACCTTCCTCTGAGTCTTTTTGGGGCTGGAAATAGAAGACACACACCATATGCCACCTCAACTCTCATGATACCTCTAGAAACCAGAATCTAGTGAAGGCAAATCACCCTAAAGAATTCTTTAGAACTCTCAAACTCTCAAAGAGGCATTTAACAACCCTGAAGACATAGGAAGGCTGGAGGGTAGAAACTGAGTTGGTGTCCTTTGACCTTTGCCCCAAGTATCCACAAAACCCTCTGTCCACCCAACCTTTTCCATGTCAGCTTCTTCAAACTCCCTCCTTGAAAAAAGTATCCACGATATACAGGTGAGAATCTTCAGAATAAGCTACTAGCTTTTGCTCCTTTATTTTCTTAATGCTTAGCTATATATTTTTGGCTTGTGCCCACCTCTGATTGAAATCACAAAGTCTCAAAGATGCTGATTTGGCAGGGGCAAATCACAAATATAAAAAACATTTTTAAACTTTAAAATAAGCAGTGGCCAAAGCGTCATCTAAATAACTGCATATAAGCAGAGTTCAGCGTCATCCCGAGCCTTTCTTCTTGCAGGTTCGTGCCCCCATGTCTAGAATACACGCCATTATTATGTAGATACTTACATGGATACACATTGTCCCTCCTGATACCCCATAGGCAACTTGAGGCCAGGGGTGGTTCCATTTTTGTCTCTACCCAGTAGGGAGCACAGGGTTTGACACCTAGCTGGCATTTAAGCAATGCTTGAATGCTTGATCCTAGGATTGAACTGAGGAAAAGGATCCTGAAGAGTCAGGTAACAAGGATTTATTCAGTACTCACTTATTATGCACCTACTGGGCTGAGTGCTTTGGGAAATGTAGTGTTTAGGTATGACATTATCTCTACCTTCACAGACTTGAAAATCTTATATGGAGATATGACAGAAATGGGAAATACATGGGAGGCCAAACCTCATAGAATAGGTGAAACCAAAAACCAAGTGCATTTTCAGCACAGTTTGACCCTGACCCAACTTAGAAGAGAAAGACAGCCCAACACGAGCGTCTTTCATTGGCCCCACTTCTGAGCTCCTAAGAAGCTTTAGCCTTGCAGCAGATAAGGACAGGCATGTAACTAGTATTCCCGGGATTACAGAATATGAAGAGTCAGTGGCTGAGACTACGTAGAAATGACACGTGGACCACTGTACACGTGAGACTGAGTCAGAAACCTGGGCTCAGTGATTTCTGCCAACAGACCATTTCCTTTACCCAATCTCCATAGGCAGCTTTAGGCTGGAGAACTCTGCTTTTCTTTGGGCTCTCTCCTACAAGTAAGTTAGTTTCTTTCTGAGAGCTAACACCTCTATTTCAGGTGTTCCTGGCAAAGGCCACATCCAGGAAAGCAGTCGTAGCATCTCCTCCACGGAGAAGCCAGGGATCAGCAGGCCTAGGTGGGAACCTATTAAACTGGCAACTCTATTTTTAGGACCCTGACACTCCCAAAGTTGTCAACAGATTCTGGCCCAGAGCTCAGAACTAACATATTTGTGATTGAAAGATGTTTGGAAAGCTTCTTAAAAGAGTAAAAATGTAAAAACATTTTGACTGTGGAGGTCTGGCTCACCCAGCTATGAATGCTGCATCTGGTGCCGAGGAATTCCTGGGTTGTCTGATTAAGAAGCATCACAATAAATACTGAGCATATAATTCAGGACAGCTGACAGCATGGGGAAAACGAGGAACTCAAAGCAAATCCCTCTCAGCAGCTGGATGGATCACTGGCAGCAGATCTTCTGGCTAGCTGAGGCTAGTACATTAATGATAAAGGAACTCACATTTGCTCAGAGGCCAAAAGCTGTAGGGTCACTTGTGGCACTAGCTGAAGAAGAAATAGTGAGAACTTACGGACCACCTAACAAACAATCTTATTTGATCCTCACAGCAACCCTTGGAGGGAGGTGCTGTTAGCCTCCCCATTTTACGGATGAGGAAACTGAGGCAGGCAGAGGTTAAGTGACTTGTCCAGAGTCACAAAGCGAGGACGTATCTATGGTCAGACCTGAACTCAGGTCTTCCTGAGGTCCTCGGCCCTATCTGGAGGATGTGTTGGATGTTACACTAAAAAGAGCCATGGGCTAGATAATGAGTTCTAGTCCAAGCTGCGCCACTAACTTATCAGGTCAGCTTTGGCAAATCCCTTAGAGTCGTTAGTCTTCAATTTCATCATCTGTAAAATGGGTAATACTGCCTCGCTTCACAGAGTAGTTCACAGAATCAAATGAGATCATACATAGGAAAGTCTTCATTTGGAAAGCCCCAGACTGAGTAGAGGGGTAATGGGAGAGACAGTTTGGTGTAATGGGGCAAGGCCTAGAATTGGAGCCTGAGGACTTAGGTTAAAGATCGACACTTCTCTACATCCCAGCTTACAAAATGTGGGGGTTGAACCAAAGGAGGGGGGACTCTGGGGCCCTTTCCAGCTCTAAACCTGTGATCCTATTTTCACACAGTTGGGGGGCTGAGCTCTTTTCGTTTTATTTAAAGCTGGAGAACTTTGTGACTCACATGCAGCAGATGCTCCACAAATACATGTGAATGAATGATATGGGAAGAAGAAACTGACCACAGCCAACAGGCACAAGAAAAGACTTAGGTCCGAAGCCAGCATGTCCTGCACTATGTTCACCTATTCCGGGGTCTCATGCTAAAATATTTGGCTCTATTTTTGACAAGCAGCTACTACAGAAGACGGTTGCATGAGCTCCTTCTAAGCAAATTTCCAATGAAAGACCTTTCCTGATATTTGTTTACCTCAAAGTTTGTTCATGAGGTCAGCTCCAAAGAGACCATTATGTATGTGCACACACACACTCCTGTTTTCCCTGCTTTAAAGTGCATTTATGCATTTTTTTTATCCCAGCATCTGATTTTATTCTCTTCATACCACCTCTATAACATAGACATTAATCCTATTCCACTGAGAGAATCATGAAATTCAGCAGTTAGTGAACTAACCCACAAGGGAATTTAGTGGCTCAGTCTGGGAAAGAATTTTATTGACACCCTCTATCACTGCATCTCAAAAGACACAGGAAATAGCCAACAAAGCTCGATAAATAAACATGCTGTCTATAGCTATACAAAAGTGCTTTTCGGCTTCAGATCTCTATGAACAAATTTGAGAAGACTTACCTCCATTCTTGCCCACCGTTCGGAAGCATCTCCAGAAAGCCCGTAAGAAGGATGCCCTGTTATGGGGGGTGGCCTGGATGAAGCTAAACTCTCGGAAGAGAATATGAGTCCCCTGACACACGCTGTTAAAGCTGCAAAGATAAAAACCAAGAGGTCACTGTTTGATGGTTCTTCCAGAAGGCGGGAAGCAGAATGGAAAACAGAGGCCACTCAGAAGAGTTGCCAAGAAACAGAAGAAGCAGCCCGTTTGCCTCACATTTTCTAAGATGCAGCCCCACTTGGGTTCATCCCCTGGCTCCCCAGAGGGAAATCTAGGCCCATAAGCACATCCCTCTAACAAACTCTGGAATCCAGCTGGTTTTAGCCCCCCACTCCACCTCAGGAAGTTCTAACCAGTCACTAGACAGTCTTACAGAGAGAGAAAATGATCCATCCTTAACTGGATGATACTGGCAGTTGTCTGTTTTTAGAGAATACCTCTCTCTCTACCTCATCAGGATTTACATTTCCTTAAAGATATCCTCCTCTGGGCTCTTCCCCAACGTATACCAGCTGCCACAAGAAAAAACACAGTTGCTCACAGGTGACATCTATAGATCTGTCCATTTCAGTCTGGAGTGTGGAGCAATAGGGGATCTGTCATATACCTCTGACAACAAGCACAGGAAGGAATACCTCCCATCTGTCTAAAGGAGAGACAAATGGTTCCATGAGGAGACTGCTGGAGAGAGATGAGGATCCATGGTAAAAGAAGGGGTAAAAAGCGGCCCCTAAAATGAGAGGATGAGGCAAAGCCCAAGGGCTCAAGTGAGTCATTACTTAAGTTGGGCCCCAGGAAGGGAGGAAAATATGCTGTAGCCTTTGGGTTCTCTTGCCAAAGGGGGGGGGAAAGGTTGGGAAGCACTGGAGCTATCTCAAAATGGAAATTCCATTAGAAAGCAGGCAATAATAACTCAGGAATGGACATGCTCAAGAACAGGCTCCAGGCTCCACAAAATTCTTACACCCACTGGCAAAGTCCAGGGACAGGACATGTTTATTTTTAGAGAGATACAGATATCAGGCTGAAGACAGTCACCAAAGGAGCGATGGGGAATGCATCAGGTCAGGTGATTTAGAGCTTGAAGGAGCTTCAGTTCAGACCCCTTGTTTTTCTGACCAGGAAACTGGGGTCCAGAGAAAGGAGGTAACTTTGGAGCAGCAGCCACACAAAGAGTTAACAGCAATTGAAGCTGCTTCCTCTACCTTCCAATCCACTTCCTGTCCAACCACACAGCTGCCAACAGTTTGGGACACGAATTCCCAATGGCAGCTCTTGCTGGTATCTCACGTCAACTTAGAAACAAAACCAAACCTGAGTTGGAGAACTAGAAGAGACTTTGCAGGACATCTCTTGTTCCCTTCAGCCTGAATTACATGAAAGAGAAGACAGAGACTGTCCTTCATGCAGACAACAAGAACTGGGGCCAGTATTATGTCAGTGTCTAGGTTCAGATTTGGAACAGTCTTGTGAATACTATGTGAGCTCCACAAACACAGTCACAGCTAACTACACTGTGTTCAAAAGCAGCTGCAAACTATTCTTCTCTCATGGAAAACTGGAAGAGAACTATAATTCTGTGACAACTTGAAGAAAATGGAAGGTCAATAGGTGAAGGCCAAGAAGTAGGACAGAAAAAGGATTCTTAAAAAAGAGCAATGGGAGCAAAGACGCAGTTCCATGCAGTGTGGATCAATACTATTGTCTTAAGAAAAGGAGAACGAGCTTTAGCATCCTGGAGACTCTTTTCATAGGCCCAAAGCCACTTTGGGATCCATCCTTCATTACCCACCTTTGAGGGCAGCTGATGTCTAGAGGCACCTTTTAGATACTAAGTTGGTTGGTGAGGTCCCACACCTCTATTGTTCTCCTTTAGACAACTCTCCATTTTCTTCCTCATTGGAATTATTTCTTCTTATGTCTTCAGAATTGCGTTTCTGAAAGCTTCCCATCCCTTCTGTACAATTTAGTAACAGCAGCTCACTTTAAAAGAGCTCGTCATGTGCTCTTTTCCTCACAAGTTGTTGGGAGGCAGGTGATGCCTACTTTACAGACGATGAAACTGAGGTTCAGGGCACGTAAGTGACTTGCCCATCACGATCCAGCCAAGGTGCGCACGTCCAGGGCACTCTACTGTCCTGCCTCAGACAGAGTCGTTCACCGTGGGAAGCTGCTGCCACCGTCATGGGCCCCCATGGGCAGATTTTTCCAAATTCAAGTTTTGTAGCAATAGTCAAAGTTCACAAGTTCTTTTAATTCTTCAGGCTTTTTTCTCTCCTTTCTCCATGGGTAAATTTACAGTCAGAATGCTGAATTACAGATTAATGTCATATGGGAGAAATCCAATACATCTCCCAAGGGGCTCCCTGTTCACAAGAGAGTTAGAGACACTAACCTTGTTTCTTTGTGATTTAAGTTTTTCTTTGTCACTTAACATATTAAATTTGTTTTAAAAATCAGCTTTAAAAGTGACAGTCTTTTAAAGTTAATTTTGAAAAGAAATTAAAATAAAAAGCTCACTAATTCTTTGTTTTGTCATGTTAGTCAGTAAATAAACATTTATTAAGTATGTACCATGTTCCAGGCACTGTTCTAAGCACTAGGGATATGAAAAGAGGCAACAGACAGTTTAATGAAGGAGAAAACAAGCAAATAAATATATGCAAACAAACTCTATGCAGGAAAAATAGGAAATAATCAAAAGAGAAAAGGCACCAGAATTAAGAGGGATTGGGAAAGGCTTCCTCTAGAAGATGACATTTGAGTTAGGACTTGAAGGAAGCCAGGGAAGCCAGGAGACAGACATGGGAAGCAGAGATTTCTAGAAGTGAAGAACAGCCAGAGAAAATGCCCAGAGGGAAGAAATGGAGTGACGTGCTATGAGGAATTGGGGAGAAGAGGGAGCTCATAGCAAGAGGCTTCAATTTTTTTATGTAAAATGTAAGCCCAGGTTCTTAGCTGAGTGGGGGGAGGGCAGCCATAAGGAAGTTGGAGGAAGGATGAAAAGGTTTGGAAGAGCTGCTGTGGGGAGTGAGAAAGTAAGTGGCTAAGGGAGATATAGTAGGACTGCCTAGCGGCAGTGAGGGCCCAGGTGAGGTTGTGTACCGTGAATTCATACTGGACCCTGTTAGAATGGTTGCATGACTTTCTCCACCTACTTTTAGTAGCACGTGTGTAGGAGAGAAGCAGCAGATGGGGGGAGTGATCCAAGGCTGAGGCTTGGCAATGGGCAATTGGTGACAAGATAAGAGGGCCAGGGACTCAATAGAACAGAACAATATAGAGCTGAACTGGTTCACCAAGAGGTCAGGATGGGGAAAAGAGGAGAGAATAGCTGGTGTAGAGAAGATGGCCTAGGAGAGAACTAAGGGGCTAAGGGTTTGGAAGTCACAGCATAGAACAGGGCTCCTTAAACTTTTTCCAGTTGCAACCCCTTCAGTGCTTCTTAGACTGTGGTCGTGACCATGGGGTCAAAAGAAGAAAAATATAGTTTGATAAGAAAAGACACAAGGAGAGGTAGAAGGCCAGTAGAACATGGTCAGAAAGGGGGATTTTAGAATTCATGGACACAGAGGTAGTACATTGGTGGGTAATGACAAGATCGAAGGTATGGCCATCTTTGTATGTGGCTGAGGTAAAGTGGAGGAGTAGGTCAAGGGAAGGGAGTAGCTTAAGGAACTGAGTGGTTTGGGTGTTTGAGGGACAGTCAATTTGTATTGTTGAAGTCCCCAACTACGAGGCAAGGTTGGGAAGGAGAGAAAAATTGTGAGCCACATACCGAACTCATTGTGGAAGGAAGGGAAGTTATCCAAAGGCATGCAGACAACAGCTTCCAGGATTTTGATTGGGTGATAGATATTAATGTTATTGTTATTTTTTGCCCTTCATTCTCAAAGAGGACCAATGACATCACAAGGGTGATATCTTGACTCGCTCGTGAACTGGATTCAAAAGCGAGGCAGAATTGTGCAAAGTCGTCAGTGTCACTCTTTCCTCTAGTCATCAAAGTCCAGTGGCAAGAAAAAAGATGACTGGCGATGGCCTGGAGTGCAGTGGATAGCAGGAACCTCAATGGAGGGGAGGTTACTGAACAATGGAGGGACAGGCAGGACCTGGAAGTGGCACCTTCTACTTAGTGATGAGCATTCTCACATCTGGTCATACCCGACAAATCCCGGTGATTCTGAATCTCTGTAGGTCATCGTCCAAACTCTATTCCCTATCCCCCACCTCCTGATTCCTTATTCTTATGCCCTGCAATCCTCTCACCCCAAAGTCCCAGCTTAATACCTTCCCTTTATTCCACTGCATCCTCTGGAATGCCTGTTCCACAGACAACAACCTTCCCTTCATCCTAAATCTTTTCCTGTCCCACTCCTTCCCTATTCTAACAATCACTGAAACTTGGATCCCCCCGATGACATGCTTTCCTGGACCCTTTTCTAGTCCTGGCTATACCTTCATTCATTCCCCTTAGCTCACTGGCAGAGGCAGGGAGTTGGAATATTTCTTGATCCTTTCTGCCCCAGCAGCATAATGGGCGAAGTCAAAGTTCAGGAGGGCTGTGGCCCTCTTCTCCTGTCTTAGAATGGGCTCTGTTACAAGGGCTCCACAACAGAGTTGGCTCAGAGGATGAAAATGAGCCATGCTAGGCAAGTCAAATTCAAACACACAGAACTGTACGTTATAATGGCATAGGATCCTAGATCTAGGACGGGAAGGGACCTCAGGGGTCCTAGAGCAGCACCCCTCTGCCCCTTCCTTCCACAGACAAGGAAACTGAGGCCTGGAGTGGTGAAGTGACTTGCTGAGGCAGGCTTTCCATCCAGTGGAGCTAACTCTGGAGCCAGTACCCTTTCCACTGCATTCACTGCACCGCCTCTTCTGCCCCATGCCTTGGTTAGCCTTTGAAAATTATATCAAACTAGGGGATAAAGCATCACTGGCATGGCACAGAAAACATCTTATGGCATGGGAACATGTATGTTCAAACCTTAGGTATGAAGTGCCCTTGTCTAATGTTAAAAAAACAAAAAAAAAACCCAAAACAAACGGCACCATTTGTGTCCTCTGGTGAAGAAAACACATGACTGGAGAGGGAGACTCGTGACGACTCTGTAGTCTTTGCTCCATGGTCCACAGCCCCTGGATTTGGACTTGGAGGACTTGGCTTTGGGTGCAAGCTTTACTATGCATACCCACTGTGACCTTGGGTGAGAGCCTGAACCTCTCTGGGCTTCAGTTTCCTCATCTACAAAGTGAGACAGTTTTATTAGAAGATTTCTAAGGCTCTCTCCAGCTCTCTGTCATACCCCTAAGTTCTTGACTAATAAAGATGGAAGAGGAAACTCAACCTCTACCCTGGACGTCTAATTCTAAAGACATTTTCCAGACAGCAACATTTTCTTGAAGGAGTCAGTATGGTAACTGTTATTTATTTTCTTGTGTAATAAACCTGAGATTTTTGAGGTTTTTCTATTATAGTTCTTATTTAGTACCCTAAATAAATCAATGGGTCATGCTGCAAAGCTCTGTGTTGCAGAACAATAATGGGGTAGTTTAAATAACTTATTTGAAATGAATTAGCTCCAGACCAATCAAAGTATTCACTGTTGTAAATTAAGTTCTACAAAAAACTGTGTAATTGGTATCCCGGAACCCCAAGTTTGGAGCTTCAGTGGACCAGGTTTGATGTGGGAGACTTCCCACAAAGCGCTCCTCAGCATCTGCCCCCAACCCGGGCTTTTGGCTGGGGGCCTCCCGATTTGGCTCATCTTGCTCCTCCGAGAAATATCAGAATAAAGCTTGTTGTCTAGGTCCCATGAAAGTCCTCAGACCAACAATATATTTGAATACAGCTCAGTCTTTGATTTATCTGTCTCCACTGAGGGGGCAGTTCCCGCGAAAGCACTTAAGCTTACCCACAGCTGTCCCTTCCATATCACGACTTTCCCCACTGCAGTTCTGATATATCACAGGCTGGCATCAGAAATTAAATGGGAATTTTTTTAGGAGTTTGCTGAAGCAACAAATGACACACAAAGGCCAATAGATGACACAGAAAAAGTTTAGAAACTCAGAAATGCATAATATATATATAGTATTGTATTATATCAATATATTTCATCTTTTAATACCATAAATATACCCAAATTTTACAATAAAGTACTACAATACCCTGAAAAGAAAAGAAAACATTCAGACATGTTCTGTGGTATGAAGAGGGGACCAAAAATTTTTATGCGGATTTTCCAGATCACTGGAACACCAGGTCTCTAACCCCTGCAATGTGAAAGGGATAATAACTACAGGGATATAGAGCAGCCTTTAATTCAACCCACAGAAAGACTGCTGTAACACAAAGAAGCCCAGAAACATGTGTAACCCCTGTCCCAAAGCCCACTGATATGGGATTCCCTTATTGGTGGAGATGATCTGCCCTGGGTGAGGGGTGGTCTATAAGAACTACAGCTCTCAATTCAGTTCTCTTGGGGTCTCTTCAAGCTTCAAGTCCACTTCAGGACTCTTCAAGTTTCTAATTGCTTCGGGCACTTCCAGATACGAGAGGGAAGATGGAAAAGGTCAACCCCATTTCAGCTTGCTGAAGGAAAAGACGCTGGGAAGACACGAGAGGAGCAGGTAGTCTCTATCATGTCCCTAGCTCTAGCCTGCTATACTAGACACTCTGGGGTAAGGGATAAGATCTACGATAACCTTGACCCAATCAAATCATCCTCAAATTCTAGGGGTGAATGGGTCAGCAAGTACCCAGGACAAAGTTGAGATCAAAGTCCCAAATGAAGTGTCACTGGGAATGTTTCCACCCATCAAAGAAATGCAATCCAAATCCCAAACACAGGCTCACTCATCCTTGAACTTTGCCAAACTCGCCAGGTTTACAACTGGTCTCACCTTCTACAGCTAGATGCAGAATTTCCAGGAATTCATCCTAATCCTCTGTTGTGCCCTAGGTTGAATTACATCATACATTGTCCTATTGTTTGCTATGACAATAAACAGCTTTACAATGTATCCATTACGGGAAAAACTGGAAAAAATAAATCCCTATATCCAAGAGTAGGTCTGAGAAAACCTGATTTTAGCATCTATTGTAACAACACATTCATACAGAGTCAGTTACAGCTGGTCTACAGAGAGGAAAGGTGATGCCCTATGGCTTAGTTGGTTTATGCAATCCCTTCTCAACATCCACTTCTAGTTATTTGTATCCATTTAGATAAAGGCATTCAAAGCGTGCTTCATCACATCGGGAGATGACACAACGCTGGGAGACAGAGTCAGGATCCAAAAAGACCTTGACGGCTGGACCTTGGGCTGAGCTGAATAAGACAGCTTCACAAATGAACTGTCTCACAAGCAAGGACGAGATGAGAAGGCATGCTTAAAGAGAACTTGATCGGAAAAAGATCAACGTCTGTTGGGTTGTCATGGCAAACAGGGATTAGCCGAGGGCAGACCTAGCCAGAAGGAACAGAAGCTGCAAAGAGACAAACCTGGGCAGGATGTCCAGAAAAATGTCCTAGCCATTAGAGCTCTCAGAAAGCGGAATGGGCGCCTGAGGAGGTGGCGGGTTGCACTGAAAGCATTCAGGCAAAGGCTGGATACTGCTTTTTGGCTATGCCAGAGAAGTGAGTCTTGTTCACATGCAGGGTGCACTTTCTGCTAATGCTCTCAACGGAGGATTACTCTCCCCAAGCAGAAAATCAGGATCTTGTCCCCACTGTCAATACACACCCTTAAAGCCTAGAAGCGAGGTCTGCCGTAATGCCCTGTGCCCCACCATGGCCGAGACCACGGCTCCCACACCCCAAATGCCATTTCCTGTATCTGTGCCTTTGGACAGGCTTCTCCCTGTGCCTGGAAGGCCCTCCCTTAACTTCAACCTCCAGGGCTCAGCTAATTCTCTTCCGTATATCTGACCACTCCTCAAGTCTGCTTTGCTGGGCCTTCATCCAGATCCCACTACCTGCTGAAGGTGGGCGCTCCCCAGGGCTCTGATGTGGGCTCTCTTCTTTTCTTCTATGCTACTTCACTCGCTAAGCTCATTAGGTCCCATGGATTCAATTATCACCTTTATGATGATGATTCTTAAATCTACTTATCCAGCCCTAACCTTTCTGCTGACCTCCTCACAACTGCCTATTAGACACCTCAAAGAGAACGTCCTGTAGACATCTTAAATTCAACACATCTTAAACTGAATTCATTTTCTTTTCCCCCCAAATCGTCCCTTCTTCCTATCTTTCCAGTTAGTATGGAGGGTCCCATCTTCCCAGTCACCCATGTTCACCCCCTCCCCCATTTCCAATCTACTGTCAGACATTGTCGATCTCATCTTTCAGCCTTCTCTCACTGTGCCCCTTTCTTTCCTCTTGCTGCTGCTGGCCCTCCTCATCTCAGGCCTGCACCACTGGCTGGTCTTGCTGCCCTAAGTCTCTCCCCACTTCAGTCCTTCCTTCACTTTGCTGTCAAAGTCATCTTCCCTAAGCACAGGTCCAAACACAACACCCCCCCCCCCAACTCCCCACTGAATAAACCCCAGCGGCTCCCTCTGGCCTCCAGGATCAAATCTAAAATGGTTCTGGTTTTCAAAGCCCTCCACAGCCTCCTCTGTCCACACAGGCCTGTCCCGTCCTCTTTGGCCTCTCGCCTCCCCTTTATGCTCTCCAATCCAGTGACAATGGGTCCTTGTTATTCCTCAAACACAACACGCTATCCCTCACGCCGGGAAGGCTCCACCTCCTCACTTCCATGGCCTGGCAGCCCCCGCCTCCTTCAAGTCCAACCGAAAACCTCCCCTTCCAAAAGAAGCTTCCCCTGATCCCTCTTACTTCTAGTGCCTTCCCTCTGCAGATTATTTCCCCTTTATACTGTGTATATCTCCTCTCTACATAGTTGTCTGCATGTCGTCTCCCCCATTAGACATGAGTTCTTTGAGAACAGACACTATCTTTTCTTGGTGTCGCTAGGGCTTAGCCCAGTACCTGGCACACAGGAGATGCTTAACTAATGTTCACTGACCGACTGATAAACCTCCATCAGGATGCCTTTCCTGATCCCTCCGTTAGTGAGCACCGCACCCCCATCACCACTTATTTGTTTAGTATGTAGCTTATTTACTCAACTGTGAACATGTTGTATCACCCCAAGAGAATATAAGGTCTTTAAGGCATGGGCCGCCTCCTTGTATCCCCAGAATCCAGCAGAGGACCTGGCACGTGGTAGGTGCTTAATAAATGGTTACTGACTGAGTGACAGCTGAGGGCCCTTCTAGCACTGAAACTCTAGGATCTGTGATCATTTTGGGGTAGAGTAGGTAGAAAAAAATCACCTGGAATCACCTGCCTCCATCAGACCACAAATGGAGGATGGCTAGGAAGCAGTAAGAGGAGGGCCTCAAGATCACGTCACACCAGTTTTGGATGAAGGCAGTGTGGAGGCTTAGCTTAAAGAAGAGGAGACTTAGGAAGGACATGAGAGCTGTCTGTAGGTAGTAGAGAGGTATCATTTGGAAGATGCTTTAAGTTCCAAAGAGCAGAGACGAGGGCAACGGGTATTAGGAAAAGCTTCCTGAAAACTGGCACTCTCCCACAGTAGCATGGGCTGTTTGGGGAGATGGTGGGCTCCCCATTACTAGAGATCTTCCATCAAAGACTGGCTGGCCACTCGTCATGGGTGTTGTAGAGGTAAGGATGTTGGATGGCCTCTGAGTTCCCTCTGGCCCTGAGATTCTTAATGACTCTGGAAAGATATCAAGGGGCTTCAAAATCACATCTTTGGCAAAGAACTCAAAAAGGATTAGTCCTAGTCACTGTCTAGGGAGGTAAGTAAAGATCATATAATTTAATAGTCAGTCTCTGGTTTCTAACTATAGTAACAGCAACAAAAAAGAAAAAGTCCTCACTAGATTACTCCAATAATGCCTTAAGCATTTCTGTTTCATGTTAAGGTTTTTCTGTTTGACTGAGTAATCCTTAGTAGTAGGGTTGGTTTTCAGAATATGACATCAACGAGATCAAATTCTACTCCATGAAGGAAAGAAGAGGAAAAACCACTCGATGTCCTGGCAGGCCTCCTGAAATTGGGGCAGGATTGGGAGAAATTTCTGTAATGGGAACACATCAGCAGATTTAATTTTGTTTCCTTCATCTTACTCTTAGCTATCCTTTCATAGCAAAACCCTGTAAAGGAATCTCACGAGAATACCAGTATTGTCCAGTATATAAGAATGTGCTAGTGTTGAGCTAACTAGAGGAAAAGGAAGTTTGTATCCAGCAATGGAAGGTGATAACAAGGTAGAGACTACATGAAAAGGTGTGCAGGGGACTCATGTTTCAGGTGCAGCTTCTCTGGAAGCACCATGTTCTCTCTGAGCGGACCTTGGTCTGTTGGTAATTCCAACATTTAAAACCCTCACCAGAATAAGGAAACGTTTCAAGCTCTCTTTCCAAACCCTGAATCTTCCAAACCATTTGCTCAGGTACTGGGATGCTATGGTAATACCTCAACAGTAACTCCACCGTACCAGTTGGTGACTACCTCAAAGTAAGGGAGTAGAGGAGCAAGAGGATGAATTTCCATCTAATAAACATCTTCTTATCACTGTGGGTGGCCACCTGCCTGTTCTAATAGGAAGAAGTCAATTCAGGTCCTACTAGATGGGAGAACAATCCTCACAACACTGAAAAGATGACCCCAAATCTCACCCTTCTCTCATTTCTATCAGATCTCCAGCTCCTTCTTCCAAGGCTTCCAATATTCAACACTGTACCAGAAATGCTAGCTATAGCAATAAGAGAAGAACAAGAAATTGAAGAAATTAGAATAGGCAATGAGGAAACAAAATTATCACTCTTTGCAGATGATATGATGGTATATTTGGAGAATCCTAGAGAATCAACTAAAAAACTAGCTGAAATAATTAACAACTTTAACAAAGTAGCAGGATATAAAATAAGCCCACATAAATCATCAGCATTTCTACAACAAAGTCCAGCACAGCAAGAGATAGAAAGAGAATTCCATTTAAAATAACTGTAGACAATATAAAATATTTTGGAAGTCTACCTGCCAAGACAAATTCAGGAACTATACGAACACAATTACAAAGCACTTTTCATACTTCTAAAGCCAGATCTGAACAAATGGAAAAATATTAATTGTTCATGGACAGACTGAGCCAACAATGACAATGCTACCTAAATTAATTTACTTATTCAGTGCTATACCAAGCAAACTACCAAAAATTATTTTGTGAGCTAGGAAAAAAATGATAACAAAATTCGTCTGGAAGAACAAATGGTCAATAAACAAATAATAACGGAATTATTGGGGGAAAAATACAAAAGTGGCCTACTCATATCGGATCTCAAACTGTATTACAAAGTGGTAATCATCAAAACAATCTGGTCTAGGTTAAGAAACAGTGATGGATCAGTGGAGTAGATTACGTACACAATACACAGTAGCAAATTATCATAATAACCTAGTATTTAATAAGTTCAAAGACCCAAAGTTTTGGGACAAGAATTCATTGTTTGACAAAAATTGCTAGGAAAACTAGAAAGCAGGTTGGTTGAAATTAGGTACGGACCAACATTTCACACCAGATACAAAGATAAGGTCATAATGGGTACATGATTTAGACATAAAGGGTGATACCATAAACAAGTTAGGGAAGCATGGAATAATTTACCTATCTGATCCATGGGTAAGTGAAGAATTTATGATCAAACATGAGACAAAGAACATTATGGGATATAAAGCAGACAATTTTGATTACATTAAATTAAAAAGGTTTTGCCCAAACAAAATTCAACGCAGCCAAGCTTAAAAGGAAAGCAGAAAACTGGAGGGGTAGGGGTGGAATTTTATAGCAAGTTTCTCTGATAAATGCCTTATTTCTCAAAAGTACAGAGAACTAAGGCAAATTTATAAGAATACAAGTCATTCCCCAATTGATAAATAGTCATAGGATATGAATAGGCAGTTTTCAGATGAAGAAAGCAAAGCTATCTGTAGTCATTTGAAAAAACGTTCTAAATCATTACTGATTAGAGAAATGCAAACTTGAACAATTCTCAGGTACTATGTCACACCTATCAGACTGGCTAATATGACAGAAAAGGAAAATGACAGATGTTGGAAGGGATGTAGAAAAATTGGGACACGGATGCACTGTTGGTAGAATTGCGAACTAATCCAACCATTCTGGAGAGCAATTTGGAACTATGCCTGTAGGACTACAAAACTCTGCATTCTCTTTGACCCAGCAATACCACTACTAAGTCTACATCCCAAAGAGATAATAAAGAAAAGGAAGTACATGTACAAAAATATTTATAGCAGCTCTTTTTGTGGCGGCAAAGAACTGGAAATTGAGGAGATGCCCATCAACTGGGGAACAGATGAGCAAGTTGTGGCATATGTGATTGTGATGGTATTGTGCCATAAGAAATGATGAGCAGAAGGGCAGCTAGGTGGCGCAGTGGATAGAGCACCGGCCCTGGATTCAGGAGGACCTGAGTTCAAATCCAGCCTCAGACACATAACACTTACTAGCTGTGTGACCCTGGGCAAGTCACTTAACCCCACTGCCTAGCCAAAAAAAAAAAAGAAAGAAAGAAATGATGAGCAGGATGCTTTCAGAAAAAACTGGAAAGACTTATATGAACTGAAGCAAAATGAAGTAAGCAGAACCAGGAAGAACACTGTACATGGTAACAGCAATACTATATGATGATTAACTCTAAATGACTTAGCCATTCTCAACAATACAAAGATCCAAGACAGTTCCTAAGGTCTTATGCTGGAAAATGTGACCCACCTCCAAAAGATTCTTTGTTGGCAGTCTGAACGCAGGTAGAAGCACATCATTTTTTACTTTATTTTGTGTGTTATAGCCGTTGTTGTTTTTAGTCTGTGTTTTCTTTCACAACATGACTAATATAGAAATATGCTTCGCATGACTGCACAGGTGTAATCTATATCAAATTACTTGTCATCTCAGGGAGGTAGGAATGGTGGGAGAGAGAAAATTTGGAACTCAAAATTGTGTTTTAAATGTTAAAAATTGTTTTTACATACAATTGGAAAAAACAAAAATAAAAAAGAGGCAGAAAAGGCAATGCAGGAAAACTGACCAGCATATCATCAAGTCCATTAGTCCATGCAGTGTCCCATGGCCACCATCCTCCTCCTCTGTAGAACGAGGCCCATCGAGCATCAGGCCTGGTGGTTACAGTCGCCTGATGCTCAGTTTCAGTTTGTCGTTTGTGCTTTTCTTCCATTGACATGGTTGCAGTCATTGTGCATGGTGTTCTCCCGGTTCCGCTCGCTCCCCTTTTCCTCAGTTCATACATTTCCCCATGCCTCCCTGTAGTCTTCTTGTTTATACTTTCTTCAGGACAGTAACATTCCAATGGTGTGATTCTTTTCTGTCTTCATGCGTCATAACAGCTTTCGTCCATTTTGCTGTCACATCGCTTCACATTTCCTTTTAATTTCTTGTCAGTTTTCCAGCTCAGCTTCTTTCGGTCACTGCTGATGATTACATGTCAGACTTTTCCCATCCGCTGTATAACTGTGTTTTCCATTATTTTTTCCCAGATGTGCTAGCTAACATTTTTTCAAGCTAAATTTTCCTTTTCTTTTTTTGCCCGCTGACTACGCTATGTCTTCTTGTGTCTTCCTTTTTCCTTATGGGGTTCCCTAAACTTTCCTGTAAGTATCACCTGCAACTTTCATTAAAAATTCCACACTTCCCTTCCTGGCCCCCACAAAGGAGTATGAGCCCATAGCCTGCTCGCCGCACAACAGGAGAAGGCGACTGGTTCTCAGGCCACCGGACTGTTCTTATTCCACCCAATTTAGACCCTCGGCAAAAAAAGTGTCCAGAGGGGTCATATCAAATGCTGCGTTCAGAGGCTAAGGACAGAACAACTACTGTCTTCTATTGTTTGACGTAGATTTTTGTGGTTGTTAAAAAGAAAGAAAACTCAAAACTTTGATGCTGGGGGATGCACACCAGCATTCTTTGTAAATTACTCCTCTCATGCATTCATCTCTCTGCCCATTCTCCCCTAGACATTCCTTAACTTCATATCTTGTAGCATTTTGAGTCATTCTTCTTTTGACATTTCTAAATTTTATGGACAAAGTCTACCCCAATTTTTATTTTCCTTCAATAACTTAGGAAACTCATCCTTTTGGTCTACTTATTTAAAAGTGTGCATACCTTCCAGCTATGTCAATGAAATCTAGGATCATAGAACAATACATTTAGAGCTGAAAGAAACCTCAGAAGTGTAGTCCAACTCACTTGGCAAATGAAGAAACTGAGACTCAAAGGAGTTAAGTGACTTTCCCAGGGCTACACAGGTAGTAATGTTCAGAGGCATGAATGAAACCCAGGGCCCCTAACTCCAAATCCAAATGCAATAACAAAAACAACAAACGTTTAATGAGTGGTCACTATACACTACGCGTGTCGGGCTAAACACTGGGGAAATGAGGAAAGGCAAAAACCATGTCTGCCCTCACAGAGCTCACAGTCTAATGGGAGAGACAATCTGGAAACAACTATGTACATACAAGATACCTATTGGGCAAAACGGAGGTAACCTCAGAGAAAAGGCACCTGTAGAAGAGCGGGAGCAAGAAAGACAGGGTTTCAACTGGAAGGCTCTGTTACATTTTGATGATCTAAAAAGAAGGAAAAAGGAAGGCAAGAGGAATATGCTGTGAAGGGGAAAAGGAGAAGGAGTGCAGAAAGTGACATAACAAGTATGCAAACAGAAGTCTATACAGGAAGAAGGAGGGAGTGGAGGACACCTGAACCTCAGTCTCATCGGAATTTGTCAAAGAATATTACACATATAGAGGGCTAGGCAAGAAATAAAGTTCATCCAACAGGAAAACAAGAGGACAAAAATGTTTAGGAGATAAGAGGAATAAGAGGGAGGGCAGATTAAGGGAGGGATTAGACAGAAGCAAAACAAACTGTTAAACAGGGGGCAAGAAACAAAGAGAAGCAAAAGTGTAAGAGAATAGGATGAAGGTTACATAATTAACAATCATAACCGTGAATGTGAATGAAATGAACCTGCCCATAAAATAGAAAAGGACAGCAGAATGGATTAAAAATCAGAATTCAAAATGTTGTTGATAAGAAACACACTTGAAGCAAAAAGATACAAACAGAGTTAAAATCAGAGGCTGGGGCAGACTCTATTATGCTTCAGCTGAAATAAAAGACAGAGGTAACAAGTATGAGCTCGGAAAAATCAATGATAAAAATAAACCTAATTTAAAGAGGTAAACAGGGAAATTAAATTTTGATAAAACATGCCAGAGACAATGAATTAATATCAATACTAAGCATATATGTACCAAATAACATAGCAGCTAAATTCTTAAAGGAAAAGTTAAATGAGTTACAAGGAGAAATAATGGGGAACCTCCAACTTAGCCCCTCAGACCTAGTTAAATCTAAACAAAAAATAAACTAAAAAGAAATGAAGGGCCTAAATGGAATTTTAGGAAAGTGGATTTGATAGACCTCTGGAGAATACTGAATGAGAAAAGAAAGGAGAATACTTATTTCTCATTTGTGCATAGCACCTCCATAAAAACT
The DNA here is from genome assembly GCF_003287225.1 of Phascolarctos cinereus. Lineage (NCBI taxonomy): Eukaryota > Metazoa > Chordata > Mammalia > Diprotodontia > Phascolarctidae > Phascolarctos > Phascolarctos cinereus. The sequence goes on along the minus strand of NW_027556402.1, from coordinate 244,409,009 downwards.
GACTATGTATTATGCATAAAAACCTCACAAACAAGTACAGAAAAGCCAAAATATTAAACATAAACAAATCTTTTATGGACCACAATGATTACATTGAATAAATGGCCTGCAAAGCAAAGGTTAAAAATTAATTGGAAACTAAGTAACTTAATCTTAAATAACTGGTGGATCAATGTACAAATCACAGAAATAATCAATAATTTCATTAGGGATAATGACAACAGTGAGACAACATATGAAAATTTGGGGAATGCATCAAAAGTAACCTAGAGGAAAATGTATTTCTTTAAATGCTTTCACCAATAAAAGATAGAAAGAAGAGATCAATGAATTGGTCATGCAACAAGAACAAAATAGGAAACCAACAAATTCAAAAGTCCCAATTAAACGCTAAAATAGAAATCCTGAAAATCAAAAAAGAGTTGAACAAAATGCAAAGCAAAAATCCAAGTGAATTAATAAATAAAATTAGAAACAGGTTTTAAAATGAAGCAAGAAAATATATAAACTATTAGTTGACAATTTTAAAAAAAAAGGAAAACCAAGTTATCAGTTTCAAAAATGAAAAAGATGAATTCACAACCAATATGAAAGAAATTTTTAAAAATTACTAGGAGCTATTTTGCCCAATTATACGCCAATAAAATTGACAATCTACATGAAATGGATCAATAGTTAGGAAAATACAAATTGCCCTGATGAATAGAATGGGAAATACAGGATTTAAATAATCTAATCTCAGAAAAAGAAATTAAACAAATCACAAATTAACTCCCAAAGGAAAAAAATTCTAAATCCAGATAAATTTTAATAAGAGTCCTATCAAACCTTTGAAGAATAATTAATTCCAAAACTACATAAAACATTTGGGAAAAAATAGTAAAATAAAAAGTCCCACCAAATTACTGCTATGATACAAATATGGTTTTGTTACCTAGACCAGGGATAGTCAAAACAGAGAAAGAAAACTATAAAATAATACCTCTAATGCATAGCTGTGTAAAATTATCAATCAAATATTAATAAGGAGAGTAGAGCAACATATCTCAAAGATTATATGCTATGACGAGGCTGGATTTATATTTGGAACGCGTAGGACTGGTAAACTATTATGAAAACATATTATATAAACATAATTGGCCATAATAGCAAGAACAATAAAAATCACATGATTGTCTTAACAGATGTTTTTTACAATATATAACACCCATTGCTGTCAAACTAGAAAGAACAGGAATAAACTGCTATTTACTTAATATGATAAGTGACATTTACACTATACTTCTAAAAGAGAGAGTGGACAGACTAAACTAAGCAGACTAAAAAAGTCCAGAGTGACGGAGACACACAAACACACACATAAATAAATGGTATCTTCAAGACTGAAATAATATCGCTCAAGGAAGAATTCAGGGAGAGATACCAGTGGAGTTTCTGGGGAGAGGAGCAGCTAGAGCAGAAAAAAGAAATACAGAAATGGAAGAATAAACAACAGAACACAATTTTTTAGATGGTAAAAACTAGAATACTTCAATTCTCTACAAACCAAACCAATAGAGCTAGAGGTAAGAACCGGGTAAGACAATCTGAAAAGTACTAGTTTCACAGAACAAAAACTTTTAAGTGCCTGAAAACTGCCTGGAAATATTGGAAACAGTGCAAATTTATAGACTCTACAGAACACTGAGACTAACACTATCTACCTCACCTAGGAATGTAGTCATCTCCAAGTTCTAAAGCTTTAATATCCGGGGGAAAAGCTAAGAAAGTAGCAACTTACATATGAACAAATACCAATTTGAACTTCACAAGACTACCTACTAAATGAGGAAAATAAATGAAAGAAGAGACTAAAAAGTGATATGCCAAAAAGCAAGGAAAATTGGCCTGTATCCCAGCATTCCTTACCCTGTAAAACTCAGCATACTCTATCAAAAGAGAAAAGGGTTCTTTAACAAGATCAAATATTTTAATTAATATCCTAATGAAAAATCCAGGACAAGACAGGGATTTGGACATACAAATTGGCTAAGCAGATGAAACTGAGATAAGGTAATCTAGAATTTGATGAAAGTAAAGGCTAAAGGATGACTAATATGTTGTAAATAGATGGTGAATCTATTCTAGCTTTTATTTAACATCTATTACAAAAGGAAATTAAAAAAACCAAAAGTCAGAAACTTGAGTTAAGAAACACTAGAAAAGAAAATAGAAAGAACTAGATTATATGAAGGACTAGAGGGAGGGCGTGGGTCCAGATAGGAAATTCTATTTTGTGAAATCAAGTCCTACAAATGAAGGTTAATAAAACAAGGAGGTGAGAGTAAAATGAGAGGATGCTTTCTAAACCACATTCTTGACTGGGCTACAAGAGGAAAGTTCAACCATTTTTAAAAAATATTTTATCATAAAATTAAAATCCCAATATCTTTTCTTGGTGTAGTTAGGAAAGGGGGAGATTGAGACTGGATTGTTATAAGGAGAGATTATTTTATCTTTGTTTGATGTGAGCAAGGGAAGGACTTGGCTGTGTATCAAAGCAGAGAGGAAGATTAGACTTTTAAAACAAAACTAATAGTGTTTAAAAAAAAAGAGAGAAAAAGAAAGCAGTATGATGGAATCGGATGGAGGGAAAAATTCTTTCTCCAACTAATTTTGCAGATAAAGAAACTGAGGCAAACAGGGTTAAGTGACTTGTCCAAGACTGCTAGTAAGTGTCTGAGTACCGATTTGAACTCAGATCTTCCTGACCCTAGGCCTGATGCTCTACCCACTGTACCACCTACCTACCCCATCTGAAGCAGAGGGAGTCAGTTAATTCAGTGTGAAGGATGATGAAACTCTATTATACTTCAGTAAAATCAAAAAAGTCAGTCATTACAATTTTTTTTTGCAAATAAGGTAATAGAAAGTATAGTACTATTAAGAGAGATAAGTCAGGAAACAACATTATGATAAAAAAGCATCAATGACATTGAAACAACATCAGTATTCAATTTTTATGCACTGAATGACATAACTACCAAGTTCATAAAGGAAAAGGTAACTGAAACGGAAAAAGTCTAGATGATGAAACATTAATTTTAGGTGACCTTAATATTCCTACTTGAAAGCCTGACAAATCCAACAGAAAGTCAAACAAAAAGGAACTTACACATTTGAACAGATTGTTTGAAAAATCAGATCTGATAAACTTTTGAAAATTTTTTATTTTTACTATTTAAAATAATTTATTGGTACTTTTCCCCTTCATACAAAAATGCTTTCTAACAAGCACCCAAACAAATCTCCTTACAAAATACATTACCTAAAGGATTATTAATTTATCAACTGCTAACAGAAAGGAGAAGGGAAAAGAATGTATTTTTTAACTTTGATAGTATGGTCTAACACTGATCATTATATTTTACCATAATTTTGTTGCCTTCTGGAGACTTCTAAATCTCAGACAAAACATGTATTTCTTAAGCACTTATGAGACTTAAAAAAAACTTTAAGAACTCATAAACGAGCGCAAAAGGCAAATCTAAAAATGTTCTTAAGAAACCATACTAATGTAAAAATTATAATCAATAAAGGAAACATGAACAGAAAATGCAGACATGATTGGGGATGAAAAATGATTCCATAAATGAGTAAATCAAAGAACAAATTATAGAAACAATAAGGGAAAGGTAAGGGAATAAGCATTATATACCACCAGCTGTATGCTAGGCAATATACTAAGCTCTTTTACAAATCTTGTCTCAGTTGAGCCTCACAACAACCCTGTGAGGTAAGTGCTATTATTATTTCCATTTTGTATATGAGGAAACTGAGGCAAACAGAAGTTAAATTACTTGACTAGGGTTACACAGTTAGTAAGGGTTTGAGGCTGGATTTGAACTCAGGTCTTCCAGACTCCAGGCCCAGCACTCTATCTACTGTGCCAACAGAGAATGATAGTAATAAGACAATATGCCAACATTTAAGGGCCCTAAATACTCATAATAACAAAGAAGATGAACTGAGCATACAATTGAAAAACTAAAAAAAAAACAAACCAAGAAGTAAGCCAAAGTAGAGAAATATGGAAAATTAAAGGTTAAGAAAATTGAAAATTTAAAAATAAACTAATAAAAAATTGGCTTTGGGGAAAAAACACAACCTAATGCAATTGATAAACCATTAGTTAATTTGACTTAAGGAGAGTAAAACCAAATGAACAGAATAAAAAATGAAATGGGAGAATTAATAACAGAGAAAGACATAAGGAAAATTATCAGAAATGATTATGCTGAATGACGTCAATAAAGTTAAAATATAAAATAACAAAAATTGTAAGATGGTAGTTGACTTAAATAATAATTTCAGAAGAATAACTGAGCAAATACTTTACTCTCAAGAAGGAAAAATAATTTGTGTCCGCACATTTTCAAATGACTTCTATGAAACATTTACAAAACAAATAATCCCTCTGATAGATTATTTTCAAAAACAAATAAAGTACTCTACCAAACTCTATCACTCTTTCAATAAACATTTATTATTGCCAGGAATTGCGCTAAGCACAAGAGATACAAAAGAAGGCAAAAGACAGTCGCTGTTCTCAAGGAGCTTACAATCTAGTGGAGGAGACATATAACTAAATATATAGAAAGCAAACTATATCCAGGATAAATAGAAAATAATTAATAGAGGGAAGGCATTAGAATTAAGAGGTTTGGGGAAGGCTTCCGGAAAAAATGAGATTTTTAGTTGGGACTTATAGGAATCCAGGGAGGTCAGTAGTGACGTTTGGGCGTCTTATTTTCCAGTGCTCATGTTCAATGTTTTCAAAAGACTACTGCAAAAATAAATGCAGCTTATATACCAACATCTATTACAGAGTGTGAGTAAGTTCTATAAAGAACTCGATAAGACCCTCCAAATCATATCAACATGTACTTTAATATTTTGTGACTCCAAAACAAAGGTTTTTATATGGGAGGAGAGCAAATATGTGTGTGTGCGTGTGCGTATATATATATGTGTATATATATATATATATATATATATATATAATATTTATTTTATTTTTATATTTATGTTTATATTATTTATATATAAAGAAAATATTGCTCAGGAGTTAGAAATGAGAGGCCAAATGATTGTGGACTACAAAATCAATATATTTAGCCTCTAGCATCACAGTCCTAGATGAAATGAGGAGAAAGGACAATGAACAAAACAGAAATATGAAACATAGATGGAGTACACAAAGTATACACACAGGAGGTCTGTGCAAGAGGGTGGTCATTCAGTTCTCAAGGTAACTGAGAGAGAGAAAGATAACAAAAATGTGCAAAAAATCTTGGATATAGTTAGTACCAAAAAAGTGACCAAAAGAATATCATTATTTACTAACCCATATACCTACATTTGCAGCCCTATAAAATTTTTATAAAAATAATATACACACGCATACATATACGTATAAAATAATATACACACGAAGGCATCCATGAGAAAGGTCTAAGATAGGCAGGCTATCACAAATAATATTCTACAGTAGACCACATCTTTAAGGTAAATATTTGGCTAAAAGGTATAAAGAATACAAAATCCCATTGTTAATATTTGTTGACTATATATACTTACATATTTAGAAGATAGCAAAATTGCCTTTAAAGGCTTTCTTCCAACAAAGTGTTTCCAAGGCAGATTTTAAAATCATACAAGATTCACTGGGAAATGTAATAAAGGCAACTATTTAATGACAACTGATTATTACTATCAAGTGATGCAGAAAATAGAGAGGCGTTGCTCTCCAAAGGTGTTTGCTATCATCAAGAAGGATGCCCAGGGGAGAGTCCTCATGGTAATATGATTTCCTAAATATGATGAGGTCCTCTAGATGCTCCTGTTTGCACATGGCACCATTCTGATTGCACCAAGCCCTGAGACACAGGATAGTCTCCTAAATGAGACAGATAATCACTTAAAAGAGATCATGCCAATTATCGACACAGAAAAAACCAACAGCATGAATGACTATTGGCCAAGTCTTTGATAGGTAGCTGGATGGACAACTTATATAGTACATCTATCCATACATATATGTTGGGTAGACACTGAAAATGGACAATGAGCTGAGTCTAGATTTGAACAAGGGAAAACAAGTAGACTAGGTTGCCTTCGAGGAACTGTCTAATTATTGTAATGATCCCAAACTTCTCCTAGGAACATTAATGAACATTCATGCAAAAAATTAAATAAAATTCTGGAGAAGAGATTTAATATGTCCAAAATATTATTCATCATGACTAAGTTGGATTTATACCAGTAATGGAAGGATGGTTCAATTTCAGTGAAACAACTAGCATAATAAATCATATCAGTAACAAAAACAAAACCAATATTATTATATAAACAAATGCAGGAAATCTTCAAGAAAATATGGCATTCATTTATGTTAAATACTTTTTTTAAAAAGCATAAGACTAAAAGGACATTTCCTTAATCTTATCAAAAGCACTTATCTAAAACCAAGAGCTAGACTAGCATAATCTGCAATTGAGACAAATGTAAAGCTTTCCAACAAGATTAGGAGTGAAACAGGGATGCCTATTGTCCTCATCATTATTAGACTTCAATCATTTGAAATTTCATGGGATTTGTTATCTTACTGACACATATACTCTGCTCAGTGGCTCAGGCTGCACCCCATCCATGTCTTTTCATCCTGAATGACATCTGTCCATGTCCTAATGTGAATCCCCTCAAGACCCCCTAGAACACTTGACACTCTATGGACACCAGTGAAGCAGGCGTGTTGTTATGAGTATGATCAATTCTATCCTATCCCTCAATCTTGCTGCCTGATCAATAGTCCTACGATCTCTCTGATGCTATCCTTTACACCCCTCCTTTGGAGCTATTCTTTGCTGGTCAATACCATGAGTCTCTCCATCGTCCCTTTGGTGATCTCAAGTTTAATTCTTTAGAGATTTGATGTTTGATGACTCCCAGCCACACAGCATCACCCGAAGGACACTGATTTTTTAAAAATGGGTGTCCGGATATGAGAATCAGCTTCATTATTTGACTACACATGTTTCTAACAGGTATTGTTTTTTCTTGGTTTCTCAATAGTGGAGCAGGTGGGAAGGAAAGAATTTGGACCTAAACATAAAATAATATTGAAGTTTTTTTTAAATAAGCTTATATTTCCAAAAGAAGTTCGGGGTCACAGATGCTGTGCACAGTTTCCCAGAGGAAATCCAGCCCCACTTGTCTTCTCTCTCCATCCTGGATTCAGAGCATTGTTCAGTGCCTGTCTAAGACGCTAAGAGTACAGGCGGACCAGCTCCCACTAATTAGTTGTCCAGCCAAACGTATAACCTAATCTGGACGAGAGTATTGGTCCACTCATTTTTCTCCTGTATATACTTTAATGAAACTCTCTTGAGTGACTGTGGATCTCACTTAGGAGGCTCTGCAGTGTTCTGGGGACTGATGAGGTCAGTCCAATGTTCCCAGCAAACCAGAACCTTTGGACGTTCTACTATCTATAGAAAATCCCTTTTATACTTGGACTCTGCACTGGACATTCTCCACGACACCTTTAGGGGAACAGGGAGCTGTTTAGGCCTCCCTTGATGTGAATAATCAGAATATCACTGAAAAAATTATCCATTATTACGTATTTCAAAGAATTTTGTATGATGCTGCATATGTTTGGGAGACACTTTGTTACAGAAGAGCCTTTAAGGAATTAATTTATAGTCAACAAATAAGCAATCAATCAATCCTGTGCTGATTAAACTGTATGTGCCAGGCACCATGCTAGGCACTGGGAGTACAAACACAAAGAGCAAAACAATTCCTGCCCTCAAGGAGCTGACAGTCTGTTGGGGAGACATGAACACAAATAAGTATTTATAGAATAATTACAAGGTTGAGCTGGGAGGGAGGGAGGACACTAGCAGTCAGGGGCTTGGATCACCTCCAGGACATAATAAGGATTCAGAGTAGGACTTTTATTGAGAACACACACACACACATATTTACTCTCCTTCATGAACTATACATTTCAGCCGAACTGGCCTATCACCTCCTGTAAACTGAAGGCACAGCACCTCCCATCCATCTCTGTGGTTTTAGCCAGGCTGTTCACCACGACACCTGGAATGCACACCCTCAGGTCCCACCTCTATTCCCTATACACCTTCAAGGCTTAGCCCAAGTGTCACTGCCTACGCTGGTCCTCCCAGGTATGAGCGCCTTCTTCCCTGGAAATTACTTGGCCTTTACTTACCTGGGTCCATGTTGTCTGTCCCCTCTACACTCCAGTAGAACACAGGTTCCCTGAAAGCAGGACCTGTTTCTTGTTTGTTCTCTCCCCAGCAACTCAAGCAGGGTCTGGCACACAAGAGGCACTTAAGAAATGCTTGCTGAATGTTTGAAGAACATGACCACCTGCATAGACTGCTGTCCTCTACCAAGGCCTACTTGGCCCGACGCCTGCTCATAATGAGAGTGACCCTGGTTTCTCAGGGCCATGCCAACAGAAAGCAGGCTGAACTTGAAAGGCTTGGAATATAGGCCCAATGACTAACTGTGTGTCTGGCAGCCAGGCCTAGTCTACCTAAGTTTAAAAGCACCAGGCACAAGGTAGGAATTGCTTCAGCCATAGTAACTCATAACAATCATGCATTCCGGGTGTGGAGATGATGCCCACTAAGACATTACATCCTTGAAGTCTCTCTACAGCTAAACTTTAGCCACAGCTATGCATGCATATATGTGTGCATGTCTATGAAGATAAACTATCTACATCTCTATACATGTACATTCACATGTATATATAGACAGATATAAATTGAAAGGGTGACTGCTCTTTACTGGCTGAAATCCCTTTATCTTTCTTGAGAGCCCTCCAGATTTCTTCCTTTATACTGGGTTGGTAATTGAACACCCTCAACTCTCAATTCAAAGCCAGTAATGACCTCATTGTGCTGAATTATGAGGAGAGAGAGAGAGAAAGAAGAGAGAGAGAGAGAGAGAGAGAGAGAGAGAGAGAGAGAGAGAGAGAGAGAGAGAGAGAGGAAAAATCCAAAAAACAAGAGAAGCCTTTTGATCAGAGCACCGTACTGCAGCTCACTGTAACTCAAGCTGCCTATTCTTATATGGCAGGAATTAAGGACTCCCCCTGCCAGGCAAGACCCTATTAAAAGACAATAGCTGTTTGAAAAGGGTAAGCAAGTTGATATGGATATAATAGGCCACATATGGGGGCCCCTTTCTCCTCTGAAATAAAGCTCCTTCTCAGAGCTGTGAGCTGGGAAATCCAGTATTCAGGAAGGCAGGAGGGGGAGGTAGAATAGAAAAGGGTGGGTAACCATGCAGAAATGCTTGAAGGTGCTTAGGAAGGAAGGAAGGAGGGGGCTGCAAAGAGCCCGCAGAGATGAACATCAATCCCTGAACATGGCAGCTTTCAGAATGATCAGGTGCTCGTCAGGCCATGTGAGAATTCACAGACAATAACTAGAGGGGTTTGGCTGGCACAGATACAGGGACTAATGCCTATGGTGGGCTGACAAAGACCAGGAAGTCAGAGTGGGAAGCTGCTGCCAGGAACGGAGCAGCTGGCAAGAGGGCATCCTTCCTGCCTTGCCTTAAATAGCACAACATGCCCTGTCTCAAAACCCTGACAAATACCATCTATTCCTATTAGTGACCAATACCATTCAAGGAGCTCAAATCCTTTAGAAGCTTTAATTTATTCTCTCAGTAGCTCCACATAATATTAAGGGAGCAAGACTTTTTTGTCCGTTTTATAGGTTATGGAAATCGGTGCCCAGAAAAGTGCAGTTGCTGGTTCAGTGCGAGTTGTTAGAACTGGATGAAATAAATTAAACTTCAGTCTTTTAACTTGAGATCATTAGATGAATTTTGTGAATTTTGTTTTAAATTAAGGATTAGATTATGAAAAAATAACTGCAGAAAGAGGCACTGGATCCCCCCAAAAGCACTTCTTGCCGGCAAACCCGGTTTCCTCTTCACCAATAAAAAAAAAGGATACCACGGCAGGCCCAGGGCTGCCTTAGTCTATGGGCTAATCTGGTTCTCTTTACTTGCCAACCCAGCACTCTCACCAACCCTCAAGCGCACTTTTACCGCTTAGTAGTGGACAGCGACATTTCTGACAAATCTTTCAGTTACCTCTCAGGCCCAATCAGTGTATCAAGGTAAGAAACTGATCTGACAGTGAATGAAGACAGTGATGTCAGACTTTACAGGTCACCTATTGACTTAGAAAACCATAAAATTAACATATATGGTGCACTGTAGTTTTATTTACTTTGTTAAGCATTCCAATTAAATTTGAATCTGGTTTCTGGACACTGCCCACCTGAAGGCCTGGATCATTTTTTGGGCAGGAGCCCAATGGCAGAGAGTTTGACATCTCCAATTCAAAGTGCTCAGATACCTCATGACAGTATGAAGAAGGCTCTGCCAGCAAAACTAATTCTGCCAGGTTCTTCCAACTTGAATAGGCCTACAGAATAGGCCTATTGATAAACTATATATGTTTTAAATAGACAGATACACACACATATATGTATATGCACACATCATATCTGCATATATATATATAAAATTTGTTTTGATCAGCTAGGATCCTTCCCACCTCAGCTACGTGCCTCCATTTCCCCCTGATTCCCACACACTCAGAATACAAGAGAAATAAAGGCCATCACAAACACATACAGTTAAGCAAAATAAGCTTCCACATTAGCTGTGTCCAAAAACTTAGCTGTTTGTAGAGGGACTCATTCTATTTTGAGCCCCTCTGCTCTCTAGCAGGAAGTGGGGAGCAAGGTTCACCATTAGTCTTCTGGAGTCCTAGTTGGTCATGTTGCTGATAAGAGTTCACCACAATAGTATTCCAGTCACATTTAAATACCATAACTGATTCATCCATTCCCCAGTTTAGGGGTACTCCCTCAGATTCCCATTCTTGCCACCTCAGAAGAGTTATAAATATTTTTTGTACATCCTTAGAGTTTGTTTTGCTTGGGACTAATCCCTCCTTTAATCTAACCTCCCTCTAATTTCCCTTCTTCCCCTCCTATTTCCTGTTGAGTGAAATGTATTTCTGTACCCAACTGTTGGTGAGTGTGCATTCTTCTTTCTTTTGACCAGTTCAGATGTAAGTGAGGTTCCAGTGTCAGCCACTGCCCTCCACCCCCTCCTCCTTATTCTGTAGACATCTCCTTGTGCACCTTGATCGTGTGAGAACATTTTTCCTAAGCTTCCTTTACCTTTACCCCAGTACATTCCTCTTCTCTCTTTCCATTTTTTTCTTAAGATCATCAAGATGTAACAGACCCACTCCCAGGTCTCACCTAATTAGATCCCTTCTACGAGCCCTATACAAGTGGGTTCAAAGGGGACATATGTGTCACCTCCCTACATTTGAATATAAGTAGTTTATCCTTGCTTAATCCTTTATCATTGCTCATTCACGTTTACCTTTTTATGTTTCTCTTGATGCCCATATGAGTGCAAATATTCAAATTTTTTCTACAGCTTTTGGTCTTTTTATCAGGATAGCTTAGAAGTCTTCTATTTCATTAAAGGTCTCCCACCCCCACCACTGCAGCATTATATGTACATGGTTTTACTGGGTAAGTTATTCTTGGCTGTCAGCCCACATCCTTTGCCTTCTGAAATACTGTACTCCAAGTTATCCACTCCTTTATAGTGCTGGCTCCCAAATCATGTGTAATCCTGACTGGTTCCTCAGTACTTGAAATCCTTCTGAACGCTACAGTATTTTTTATTTGACCTGGAAGTTCTGTATTTTGGCTATGATGTTCTGGGAGTTTTCATTTTAGGGTTTCCTTCAGAAGGTGACCAATAGCTTCTTTCTATTTCTACTTTCCCCTCTGCTTCTAAAAGATCTAGGCACTCTTTTTAAGATTTCTTGAAATATGATACCTAGGCTCTGTTTTTGGTCATGGCGTTCAGACAGTCCAATGGTTCTTACATTTTTTTCTCCTCAATTTGTTTTCAAGGTCACTCATTTTTGCTCTGAGATGCTTCACCTTTTCTTCTATTTTTTTCATCCTTTTGACTTTGTTTCAGTATTTCTTGTTGTCACATGGAGTTACTGGCTTCTATGTGGTCCATTCTAATTTTCAGGGGGTTTTCTACTTGGTTCAGGTTTTATACCTTTTGTGTCAACCTGTTTAACTCCCTTTGCAATTCCTTCTTCCAAAACTCTTTATTTCTTTCCCATTTTTTTTCGTGAGCATTCTTATTAAGAACTATTAAATGAGACAACAATTATAAAGCTTTTAGCACAGCACCTGGCATATATTAGGTGCTTAATAAATGCTTATTCCTGTCCCCTTACCTTTTTTTTTCCCTACAAGGGTAGATGGCTTCTTGGCTTTGTCATGGCAAAGAATTGGAAATTGAGGGGCTGCCCATCAACTGGGGAATGGCTGAATAAGTTGTGGTATATGATTGTAATGGAATGCTACTATGCTATAAGAAATGATAAGCAGGATAATTTCAGAAAAACCTGGAAAGACTTCCATGAACTGATACAAAGTGAAGTGAGCAGAACCAGAAGAACACTGTACATAGTAACAGCAACACTGTGTGATGATCAGTTGTGAATGACTTAGCTATTCTCAGCAATACAAAGATCCAAGACAATTCTAAAGGAAATATGATGAAAAATGCTATCCACCTCCAGAGAAAAAACTAAGAGTCTGAACGAAGATCGAAGCACGCTATTTGTTAGCTTTTTATGTTTTTTTCTATCTGTGTTTTCTTTCACAACATGACTAATATGGAAATATATTTTGCATGACTTCATTGTATAACCTATATCTAATTGCTTGCCATCTCAGGGAGGGGAGAGAGGAGAGAAAAAGGGGAGAGGGAAAGAATTTAGAACTCAAAATTTTAAAAACCAAATGTTAAAAAAATGTTTTTACATGCAATTGGGGGAAAAAATTAAGTATTATTTAAAACAAAAACAAACAAAAGTAGACTGCTTCTGGATTCTACCTCTATCAGTCAACTGGAAAAACACTGTTAGTTTAGAGTGGCAGAATTGTAGGTTCCCCTTTAGCCTAGGATTTCTGTCTTAGTCATTCCTTTGCAGGCTGATCTAGAAGCTGGAAGTAAGACCCTGCTCAGAGCTTAGCATCTGAGCCATGCCACTGCTGCTACTTGCTTCAGAACATCTTCCTTTCTCAGTATACCACCGAGGACCACCCTACTCAGGAATGCTATCACTGTGCACGTTGGTACACCCTGATTTGAAACCCAGGAATGAAAGTTGGTGACATAGCTGCCAGTTCACACCTGTCGCTATGGCAGTGCCTCAGTATGAGTCTAGGACCTCCTCTTGCCCTGGTGGTCAGCTACTCCCTAAGTGCTGGAGAGCTCTGGGCCATGGGCATGCTCTTGCCCTCCCTGTCCCCAGTGTCGACAGACCTTTCTGTCTGTTCCCCTAAACCAAACTAAGCCAGACAAATGACTCAGTGTGACCTTTTCTGGATTACCCTCATCAGGATTCGGTCTGGTACATTTTCCAGATCTGTCTGGAGGAGTCTGTAGATGGGACCCCACCACACTGCTTCCTGTCGTGGTTATCTTGGCTCCACCTCCCCCATATATGTCTTCTTAGACTGAGTTTGACATTGAGAAGATATTCAGCATAAAGTTGACCAACAGGTGATAAATTATTGTTGTGACAATAATTAATTCACCTCAATATTTATTAAGGTCAACTATGTGCAAAGAGGGCACCATGCAAGGCACTAAGAAAACAAAGATGAAAAATGACAGCATTCCCTCAAGGAGCTCAGAATCAAACAGAGTCAATAATAAAGGAAGAGTTCAATATATACAATTTCACTTTTTGGTCAGTTTTTCAGAAGAATGTTTATTCTATATATTGAGAGATACCTATATTTTCCCTTTCTTTTATTACAGCCTGCAAGAGTCTTAGTAAACAATTATGACTTCTGAAATCTGTCAATCTCATGCTAGTGGGATCAGTAACCAGAGCTCCTGAAAAACAACGGGGGATGGAAGAGCAAGGGACTCATTGGCCTTGCCTTAGTACATCCCAAACTACTATTGTCCACCAGGCCAAGGCAAACTAGAAGGCTCTCCACCTTTCCCAGCCATAGGCAAGATCTATGAAAACATCTGAAATCATTAGAGATTCCAGACGTTTTCCACTTGTAACAGAGAGTTCTAAAGGTCTTACTTAAAAGCAGTTCCAACTGATTCTTTTTTTTTCCTTGTTTGTTTTGGGGGTTGGGGCTTTTTTTTTCTTTTTTGTTTTTTGGCTAGGCAATGGGGTTAAGTGACAGCTAGTGAGTGTTAAGTGTCTGAGGCTGGATCTGAATTCAGGTCCTTCTGACTCCAAGGCTGGTGCTCTATCCACTGTGCCACCTAGCTGCCCCTCAACTGATTCCAAGGTTCTGTTAAAAGTCAAAGCATATTCAACTTCTGTCATTTTATTTTGCAATTCTACTTTTATATTAAAAAATTTATTGATCTTTTGTTTTTACATTAGGTTCATTTCCAAATACATGTCCTCCCCTTACCAGCAAGGAAATATATTTAAAGAGAGAAAAAAATCAGTTCAGCAAAACCAATCAATGTATCATCAAGGTCTGATAACATATGCAATGTTTCATACTCAGTCACATTCACCTATGAAAGCAGAGGAGGTGCATTGCGTCTGATTTTTTAACAGAGGGACCCTTTTGAAAGATGCTATCCTTTAAATTGGTTGCCTAAAACAATCTCTTCTGTTGTGAACTAATACAATCTTTATGAAGACCATCTGCTAAGGCAATCTTGGTAGGTGAAAGGAGTCCCCACTAGTCCTTGATACTATTTTAGGGCCCCCAAAGGTAAAGACAAAATTAGCAATTACTTAAAGCTTAAATTCTAGTCTCCAGTTCCCAAGCAAAAACTTTCACTTTGTGAACATACCCTTGATTAGTTGCAAAATAATGATATTTCAAACATAGAGGAGGAAAAGAGAAGCTTGTCTCTTTTTGAGACTTGCTGACTTCTACTTATCCTTCAATATACTGCATAACTTGTTTTTGGCAAGTTAAAGGTTTCCTTGTTTAGAGAGACAGTCCAGACTCCTAGGGAAAGGAGTTGCTGCTAACACTATTAATCAATAAGTATTTATTAATCATTCACTATGAACCAAGAACTGTGCTAGAAATCGGGGATACAATTATTGTATTACCCTTCAAAAATTATCATAGATACCTAAGGATCCAAAAATATCATCTATATAAATATTCCCAATACATACTCTAGATTCCAGTCAAGCCCATCTCTGAGGTCCAAACACACCACTCACTTGAATCTCCACACCTTGGTTTACATTGTTCCCAATGTATGAAGTATTCTAGCCCTTTCCAATCAAATCTTGTTAAATGTTAAATGCCCATTTCAAGTAAGTCCCACATACTTTATGAAACCTACCTTCCTTCCCCTCCCCACCCCATATCACCCATATTAACAACTACGCCAACACTAACCTGCTACCTGAATGGCCGTAGCATTTTTTTTTAATTCTTTTTTTTGGTTTGTTTTTTAAAATTTATATATTTTTAGTTTTCAACATTCACTTCCATACGATTTTAAGTTCCAAATTTTTTCTCCATCTCCCCCCTGCCCCCCCACCCCAAAACAGTGTGTATTTTGATATAGGCTCTACATATACATTCATATTAAACCTATTTTCACATTAGTCATGTTGTAAAGAAGAATTAGAACCAATGGGAGGAACCATGAGAAACAAGAAACAAACAAATAAAAGAGACAGCAAATAATATGCTTTGATCTGCATTCCATAGCTCTTTTTCTGGATGTGGATAGCATGTTCCATCATGAGTCTTTTGGAGTTGTCTTAGATTCTTGTGTTGTTAAGAAAAGATAAGTCTATCAAAGTTAGTCATCATACAATGTGGCTATTACTATGTACAATGTTCTCCTGGTTCTGCTCACTTCACTCAGCATCAGTCCATGCAAGTCTTTCCAGATTTTTCTGAAGTCGGCCTGCTCATTATTTCTTATAGCACAATAATGTTCCATTATATTCATATACCACAACTTGTTCAGCCATTCCCCAACTGATGGGCATGCCCTCAATTTTCAATTCTTTGCTACCACAAAAAGAGCTGCTATAAATATTTTTGTACATGTGGGTCCTTTTCCCATTTGTATGATCTCTTTGGGATACAGACCTAGAAGTGGTATTACTGGGTCAAAGGGTATGCACAGTTTCATAGCCCTTTAGGCACAGTTCCAAATTGCTCTCCAGAATGGTTGGCTCAGTTCACAACTCCACCAACAATGCATTAGTGCTCCAATTTTCCCACATCTTCTCCAGCATTAACATTTTCCTATTTTGCCAGGCCATAGCATTTCTTACATGTATAATGCATTCTGACATATGATTACTGTCACTTTATTTTAGATTAATTCTTGGTCTTGTTCCATAAAATACCTACACAACAATACTGTGAGAGGACACTTTATTTTAGATTAATTCTTGATCTTGTTCTATAAAATACCTACACAACAACACTCTGAAAGGACAGAGGTTGTATGATATAATTCTTTTGTACCTTTCATAATACCAAACACAATACTGAATACTCCATTGTAATACAAGTCACTTAATTAGTACTTATTGAAGTTGAAATGAATTAACTGTCACCCTGCCTTCAAAATAGTCCTGGGATTGCAAGGGGGCAACAGATCTATCTATTTTTCTATTATAAAAAGGCCAATGGGGTGCATTTTTCCCCACTTAATGGTATTTTATTTTTCTCCTTACTTTTTAAGTGAGGCAATTGGGGTTAAGTGAGGCAATTGGGGCTGTGTGACTTGCCCAGGGTCACACAGCTAGTAAGTGTTATGTGTCTGAGGCCAGATTTGAACTCAGGTCCTCCTGGCTCCAGGACTGGCGCTCTATCCACTGCGCCACCTAGCTGCCCCTTTTCTTCTTACTTTAAAAAAAAAAATTTAATATTTTATTTTTTCCAATTATATGTAAAAACAACTTTTAATATTTATTTTTAAAAATTTTGAGTTCCAAATCCTCTCCCTTCCTCCCCTCCCCCTCAATGAGAAGGCAAGCAATGTCCTTTCTCTTTCCAGAGTGTCCTCAACTTCTTCCTTCTTGGTGCAGGTCACTCAGTTGGGCTCCCTGGGTCTGCTCCTTTCTATAACTCAACTCTCGATGGTCAGAACTAGATTTCTCTTGAATCCACACACAATAGGCTCTCTTCTCTACTGCCGTAGGGCTCTTCTTGAAGCTGCTTTAAGCCCCTTTACCCTCTCTGTCTCAGTGTCTCTCTATATGTTTCTTGCTGGATTTAGGGTCTCCTACTGAACAAGTAGATTACTTCAAGGTGTCACAGTCAATGGAAAGGGAGTAGTAGGGGAGGGAGAGGAGAAAGAAAGCTCTTCCCTTTCTGCTGTCCTCTGGAAGAAGCATAGGAAACATGCTTCACAAAGCTGCTTCCTGCCTTGATTGTATTTTCAATTAATCTCAGAACTGACAGGCTATTACTTAAGGGTCAATCTTTCAGAAATCAAAAGAAAACTACCCCTCTAATTCCATCAGGGAGAACTTCACACTTCCTAAAGGAGTAACAGGGTATAGACTCATCTTTGCATGTTAACACCTTGTTATCTACCCTTTACTTGCTTTGATTAAGCAGCCAGGCTGGGAGTATAGGGGTGATCCATTCTACCACAACACTGAATGAAATTTTATCTTATGTTATTTTCTTTCAGCGCTAGATTTGGGTTCAAATCCCGAGCTGTGCCGCGTCAGGCAAGTCTTCCTGGCTAACCAATTCCTTCCTGCCCCTCGAGTCACTTCTTCATGATTCCTTTCTCAGCTGTGCAGTTTGCAGAGTCCAGACAGTTTAAGACCACACATTTTAGCATATAGACTGCCTGGCGTTGTTTTCTAATTGCTTCCTGTGTATAAATTCTGTCTCTTTATTGTAAGGAGAAAAAACTATGTCTGGCATTTGTCTTTATTCTTCTCTATGGAATCTGGCAAAGTGCTGGGCACATATAAAGCCCTCAATACTTGCTGATTGCTTAATTAACACTAAATAGAGAATAATACAAGGAATAATACAGGGAAACCGCAATCTAAATTGGTAAAGGGAAAAAGTTATGGAAATCCTGAAGGGGAATGAAGCCTCATCTTCTCATGGTGTGTAGGGTAGGGCTCTAAAACATCTCACCAAAACTGACTGAAGACCACCTGTTTAAAGAGGTAGTTTGCGGGGCAGCTGGGTGGCACAGTGGATAGAGCACTGGCCCTGGAGCCAAGAGGTCCTGAGTTCAAATCCAGTCTCAGGCACATAACACTTGCTAGCTGTGTGACTCTGAGCAAGTCAAAATCCCAATGGCTTCACCACAAAAAAAAAAAAAAAAGAAGAGGTAGTTTGTGCATCACATTTTCCAGTCTTATGCTCCATATAAAACAGGAACATGAATGACTGGGGCAATGTGGCCATCTCAGTCCCTTAATTTTGGCCAAGTGCTCTGGAAAGTTTTTTATGCCATCTTGAAGTTGAGGAATGATTCCTCCCAATGTCTGTGAGAGTAGGCAGATGGACCATTATACCTCTGTATATAACCTGCAGCCTGCGGTATAAATATCCTCTCTACGCCCGGAACTACCTACCTACCTTCCCTTCCTTGAGCTCCGTTGTTTCTTAGCACATTTCAACTGCAGAGAGGCTGGAACTGGGCTCCATAAGCACAGATCAAGAGCTTCCTGGAGCAGGCTGCCAGCACAGGGAGCAATGACTTCAGCAGGCAAGTCTGTTTTTGATTATGCCGAAAGTGCGGCCACGCTGCCCCGGCTGAGAGGGCAACAAGGTAGGTTCAGGCTTGACCATCTCAGGTCTTCCATCACCTTTGACTCTGTAATACGGGGAACTAGAGGAAAACAGGAGTGGGCAGGAAACAGGGGGAGGAAGAGAGAGGTAGAAGATCCTTAAAAGGTAAAGAAGAAGCCCGCAAGCACTTTCTGTGCCCAAGATTTACAGAGAAGCTACAAGGGAAAAGCAAATGAATTAAAAGGTAGCTGAACTAGATACTCAGTCATGTAAGAAATAACAAAATGGTATCAATCTCCAACCAGCACACAAATTACAAGACAAGCTAGAAGTACTGAAGAAAAAGCAACAGACCAGGAGGTCCTTCGATCTTCCACTTTACAAAGAAAGGAGAGGGAAAGAGAATAGGTCCTCACTTAATGGTCCACAGAATCAGAAAAGTAAAGACTCCCAGCAAATTGGGATTAAGGAACAGAAACTAAACCCACCAACGACCTTGTGAGTCTAGAATGATGGATATTTGACAGAAAACTGTAATATGAGGGAATTGGTAATCCCAAAGCTATTTTAGAACATCTTAAGGGGAATCTGGGTCACCCAATATCAAAATGTCTGACTTACTGGTTAGAACCGTACCCGAAGGAGAAATGATGATCTGGAATAACAGAAGTTAAGTAAAAAACTAAAACACGAAGGAATTATCAAAATGATTTTGCTGAGTTTTCCTAATGATCATTCATTCATTCATTCATTCAATTCCACAAATACTTAATAAGTACCTAATATGAGTAAAACATCACTAAATGATACAAAGATGAAATTAAATAAAATTCCTCCCCTCAAGAAATCTACAGTCAAAGACAAGAAATTAGTGGAATGGGGGTGTGGTGAGGATGGTCAGTGTGCTCAGTAATGCAATTCCTATGTGGAAGAGTCTGGGGAGCCAACCTCTAGAAGAGCAGACAATACACAACAAAAGTGCCCTGCTCCCGTTTTGGAGCATGCACGGACACTGTACGACTGATTCCAATCCTCTAGGTACGTGATGGTAAGACAGACTATTGACTGGCTAGCGATATAGCTGGAACTGGCTGGTCACTGACTGGCCAAAGCAAGGCCTGGTCCTCACTGTGGCCTGAGTGTGTTCGGCCTTTATCTCTCCACTCAGCTGCCACCACGTGGCCCCCACACATGGCTCTGCCGTTGCTTCTGTCTCTGTGTAGGCGAAGGAGATAGCTGTGATCTTGTGAGCTTTGAAAGGTCAGGAGAGAGAACCGCCAGAAGTATGGGAGCTAGAGTTCATGGAAGGAAGATGCTAGAGAATGAGGAGCAAAGTCCTTAGAGACCTCTTTGACCTAGCCCAGCAACAGCAAAGACAAGGACTTCTCCATCTATTGGCCATGTCACATTTGAAAGTGGTGGAACAAACACTACAGAAAAACTGAGTTGTCTTGGCCCATTCTCTTCAGGGATGAGGGTGCTATGGAGGGAGTGTGGCCCCCAAGGGGACCCCACAGGGGGAAAATGCTTGTAACATCTGTTTTGGCTAGATCTTTGAAGTAAAAGCTAATTGGTGTTAGTTGGTTAAACAGAATTGGGGTACTAATCACTAGGTGATTAACAGTGAGGAGAACACACCAGTAGTAGGGGTTCAAGCCAATAGCACTGGAGAAACATTTGCCTGACATTTCAGTGCACCCCCAGAATCTAGTCAGTTTTGCTCTGGAAGAATGAGGCATTAGTGATTAGAAAAGCTTGACAGATGGTGAGGAGAGATAGACTGCCCAAAGTGCTCTTCTGGTATCCACAGAATATTAACAGGAAGCATGGGTTAGTGGAGATGTCCCTGAACTTGGAGTCAGGAAGATCTGGATTCGAATTCCACCTCAGATACTTGGTAGCTGTGTGGCCCTGCACAGCTGGTTTAACCTCTCTGCTGGGGTATGCTGGAGGCAGTGTATTAGCCACTGTTAAATTTTAAGTGGGAATATTTATACCTTGGAAATTGGCAACAGGATTTTGTTTATTTTTTGTGGATTATCTATATTTAAAGTGATAAGGAAGAAGGTAATAATGCAGATTAAACTGAAAAGTATGTCCTGTCTATATTTCCTTTTTTTTTTCAGAGAGCCACTTGTTAAATATTTACTAGCATACAATGCTTCTTGTGTCTCAGTTTCCTTATCTATCAAATGAAAGGGCTGACTCCACGGCCTCCAAGGTCATTTCCAGCTCTAAATCAATAATCCTATGAGCCAAAGTAAGGTGTCCTGTGAAAGAGTTGGATACTTTATGGAAAACACATGGATAATTGGACATGAATTACGTGGAATGAGAAGCTACACCTATACTACTGGAGAATGTCTTCATCCTAATGACATCAAGACCCACTGAGGTACATAACACATTTAAATCTGATAAATCAAGAAAGGCCTAAACAAAATGCAATGAGACGTGTTTCTCTGGGCACTCCAAGTAGCTGTATAAGTCTTCGTTTTCTTTCATCAAAGCCTTACCTACTGCCACATCCCCAGAATGAGGCCATCTTGGAATATCATGTCTTCAGGGAGATTTGGATTGCTACGGCATCCATACTTATTGTCTAAGAAAGCAGAGATCTACCCCATTATGTTAGTCAGTGATGACCCAGAACAAGAACCTGATGGAACTTGATGCTCATCAGAAAGGTCCTGGGGATACAGTTTGTTTTTAGTCAAATTAGTGACTATAGAGGTACACCTGCCACACAGTAGAAATCTAATGAGAGAAATAAGGCAAGACCCTCAATAATCCACAACAAAGGGGGACTTCTGTTGCTCGGACATCAGCAATCCAGCACCAGGCTCCTTAACTTTTCACTTTATAAGCTTCTGGCCACCTTGTTAAAGATGTGAAATCTTTTCATCTCTCCCTGCCCTTCTGTTGGGCCTGGTGCCTCTACAGAGCCTGGTTAGTCCTTGTCAAGTCATGGAAAGAATTAAAAACATGGATGAGATGAAATTGTCCTGTTGCCTATGAAGCTTCCAAGACTGCGATGAGTCATTTTCTTTGACTAATACTACTGACGAGCTGTTACTCCAGACTGCAGTTCTGCCCAACTGACAATGGAGTACCCAGGGAATCTGCAGAGTGGAGATCTGGGACAGATCAGCACATCCCAGACCAAAGGAATATATGCTTTACGCTTCTTTACGGTTCCAAACACGACAAGCTACTCCTCTAAAGGAGGCTATTTGGGCCGTGGATGGTGCCTGGTTATCACACTCTTGGGCACAGCAGCTTTCTGGAGGGAGGAATGAAATCAACAAGCCTTGAGAGAAGCTGGCTGGGCAAAGCATGGGGATTCTTGCTGATCAGTTTCACCAGAGCAAGATTTAACAACTTGAAAAAAGATGGGGGTGGGGAAGTAAGGCCTTCTGGACAGGAAGAATCTGGACTCAATTATTAGTCCTATAACCTCTGACTCAACACTCTAAATGAGTAAGGGGACTAGTGGGCTGTGAAATCACTTCCTCTGTTAGCAGGTCAAGTGTTGCTGGACCGTTTCCTGTAACCACAGCCCACCACTTGAAGAAGAGAGACAGGGACAGCTCATAAGCAAACAGGCCGCTACTCTCACACCCGCTGAACCTTGCACCCCTGGAGGACTCTGACCTGATCCAATCTCCTCTCATATACAGAGATTCCAACCCACCCAAAGGGGCCAGAATCTTGCCTAACGGGGCTTGTCCTACTGGTCAAAAGGGCAGGATGCAGTTTAGCTCTAGACAAACCTGCTCTGGGTGATTATCAAAGTAGGTGAGAAGACAGATACTAGTAGCTGGGGGTGGGGAAGGGAGAACGGGTCATTTTGTGTATTGCAAACACAAAAGTTACAATGCTCTCCAAACAGCTCAGCCTTGGTCACAGCTACGACCTGACAGCTCATGTGTGCATCTTCCAAAGGGGAAGAGTGTTTCATTCCATTTTCTCTTGACCTTTGACTACACTAGAAGAGACAGGAAGAATAAAAATCAAACGCATGCAGCCTTCTTCCATAGTTCTGGCACTGCCAAAGGCCGCATGGCTGTTACCTGCTGACCCGACCCATCTTGCCATTATTTTGAACTACGAAACAAGAGAAGTGGCCTGCAGCTATGGAAAGCTCTAACATGGCACCTCCATCTGCCAAAGTTGGGTCCCGACAGTGGCAGACATTACCTACATCATGCTAGGTTCAGAATCTTTCAAAAAGCTTTCCACGCTTGGTATAACTGAGTCCAAATTCAGCCTAGGAGTCACTCAATGACCAGTATACTCTGGCCCTTCCCTACCTTCCATCCCTCTGCCTCCACATTACTCAGAGACAAACTGAACCACTTGTCACACTCTACCTCCACCCAAACACTTTGCCCGCCATGCCTTTGCCTGTCTTGTTCCCTTGGCATCGTAGGGTCCTGCCTATTCTTCAAAGCCCAAGTTGTCTACAACCTCCACCAGGAAGTCTTCCCTGATCCCCCAAGCAATAATGACCTTCCTCCCTCAAACCTTATTTTTTGCTTTTATGCACTAATCACATATTATTTTGCATGACAGTAATCTGTGCATGTGTTATATTTCCGTTAGACTGTATGCTCCAGGAGGCTAGGCACCAAGCAATCTTATCTTCCCACTTGTCCTACCATAGTGCTCCACATATATTAAGTATCGATGTGTTTTGAATTTGTCTATTGAACTTTCAAAAGAAAATGACCTCTCACCCCTTTCTGATGGAGGTGATGGTAGGAGCATTCACCAGGAACATCACGTACAGGTTTGACCAGGGACCCCTGCTTGCTGAACCTCAGCCCCTCCCTTGGAGTGGACATGCTGCACCTTGCTGAGGGGCAGGCGCCTTTTCTGGATGACCCAGCAGCTTGTGATTGGGCCCTAGTGACTGGGTGCTTGACTGAAAATTGGCACCAAGATTTGGGGAGATGGAGACTTGTTGAGGACCCCATTCTATACAGTCTATAAGATGATCTGTCGAAAATGATGCTGCTCTTTATCTTTCAGGCCCCTCTTCTTCGTAGGGCTCCTCTCCTTTCAGCAAGGGTGGCAGGGGAGAAAAATCCCCAGTCCTCCATCAGTGGGATGGCTGAGCTCAAGCACATGGCAGCAGAAGTGTGTCGGTGCCCAGGTGAGTGTAAGACCAGACCCGAGTCCCTGCCTGCCTTCTCCTGCCTTTCTGTTTGATTTCACTGAGTACAGAGCACTGACTGGCAATCCTGACGAGTGGCCATGTCTAGCCACGGTGCTATCTTTATCTCCAGCACTGGACTTGGGCAGCAGTCCAGCAGAGATCGGAGGAGAGCTTCACAGAGGTGAATGCAGATGCTGCCAGGATTCCCTGTAGCTACAAAAGGACTAAAGGAAACCAAGCCTTGGCTCCCCAGGAAATCTGGAACCTGTGAGTCATTTGACAGTATGGATCAGGGTGGTGAATGTGAAAGATCTGGTCAGCACTCCCATAAAGTTGTCTTTGCTTTTGTGGGGGTAGTACTGCAAATATAATGAGCTAATTGAGTGTTTTATGTTTCCTGTATTTGTTCTTGGAGTCTTTTTTGTCTTCAGCATTTTCTGTGGTGGAGGAAATAAACAGCTGTTCTCTACCTGATACCCATATTATACACTGAGTACCTAGGAGGACCTGTTGCCTACAGCTGGGGGAGACTGCAGATGGGAGCTGCATTTAAGCTTTATTTTAAAGATTTCCCTGGTGTGGGGGCAGAGCCAGAGAGAGGGTAATCTGACCCCCTTCTCTGAGACCAGACCCATCCCCAGGATTGAATCCAGATCCATGGGAGCCCAGAGCCAGAGCCCCTTGTTCGGGCCCCCTGGGCTATGAGGTACAACTAAATTACTGTCCCAGTAATAAGTAGGGATGTCACAGCACAAAGATTGCCTAGGGCACTCCCCCAGGTCCTGCATTTTGCTCAGCCCTGGAAGTAAATGATCCAATGTACTCCTAAGTCTCTTGCCTAACACCTTGGCCAATCTGGTACCAAGAAAATGGAAATCAACATTATTACCCTTATGCAAGAAAACGGTCTTTAGAATTGCTCGTTCAAGGATTGATGCCTCAGCTCTGATGATTCTAATTGTCTTGGAAGTGGAGATGAACCATTTTTCCATGGTGCTTAAAATACTTGGTTAAAGAAGCACATTTTACAACAGACACTTTATAAGCTTGGACTGTATGATGAGAATGATAATTGAAGAGATTCTTGGGCATGGCACTAATGTGATTTCCTTTTCTGTAATGACACATCAAGAAAATAAAGTACACATTTCAAGGATTTCTAATCATCAAAACCAAAAAGCCATGATTTGGTTCTGATATTCAAGGGGCTATAAGACAGGTGGGACACCACCTTCCCTTCTGAGATTTTTGAGGATTAATTTAAGGCATAGGCGTGGTGTTACTGATTTCCCTTTCTATAAATAATAATAATAGCTAGTGGTTTATATAGCATCTACATATAGTATTATATGCAAATCCTATATAGTACTATATAATACCTATAAGTGTACTCTCTAGTGCACCAGTGTGCTAAGCATTGTGCTGTTTTACTAATATTCATTTGATCCTCACAACAATACTGAAGGTGGGTACTACTATCACCCCCACTTTACAGATGAGGAAACTGAGGCAGACAGAGATTTAGTGACTTGCCCAGGGTCACACAGCTAAAACATGTGTGAGGCCAGGTTTGAATTCAGATCTTCCCGAATCCAGGCCCAGTGCTGTGCACCATGGCACCACCAGCTGCCTCCCTTCCTCATCTGCACTATTAGAAAACTGATGCCTTGAAAAACGTATTTACACGTATTTATTAAGCATTAACTCTGAAGCCCATCAATCAATCAAGTAATCATTAAGAGCCTATGATGTGCCAGGCAATACGCCAGCTTCTGGGGATACAGAGACAAAAGCACAATGTTCCCTGCCCTCAGGAAGTTGACATTTCAACAGGGGACATAGCATGTACGTTTATAAATAAATCTATTGGCAACCTGGGGAGTAAACTGGTGATAGCGCGTGGCAGCTAGGTGGCATTTGCGTGGCAGTAAAGCAGATAGCAAAAAAATGAGGTTTAAAATGAAGCCTGCCTGGACCCTGATATTTATCATGGGCCATGCATCATGGTGCTCATCAACAAGGGGGTGCAAAGACCCAGAGTTAAAAAGATTAGGTACCCCAAAGCATGGTCTCTGGTTTAGAGATATAGTAGCAGGGCAACCGTTAAGAAGATGACTGGGTATAAAGTCAAACATGGCAAACAAATTAATGGAGGGCATTAATTAATTAATGAAAGAAAAAACATGTATTGAACACTGGAAATCCAAAAAGAAAAGCTCACATTCTGATGGGGGCAGGGGAGATAGCACATTGGGAGGTCTCAGCTCCAAATCAGATGGAAAGGCCCAGTGGTCTTTAGGGCTCAGTAGCAAAGAAAGTGTAGAAGTAACTTCTGAAATACCATTCCCATTGACAGAACCATTATCCGCTTCTGGTGTTTAACCACTGGACAGTGCCAATAAAGGAGATGGAGAAGGAACAGTCTGTCAGACAGGTAGGGAGCAGTTACGAAAATCCAGAGAGAAGAGAGTATCCAGGAGAAGCTGATGGTCAAGAGTGTCAAAAGCTGCAGAGAGATCAAGAAGGATGAGGATGGAGAAAAGGCTGTCACATCAGGCAATGTCGTATCATTGTTGACTTCAGAGCTGGTCAGACAACAAATTCAATTAAGTGTTTACTATTGTGCTAGACACTGTGCTAAGTGCTAGGGATCCAGTAAGAGGCAAGGCACCCTCCTTTAATGAGGCAGACAACATGTAAGCAACTAGATATATACAAGATAGATGCTGAGTAGGGGAAGGTGGTCTGAAAGCAGAATGTGCAAGGAGCTGGGAGGATCCGGAGAGGCCTCCTGTAGAAGGCAGGCTTTCAGGTGATTCTTGAAGCCAGGAAAACTAAGAGTTGAGGGTGCAGAGCCTTCTTAGCAAGGGGATGGCCAGCGTAAATGCTTGGAAAGGGGGGACAGATGATCATGTCCAAGGAAGGGCAAGTGGGCCAGTGTCGTCGTATCACAGACTGGGCAAGACAACTGGGCAGGTAGGAAGGAGGCAGGGTATAAAGAACTGTAGATGCCAGGCAAAGGATTTGAACCTGGAGAGAGCCCTGGCGCTCACTGAGTAGGGGGTTAAACAGTCAGCCCTGTGCATTAGAAAGGTCATCTTGGAAGCTGTGAGGAAGACAGACTGGAAGAGAGAGAGATTTACTGAAGTAGTCCAAGCAAGGTGATGAGGTCCTGAGCCAGGGTTGTGGTGGAGTGAGTAGAGAGAAGGGGAGTGTGTGAGACACATTGTGAAGGTAGGAATGACAAGATGTGAGGTGGGGAGCAAGAGCGAAGAGTTGAGTTTGACATGAAGATTCCAAGCCTGGGTGACTCACAGCATGGTGGTGCCCTCAGGAGAAAAGGTGGGTTTGAAACGGTAGCATGTGCGGGGAAGAGATGTTGAGATCTGTTTTAGATATGTTGAGCTTGAGATGCCCATGGCATGTCCAGTTCAAAATTTCTAAGAGACAGCCAAAGATGTGATTCTGGAGGGTGGGGGTAAGGTTAGGGATGGACAGGTAGATGTGAGAGTTATTTGCATAGAAATGATACGTGAACCCATTAAAGCTGATGAGATTACCCAGTGAGACAGTACGGAGGGGGAAGAGGATCCGGCGCTGAGCCTTGAGAGATGCCCAGAGTTAGTGGGTGGGATCTGGATGAAGGACCAGAACAGAAGACTGAGGAGTGTTCAGACAGAGAGCAGTGTCACGGAAACCTTGGGAAGGGTTATGAGGAAACAGTGATGAGCAGCATTATGTGCTATTGGGAAATAAGGGAGCATCAAGACTGAGAAAAGGTATTAGATTTGGCAATAAACAGATCACGAGTGATACTGGAGAGGGCAGTTTCAGCTGAGTGATAAGGAGAAAAGCTAGATTTTCAAAGGGTTGAAAAGTGAACGAGAGCAAAAGAAGCAGAAGTAGAAGTAAGTATAGACATTTCATTTTCCCATGAGTTAGCAGAGAAATAGAAGCAAAGATATGGGACAACAGCTTGAGGGGATGTTTTTTTAAAGATAAAGGGCAGATAGTAATTACCTAGTAAAGAGGGACAAGGTGAAGATTAGGGAGTAGGGATGATTGAGAGGGTGGGCTGCTAGAGAAGGTGTGAAGGGATGGAAATCAAGGGCACAGGTAGAAGATTTATCTTTAGCAAGGAGAAGGGTAAGCATTTTATCAGATACTGGAGGAAAGAACGGGGAATGATATCATGGGGTGCTGGGATGCAGAGAAGGTGAAAAGAAAGAGCTCATGGCAAACAGTCTCTATTTTTCAGTAAAGTATGGGGTACAGTACTAAATAGAGAGGGTTGGGGAAGGTGGATGTGTGGGAAGCTTTAGGAGAAAAGAGAAGGTTTAAAACAGTTATTATGGGGAATGAAATAGAAAATCAATTAAGGAAGAGTAAAAGGATTGCCTTGCTGAGGGTCCAATTGAAATTAGGTCACACAAATTTGTACTGGATCCAGTAAACAAGATTGCCTGACTTCATCCAGCCCCATTCAGCAGTCCACAAAGAGCCAAGGAGAGAGATAATAGGAACAAGCCACAGCTTGAGCAATGACAGGAAAAGGGAGTCCAGAGTGGATGGCAGTGTAGACTTGAACAGATAGGAACCAGGTAGGGACTGTGCCTCCATGTTCTGTATATCACGTCTCAAACAACCATGGTATGGTGACTAGGAAGGAAGGAAAGTAAAATACACAAAAACACAAAATGCGGGTTCTCATTATTACCATCATGGCCATTTAGTCACCCATGTCACTTTGGAGTAAGATGGATCCGGATTTAGTTCCCGTTCTGTCAGCATATCCCTCTCCTGATTCCAGGAATAATTACTGACATTTATATACACGGTATACTATGATTTACAAACCACTTTACATCAATTATTTAATTTGTTCCTTATAACTCTACAAAGTAGAGAGCATAAATATTATTACCTCCACTTTACAGATAAGGAAAGTGAGCCTTAGAGAGATTAAGTGATTTGCCCAAGGTCACATAGCTATTAAATATCAGAACCAGCACTTGAACCTCAGTTCTATATAATAATAATAATAAAACAGATTCATAAAGTGCTTTAAGATTTGTAAAATGCTTGACATATATTATCGCACTTGATCCTCACAACAACCCTGTGAGGCCGGTACTATTATGGTTCCCAGATGAAGTAACTCAGGCAAACGGAGGTTAAATGACTTGCCCAGGGTTACACAGCTAGTAAGTACTGGAGGCTGGATTTGAAGTCAGGGCCTGACTCCAAGGTCAGCTTTATTCTAACTGCCTATCTGACTCAAATCTAAGCATCTTTCCACTATCTCATAGCGGTCTTCCCAGAAAGGATACAGACTATGCAAGAAGATGATTTTTTTATCCACAATTATTTAAAATCAGTTATTCAGTCAACAAGGATTTATTTAGTTACCGACTATGTGCCAGGCACTGTGCTATGTGCTAGGGAAAAAAGAAGAGGGAGGACATAAGCTATTCTAAATTTCCCCAGAATAAGTGATGGAGATAGATCAGAAACAACTAAAGACTCAATAATACTGTACCAGATCTAAATGACAACTGATCAGAACAAGAAATTCAGCCCTTCTTCAAGTTTCTTACGTCTTATCAGTCTTATTCAGACAGCAAGCCAACCAGGTAAGAACTGTGTCTTCTTCTGTGTTCTGTGTATCACCTCTAAAATAAAAATGTTGCCTGGTTGTGATCACCGATGCAAAAACCGAACAAAAGAAGCAACTTATCCCACAAGAAAGAGCTCTGAGCCCACTGGCCAAGGACACGGCTATCACTTCCTTCCCGTAATGGTTGCTGGTAGTCGAGGTTCATGATGAACTGTCATTGTTATTTGGCTTATGGAGAATAGTTTCCAGTCCTGATAGGAATTCTCGGATTTCCAACTTCCTCTCTTTTTAAAAATTCCCTATGTCTCAAAGATATCCATAAGCCCACATTGATACATCATCTTACAGCTGACAAAGCACATTGGCCACAAAACCACAAAGCACAAGCACATCCATCCATTGCTCTATGGACACTGCCTTGATGGTGTTTTGCTTTGATAGAGGTGACCCACACCCTCATATGAAAACCTGCTCAATGGTGCCTTCCTTAAACCTACAAAAAGGTGGTATGTCACTGGATTAATTATCCATCAAGGGAGTGCAATATCTGATTGACCACTAGCTGATGCTTTTTTGGAACCACCAGCCCAGGTCTCTGAAATAGGAACAAAGTAGCCCTTTCCTAAGAGACTGCAGTATCCCTTTGGCCACAAGAGGGACCAGAGCCTCAAAACATCCAGGATGATCCCTACCACTAAGCTTACTCAGCTTTGATTAACCCTTTGCTAGCCAGGTCAGAAATTAATCATCAGATTGAAATGGAATACTGGCAACATTTTAAAATATGAAATTTGCTATATGCATTCAGGTCAGAGACCCTACCCCATAATAGTTACCTACTCTCTCAATTATTTCCCATTCATAGGTTCAAAAACTCAATACGCTGTGACCACATAGTTTATTGTGAATCAAATAAAGTGAAAAGGAAACTAAATCAAATACTCCTATATGGAAACTTTTACCTCCAGCCATCTCTTAGTCTCCTCATATTTCCTTCTCAGATCTTTGGGTGCAGTTTGGGGGAATCTTGACTGAATGCAACTGAGGCTTCTGGAAAAGGAAAATGATCACAGCCTAAAAGAGGAAAAACCTGGGAGACAGAAGGCTTTCATTCCCCATCTCAGACTCACAGACTACGAGGGAAGTCAGTTCACCAGCTGCATAAGATTCACAAGAGTAGGTAATCTGGGCTGCTCTGGATTTTTTCTCCTCATGGGTCTCAGCAACTGCATGTGCTGCAGGCTTGGACCCTCTGCCAGTGTTACTGGTTTCCAGTTGCTTTGTTCTCATGGCACCTCACCTTTAGGGTAGCATTGCCTCTCCAGGCAGTCCCAGTCACCCCTGACCATTCCCATCTCTCTTCCAGAACTCCAAGCCACAGGGACAGAGGAAGCAAAAAGAAACCACCACGATGTTCAGATTCTGTTTCCTTATCCTATCTTATGACTTCTATCCCAGTGCAAATAAGAGCCCAGCAAGCCCCTGGCTCAGAGGTTTCTCCTACCAACGTCATCAGAAAGGACCCTGCCAGTTTCTCAATCCATGAATCATCTTCCATGGCCCGAAAGAGCAATAATTCAAAGGGATGAAACATCAAGTCAAATTCTTCCAGGCGATGATGAGAACAGTGATTTATGCTTATTCTTCATTCTACCTTATTGTTTCCTATGATGAACAAATTCCCCATGGAACAAGCATGCAGCACACATACACTCACGTGCACACAACTACATGCACACATGAATGTACATCCATGTATACACGTGCACACACGTAGAATAGCACAATAAACACAGGCAGAATACAGACGAGCAAGTACTTCTGCTGCAGATGTGCTGCTGACTGGCCCTCCTGCCACCAGGAAGTGACAGGACGCTTCTGTCTGTGTGCTCTATTATTCATTCCATGTTTACCTTGGTCACTGGGAAGCTTCACAAGTCACCCTTAGCAGAATGACTCAGGCCTCACCCCAACAATGACACACCATTTTTTCTTTTTGGTAAATGCTGTTAACTAAGCAATTATTTGTGTTTATTAATTTAGGCACATTTGGGTGAAAAAGAAGTTATTTTTAGGAGGTCCATATTTTTAGGAGGTTCCCTAATTTTCTCCACTAAAATGAAACGAGGCAGAGCTTTCCTTATGTGGATTTTTGCTTGTCATTTTCATAGAATGGATTTTGTCATTCTAAAAAGGCCTGGGAGTATTATCCTCATTTCTTAGATGTCCTAGGACACTAAGGCTTAGAGAATAAATGATGAGAGACAGGACATGAACCTCGATCTTCTTTCACCTAGACCATCCTCCATTTTATCATTTCCCCAAGAAGCTGATCCCAATCTGCTGTTTATTCTCCCTTACAGATACTCTAACTTCCTCTCTTGGGGCAGGAGGTCCCGGCCCTCTTTTGCTCTCCGCATTTCCCAGGCACCAGCTGTGTGCTCAGAGTGGCACCTCTAAGCATCCCTTCCTCCTGCCTTCCACAGGTTGTGGGGAAACATTCAAAGTTAGAGACTGCACACAGCATAAAAGAAAATCCCCTGGGATTTCAGATCCCTCTTTCAAGAGTGTCCAGGGAAATATGATCTAAAGATCACATGGCTTCACAGACATACACATATCCCAGCTCAGTTACTCATGTTTTACAGCTTATGTAGATTTGTAGCAACAGTCACGGACTTGTTTGGAAACACCCAAACCAGGAGAGTGATGGCTCAGTGGAGGAATCAGGCCGACCTAGAGCACAGAATCACCAGATGCTCTTCCACAGCTGTCTCAGAGGTGATCTCCATCACTGTGCACGGCGATGCTGCCCCTGCTAGATGCTTGAAGCAGGAGCTAGGAGTGTGCTGTTGACATACTCAGGGCCACGTCCATCCCACAACCAGAAGAACCAACTGCTGCCCGTAGTCCTGCCAATGTGTGAGTCCCTGGCCTCCAGGATGTACCTCCGACAGAGAACTGCAGACTTGCGACCTGGAGGGCACCTCAAGAGGCTGCGTGGCTCAGCATCAGGTTTCTGAGGAGGTGAGGCGTTACTATGCGCCATGCACACGAGAGACCCCCAAACGGGGCTAGGGACTGGCTCCCCCGTGTCCTAACTGCGGCTCACACTGATAACAGCGCTTCAAGGGTTACTCAACACTTCTCTTACAACCACTTGGAGTGGAAGGTCATACAATTATGATTAAGATCCCTGTTTTGGCAAATAAAGAAAAAACTCAGAGAGGTAAAGGGATGAAACAAAGACACGAGGCAGCATGACCTAGAATCAGTGAATGCTGGACTTTGGAGTTGGGAAAACCTGGGTTCTAGTCCCTTGTACACACTGACCAGCTGGGTAACCCCAGGAAAATCACTTCCCCTCTCTCCCACATCTGTGAAATAAGAACTCAGCGAGCTTTAGGGTCCCTTCCAGTTCAGAATGAAGACGGCAGTAATTAAAGCAGGGTCACTGGGTTAGAGGGTGCCAGAGTCACTCAGCAGCACAGAAAAAGCAAGTCTTAGCACCTGGTCAGTCAGTCAGTCAATCAGTCAGTCAGCAAGCACTTATTAGGCACTTACAGTGTGCCAGGGACTGGGCTAAGTCTGAAGGAATAACGTTAACCAAGGCTGGAGGTCGCAGAGGTTGGATAAGGCAGAGCTGTGTGTGCGCTGTCAGGGGCTGTCACTGACCTGGGTCTTCTCACTTACCTGCATCTCTTTGTGACAAGGGAGGCTTATGTGGAGAAAAGATCCAGCAATGCCCAGAGTGCCAGATCTTGTTTACTGCCCGTGGGACCAGGGCCATGTCACAGCTTCCCTAAACCTTAGTGTCCTAGGATAGCTAGGAAATGAGGCTAATACTCCCAGGCCTTTCTAGAATGACAAAATCCATTCTGTGAGAACTGTAGACAAAAGTCCACATAAGGAAAACCCTGCCTCCATTCATTTTGATGGGGAAAATTAGGGAACACTTGCAGACCTCCTAAAAACAACTTCTTTTTCACCCAAATATGCTAAAGAAGAGGATTTTTTCCAGAAATGACTAAGATACAAATATAAATGGCATCAATAAGATGTACACTTAAAACTAACTACACTCCTTAGGGTGAGACTCAAAAAGGGGACAATAAGTTAAACCAGGAAGCCTTGGGCACTGAATATCTCAAGGTCTCTGTCTCTAGCCCTTCCCCCTGCCCCTCCCCCAATGGTCCAGAATCCTCTTCTCCTCCTACCTGAGGGCCCACTTCATGCCACTTTCTGCAAGGCACAGTGAGTCATGTGTAGCACCAACGGTCCTGCTCACGGCTCTCGAGAGGAAGCCTGCCTCTAAGCCCAGCATCCCTCCCACCATACCATGAGGCCTTCCCTACATGTAGTACAGCACTCCTTCCACAATACTCAATATAAATGATGTCCAGGAAGCACGCTTAAGTAGATGGCACAACAAGTAAGAACCAAATTAAAATTAAGTAGCAGCATCTACAACTCAAGCTGACCCTACATAGCTGACACCCAGTGAGAGGGCCCAGGTTCAAAGCCCAGCTCCAATTCTTACTATCCACGTCACCTTGAACAAGGTGATGCGTTAGGAGGATCACAGGATCATCTCTGGGTCTCAGTTTCCTTCTCTGTAAAATGAGGGGGTTGAATTGGGTGATCTCTCACGCATCTTCCACCTATCAATCATACGATCCCATGAACTTTATACACTGAAGTCTTAAGTCTTGTTCAAAAACAGGCTTTTGGAGCTTTGATGCTAGCTTCTTCCCACTCTGGGCCTTAATCGGCCCCCAGGCAAATAGCGTTTCCCAGCTCTGAGGAGGTGTAGGGCATGCGCTCCCTTCGCTACATTGCGCAATTTTTAATTTCATGGACACGGCAACAGTTTACATGACAAATGAAACAAGACATAGTGGAAGGAACACTAGATCCGTAACTAGGAGACCCAAGCTCTGCAGTCCCAGCCCTGTTATTGCCTGTGTGACCTCAACTGGATCTCAGTTTCCACATCTGTAAAATGAGGAATGAGGACTAAGTAGTCTCTAAGGTCCTTTCCACCTCTATATCTATGATTTGGATCTTTTTAAAATTAGCACAAAGGGGGCAGCTAGGTGGCGCAGTAGATAGAACACCAGCCCTGAAGTCAGGAGGACCTGAGTTCAAATCCAGCCTCAGACCAAACACTTGACGCTTACTAGCTGTGTGACTCTGGGCAAGTCACTTAACCCCAGTTGCCTAAAAAAAAAAAGAAAGAAAGAAAGAAAGAATTAAAATTAGCACAAAGGAGGTTCTTTAGTGCCTTTCCACACCCAAAGCCCGATGACCCCAAAGACTACGCTAGCTAGTATCACTGGAATCATCAGAAGTAGTTATTATTGGTGATTATCCTGTTAATGTTATGACCAGTATTACAGAAGCTCATCCACATGGGCTAATTCTGCCCTGAATTTAGCTGTAGAGTTCTATACAGTCGCATGAAATGCTTCTCATGCGGCAGAATGTGGAGAAGAGAATCCCGCAGAATGGGAACGAGATCAGGCCAAGATTAGGATTCCTATTCAAAAGCAAAGGAGAACCCGTTGGTACAGACTCCTGGAGAAGGGAACAGAGTTTGGGGAAGGGAAGGATGAAGACAGCCTAAAAGAAGTGCCACCTTCATGGAGAAACTCCTCCTGGAGAAAGCGATTCAACACCAGAGGTGAAACACGCTAAAAGGCCTATGGACCTACAAACCCAACTTGTCAATTTTCCATTTCCCTGGCCTGTTTGCATCAGACCACACCACGAGAACAGCAAGACACTTTTCTCTACCTTATCCTCCTTTAGAGAAATGAGAGAAAGACTTGGCTGTGCTCCCAGAAACCCCACTCCTCCCAGGAACATGGAATTCCACCCCACTGTGGATTCTGATTTTATTTACAAGACCAGCAGCTTTGCCTAAGATCCAGGGAGAATCAGGAACCCCCTAAGAACCACCCAACTGTAGGCCATTAAGTCAGCTGGCTGTTCTCCAAAGGCACACTGAGCAGCTTCAGAAGAAAATTTATTTTCAAGGAAGATGGCCTGTGAAAATGGAACTCACACTGACAAAACCAGGGTCAGATGGTGGTATCTAAGAGGCAGCTCTGTTTCCTCCGAAAGCTCCCTATAAACCAGAAAGCAGGAAAGTGGAAAACAGAAACCAAAGGACTGTTTAAAGATGTGAGGGCAAAGTTACATCAAAACACATCAGCAATATAGCAGTTACATGTATAACTTATTTCAGCAGCAGCAACACAACAACAACAACAACAACAATAATAATGCTTTCTATTGTTTCACATCCACTGCTCTTGGAACTCCAGATGCTTTAAAGACATTACTGCCATTACAGGAGAAGAGCACTGAATTTGGAGTAAAAAAATCTGGGTCTGAATCTTTGCTCCATTACAGAGGACTGATGTGACCCACATTTCTCAAAGGAAACAGTAATCATTTGGACTCTTATACTCCCAAGTACATTTCACAAGGCATGACAAGCCTTGAATGGGATGGAATGCTCTTTGCTAAGGCAAAGCCCTCTACATGTACCTTTCCTCCCATCCCTTCCCGTGTTCTCCAGCAGAATGCTCCCTCTATCATCCCAACTCTCTTGCTAATCTTCAGTCTCCCTGGTTCCTGGCTCTTCTCTGATGACCACAGAAATATCCATGTCTTCACTTGATCCTACCATCCTTAGTAGTGATCTCCCTAGAGCTCTCGTCCCTTCTCTGTTAATTAACTCGAGAAAGCCTTCTGCATTTGGTGCTCCCCCTTTTCCTCTCACTAGATTCTAATCCCTCGGCAATCTGGCTTCTGACCTTATCAGTTAACTGAAACTGCTCTCTCCAAAGTCCCCATGGTGTCTGCAAGCCTAATAGCCTTTTTCTCAAGCCTTATCCTTCTTGACCTCTCTTCTCTGGACACCCTTATTCTTTCCCACATGTCTTGCTGCATCTTCACCTGGGCTGAGCTCACTAACTGTGATATCTTCCATTGTGGGCCCCCTTCTCTTCTTCCTCTGGACTGTCTCACTTAGTAATCTCATCAGCTTTTGTGAGCTCAATGAACATCTCTATGGAATTGATTCCCAGATCTTGGTATCCAACCCCAGCCTTCCCCTTGAGCTCCAGGCTAACCTTTCCAAGCACCTCTTGGATATCTTGAACTGAGGTTCTCTCAAACTCATACGTTCAAAAGAGAACTTGTTATCACTCTCCTTAAACATGCTCCCCTCCCCCAACTTCTCTCTTAGGGTAGAGGTTGCCACCACCCACCTAGACGCCCAGATTCACAAATCATTCAATGTCATTCTTGCCCCTCTTTAGCACACAGACCAAAGAGCCAAATGTCACTGCTTCTTTCTAGCTTCACACTGTCTCTAGCTTCACACAGCTGTCAAGCTGGTGCCGGCTTTCATCGGTCATCAGTTGAGGCCTCCCTCAATGCTGGTCCATCCTCTGCCCAGCTGCCAAAATGATTCCATAAGGTAGCTCTGACCATTTCATCTCACGGCTCAGCAAACCCCAAGAGTCTCCTCTTACCTCCAGGAAGGATCAAGTCTAAAATTGTCTGTTTGGCATTTAAAGCCCTTCACAATCCGGTCCTTTTCTATATTGCTGTCTTCCTAAGCTTCCCTCTACAAAGCCAGCAATACTGGCCCACTTGCTTTCCAAGGTGGTGAGCTGACACAGTGGATATACAGTGGAATCAGAAAGACCTGAGTTCAAATCTGACTTCAGATACTTATTAGCTATGTGATCCTAGACAAGCCAAATGCAGAAGGCTTTTTTACCTCAGTTTCCTCACCTATAAAATGGGAATAACAAGAGTATCTAGCTGCCAGGGTGTTTGTGAGGACCAAGTGAGATCATCTTTGCAAAGCACTGTGTATTATATATTACTCCTCCCACACAACTGCTGGTCCCTCCTGGGGTTCTCCCTCATACCTGAAATGCCCTGCCCCCTTATCACAAAGCCTTCAGCTCAACTCCCTCCTTCTGCTAGTCCTTCCCCACTCACTTGGGTCTTGTATTCTCATAGCTGTTCACACATTGTCTTCCCCATTAGCCTGGGAGCTCCTCCAAGGGCAGGGACCATGTCTTTTGCCTCTCTTTGCATCCCCAGTGCTTTGCACAGCACCCAGCACTTAGAAGGGCTTAAAAGAGGCCTGTTGACTGATTGGTTTCAAAAATTATTCAGCAGCCAATAAAATGACAGAGCAAAGGGGCCTCACTGAAAATAGTTACATGCAAGAAGGCCACATGTGAAACAACACTAAGAGGAACACCGGCTGAAGGAAATAAGACAGAACCAGAAGCATCTGGTACAACACAGCCAAAAGAAAAGCTACAAATGAGAAGGAACAGCTAATCAGGTGTGTTTCTAGTACAACTAATGGCCCAGGGCAGGCATCAGCCACGGAATGATGGCCCAAAGGCACAGTCACAAGAACCATAGTCCAGCAGCCCTTGGCTAACCTCCTAAAACTGAGCATTCACAGGCACTCCATAATCAGAATGCATCCCGCTCTATTCTTCTTGTGCCCTGGCTGCATCCAAGTGCCTCCTCTGGCGCGGCCCCGCCCCACTGGCAAAGCATCGCTGTACTTACTATTCAGTGAAGAATCTGGCAATGCCGTATTGACTAACATCCTCTCTGTTCTCCAGCAGCTGGCTCACTGCGTCCTCCATGTACGTGAGGACGTGTCGCTGAGCTGCAAACCCAAAGAAAGAAGGAGAGAAAGAGATTAAAGCACAAAGTCCTGCACAAAAGGAAGAGCCAGCCCAAGGGCTCCTCCAAGTGCACAGAGGTCACAGAATGAGTCCACCACCCAATCTAAGGTAGAAGCCCAGTGCATGCCCCACACCACAATGTGGAACAAGGAAGGGGGCTGTCTAAAGCGTCCCCCTCTTTTTCTTCTCTTTGGGTTTTAAAGACAGACCGAGACGGCAACTCGAGCGGTGCTGCAGTGCAGCAGGAAGGCCTGAGAGTCGTTCTCGAGGCCCCCAGCTCCCTCATCCCCCACACCTCTATTCTTTTGCCTGTCAGAATAATTCACTCCAGGGAGTTACTCCTACAACTGATTTCATGCCTAGAAAGTAGATGTTTCAGGATGGTGCAGAAAAAAGAAAAATAAAGGCTTTTTTCTAATCACCGGAAGCATTTACTGGTCATAAAAAGCATCTGAAGGAGGCAGGCGTTGGAATCAGAAAGTCCCTATTTAAATCCTGTCTGTGTGACCATAGACAAATGACTGAACATCTCAGTGCCCTAGGCAACTCTCTCAGATCTGAATTGGTGGAGAGAGTTTCCACACCAGCAAGTTACACCAATTAAAACACAGGTCCAGAAAGGGAAAAAAGCATCTGAACTGGTTATACATGTATGTGTCACTGATCTTGGTAAATCACAACACCATTAAATCTTTAATGTAATTCAACTGAAAAAAATCCATATTTTCCACATTGGTTGTGGAAAGTAAAGGTTATCCATAGGTTTGAGAGTTGAAGACTGTCCATTTCTACTGTCAACAATTACAATGGTACCATACAGAGGGATGAAGAAGAAAGGATGTTAGAAGTGGCATCAAAGGCATTAGATTTGAATATGGCTTGACCTGGGTGACCTTGGCCTACTTATTTGACCTCCTTTGGTCTCAGTTTTACCATTTGTAAAATGAGGAGGTGACTTGGTTCTTTTTTTTAGCTCTAATCCATGATCCTATGATTCCTTTGGAGGTTGCATAAGTGTGGGGAAAGGGAGAGAATTTGTCAGGACAGCCCTGATTAACTGATTTCTTCCCCAAGCCAGCTGGTGAACTCGCAGAAGGAGCAGGTAACTGAGATAAACCAGTTATGAGCTACAAAGACACAGTCTGAACTCCACTGTTAGCTCTTTATGAAGTATAAAGTTCTCTTTAATGGAATTAGAGGGGCAGAAGATTGGCCACATCAAGTTGGCTTTTAAAAAGCTAGCTTGCTAGTTCTGGGGTCAGTTGAGGCCAGGAGAGCTTTGTGGAGTGTGACCTCTGGTAGAACAGAAGAGAGTCACCTGGGAGGAAGAACTCAGTTCTCAAGAGGGGATCGCTCCTTGCTTTTCTCTTTGCACAACCAGAAGGTAGTGAAGTAGAGATTTCTCTCTCCTATTCCCCAACTGGCCAATCATCTCACATGTGTTGCAGTAGAACTACCCAAAGGATAGAAGAAATCATACTCTGTAGCAAGACAGCCAGTCAGTAGAGGCTGCTGTCAGGAGAGCCCCTGGCAGCAGAAAAGAGATCCATCTATGGATTTAAGAGAAAATGAGGACTTAAGGGGTCAAGCTTCAGAGAGTAACAGGCCCAAACTGCCCAGCGTAAACGCTATACCCAGGGGAGACAGCAGTGTGAGGATACCCTTAGAAGAGAAATGGCATCCTGGCCCTACAGTGCAAGAGATATGAATTGCCTTGGTCATTCCTTATGTAAGTGCCTTACTACCAGTGAACTCTATATATTTTCCCATTGGGGGAATGTTTTGTAGCTTCCTACTCTGTTATCTTAGCTGAGCTAATTTTATCTTTTTGGCTGACAAAAGCACTTGTGAACTTGGAGGTCTTATTAATAAGGACCAGTGAAGAACCTCTGAAGCCTTGAGGCAGTGGTCAACCCTTGAGAAACCGGAGAGTGACAAGGTGGGGAAGTAACTCAGAGGAGGTGTTACACCTTATTTTGGGGTTTTTTTTCTCCATTTCAATGGCACCTTATGGTTTGCAAAGTGTTTTCCTTACCACAGCTCTTTCAGGTAAGGAATACAAGCATTATTGACCCCCATCTCACAGATGAAGAAACTTGTCCAGGGTCACAGCTACAGTAAGTGGGGAACAGGGATTAAAATTCAAGACTCCTGAGTCCAAAATCTACGAGTAACCTTTCCATTATACCAACCTACCTTCACTCAGTGTCTCAGTTTTTCAACCTATAAAATGGGAAAAGCACTTCTTTCTGGAGTAGTAAGAATAAAAAGTCACATACTAAAATGATGCACACACTACCAGTCTCAAACAATTAACCAAAATTCTCATTTGCCCTTTGGTCACAGTCTCCTCACTCAAGAAAACATAGGGGTATCACCTGCTATCCACACATAGCATACACTCGATAAATTCTTATTCATTTAATAAATTCTTATTCATTTACCGGTGTTGACTAGCTTGACTAGGAATACAGGTTACAGGTTGACTAGGAATAAAAACATTATACTGAAAGTCTATAAAATAAATGAGCTTAGCTATCTGAACTATAATTAAGTCTGGAAGTGATGTTATTGACTAGGGATTTCACAAGTTGGTACCTGGCCAAAGTCCAGATGAATAATGTTTACTTTTTGTGACTTGTTCTCAACAAGGGTTTTCCCAAGTTAACAATCAACTTTCACAAATACAAAAAAAAAAAGGATTTCAACAAAACATATTTTAACCAACAATGTGTTTTTATGCTTTGGAAGTCTTTTAAAGATTATACAAATTGAGAATGAAGCTTTGAGCCACTACTCCCTTGGATCTGGGATCTTAAACACAGGAGCCAGCCATTCAACAGTAGAGAGGGCAATCTGTTATTGCCTTCTCATCCCACGTGATTCTTGTCCATGTTCTCCTAGAAATCCGCCACAAAGAGGCCCACCCAACACGCCGTGAGATCTTGTGGAGCTCCTAACATCACATTAGTACCAATGGAGCACAATGTCTGCTCACAATTATCCTTCACTCTTGCTACATGACTGGCCCACCTACATTTCTTTGATAATATCTTTACACTGCTTTTCCGGTGCAATTCTTTATTCTTTGAAGTAATACATGACATTAGTGGTTTGCAAGATAGCAATCACTAAAGCAAAAACAGATACTAAAATGGGAAGAAAAAAATATCAAAATAGTTTGACACTATAGTCGTCTTTTACTTAGCATCTTCAATTAATGATATGCTTTAATTGCATAGACAAAGAGAAATGCCAATTGGTTTTCCAATGGTCAACACTTTGTACTTTTAGATAAGCTGACTGAAAGTGTATTTGGAACTTACCAAAGGACTGCTCCCTGGAAATACTTGAAATTTTCTGCTTTTTATTCAAATAGGGTTGGTGTGACTTTTTTTTTTAACTTTCAGTTGTACAAGTAGAAGGTCTAGACTAAGTGTCTTCTGCTTATGTATCAAAGGTAGATCTTGAACCGAGGTCTTCCAAACTCCAAAGCCAGCTCCCCAGCCATTACACCATGATGCCTCTCTTTTTGTTTAACTTATAAACATGTAATCTTGATTAACAGCAAAAGGTTTTTTTAGTAAGTAAATACAGACTTCTGGGTCATGTGAAAAACAATATGGTGGACTAGACAGTTTTTCTGATGCACCTTTTCAAAACAGAAATTATACACAAAGATAAAGCAACTTCACTGTCTCCATGGTCTAGGTACAGGGGTGGGGAACCTGTGGCCTTGAGGCCACATGGCCACTGGCATCCCACCCCTGGTAGGACAACTAGAATCGAAAGAAGGGGGAAAACCCAGAAACTGAGGCTTACTGACCCAGAATTCACTCAGCCCCCAACTCCCACCTCCCATGCTACCAACAGCAGGCTCTACTAGCAAACCCAATGATATAACACAGGCTTATATCAAAACCCACTCCTATACCCTGGTACTACCCTCCTCTCTTTTCAGTGCCATGGAGATTCTAGCTGCAGGCTGTGGAGGTTTGCTTGGATGATAGCCAGGCTGGCCACAGTCCTTCAGGAGCAAAAGTCTATCTACCTGGGCTGCAACCCAGAAGCACCAGTGCAGCAAAGCTCAGATCTGCTGGTGCAGGGCCAGAGAACTGAGGCACAGAGAGAGTGGGACAAGTCACCAGGATGGGACAGCATCCATGTGAGGGGCTGTGCAGCACTCTACACCAAGCCTACGGAAAGAACATAACACCAGTTGGGGCCAATTCTGGCCACCCAAAAGTCAGCTGAGGCACGGTCCTAAGCTGTGAATTAATTTCTCAGTGATGGAAGAGGCTCAGACACTTTGAGATCCAGCCCCAAGGAAGCCACAATCAGAAAGAGAGGGAGTCAGGAAGTGAATGATAAGGTAAATCAGGAGGAAAAAAGACCGAAAGTACCAAAGATTTCAGGAAGAAGAAAACTCAAAGACCTTGAACATAAACAGACAAATCAATGGGAAAAACAATGACAACAGAAGGAAATAGGGCCTCCAGATCTGGTAAATGAGGTCAGGCATCTTTGAATAAAAACTGAAAAACAAAAGAAAATGATCCAACACTTAATGAGACAAAAGACCCTGTGGAATTCTAGGAGAACGTGGAACTATAACATGCTGTAACATGTTTAAAAAAAGAAATGAGAATTATGACAGTAGAATGTATACCCAACGCACCAAAAAATAATGAACAGAATAGAAAAACTTGAATCTACACTAGCAGATTCATCACAAAGAAACAAAGGAGAGAACAATGGGCTGGAACCATAAGAACACAGAAGTTAAGAACAATCTAGAAGAAGAGAAACAAAAAGCAATAACATTTTCTAAAAATATGCTCACTACATGGGGCAGCTAGGTGGCACAGTGGATAGAGCACCAGCCCTGGAGTCAGGAGGACCTGAGTTCAAATTCAGCCTCAGATACATAACACTTACTAGCTGTGTGATCCTGGGCAAGTCACTTAACCCCACTGCCTAACCCCCTCAAAAAATATGCTCACTGCACAAGCAAAACATACTCATCTTGAAGACACGATGTGCAAAGACAACCTAAGGATCAAAGGTCTCCCAGAAAAACATGACAGGACTGAATGAATGAATGAATAAATAAATAAAACCTGACACTGCAATGAAGGAAATAATATAAGGGAACTGCCCAGAGCTTCTGAATATAAATAATGAAATTCCACTTGAAAGAATTCAGATTGCCTCCAGGAAAAAAAAAAACTCAAGGCTATAAACTTCAAGACAC
Source organism: Phascolarctos cinereus (assembly GCF_003287225.1). NCBI lineage: Eukaryota > Metazoa > Chordata > Mammalia > Diprotodontia > Phascolarctidae > Phascolarctos > Phascolarctos cinereus. The sequence goes on along the minus strand of NW_027556402.1, from coordinate 244,365,337 downwards.
ATAATGTTTAAATTTAACAATTCAATTCAGGAACAACAAATTCTGTAAGCCATCAGGAGAAAGACCTTCAAAGACAAAAGAGAGAACATTCACATAACTCAAGACTGTTCCATAACCACCAGAAAAAGGACATAATGGAATACTGTGCTCTGGAGAGCAATGGAGCTCAGGATGTAGCTCAGAGTGCCCCATCCTACAAATCTGAGTTGGATATACAACAATAAAGAAGAATTTAAAACATTTTTAGAAAGAAAACTAGAATGGAAGAAATTATTTGCCTCTCAAACACCCCAAACAACAGAAATGCAGGAGTTAATAAATGAAGCAAGCAAAGACAGCAAAAGCAACAGAGTGACCACAGAAAGACCACTAAGAAACTTCTTTCAAAATATACACAAAGAGACGGGGTGAAGGTGGAAGTCAAGTGGAGATAATGGTGAAGAGGAAGACAGCGGGCATTATGGACAGAACCTGGTGACAGAAGCCTATGGGTGAATCAATGCTTCTTTTGTGGTATTATACAACAACATGAAAGGGTACATAAAAGGGTGTGAGGGGAGCAGGGGAATAGATAGATATGTGTGATGTACCAGGGTCAAATCTAGGACTAGCAATGAGGACAAGGTAACCTCTGTGGTCTCAGAAAGAGAAGAGCCTTCAGACTAGTGGGTAAGGAAGAAGGGGGAAAGACTGAAAAATAGGTGGATAAAAGAGGACTTACTTTGGAGGTGGGAGGAGGTTCCACTAATGAATGCTCCTATGGGTGAAAGGAGATGAAGACCTTACACTGGATGAGGCCTTGAAAAGTCTATTTGTACTGTGGGGAGAGGAGTGGAACCCCTGAGTGCAACTGGCATCTGGAGGAGTGGGAGAGCATGGATACAGGGAAAAGGTTTTCAGGCAAAAGGAGAAAAAATAAGATCAACAAGAGAAGGTATAGATCATCTAGAGATCATATATAGATCATAGATCAAATACAGAAGGCACAGATAGTGGGGGGGAAAGTCTCTACCATGGGGCAGTATCCTCTCTGACACCTGCAATAACTGGCATTGTTGTGGGAATGAGGCCCAATGGAAAGGGCAATCCATGAGGTAAGCCCTACAAGCCAGTGGCAGAAAGCACCTAGAAGGAAGAGTCTAGAATGGATCCCCTGGGAACTTTGATTGTATAAAGAATATAGAGAAAAGAGAGAGCCTAGTAACTGTAAGGGTCGTGAATCAGGGAATAAGGGTTTAGAGTAAACAGAAAGAAAAGAAGGATAACAAAGAGAGAAAAATTCATTTTGGAAAGGGATGCCAAGAAATGAAATTTTAAAAACTAATGAACAGGACTAGCTGAAGGGAGAGGAAGGGGAATCTACTTGACTAACTAAGAGAAAAAAAGAGGCAGAAGAAATACATCACCAGATAAAAGCAGGAGAGCTCTAAAGTGAAATAGGTGATAAATAAGAAGAGGAGATCGAGGTGAGGGGAGGAAAACCAACAAGAACAGGGCTACCTTAAAAAAAAAAGATTAAAGTAACTGAAAGAATAAAATACTGTATAGCAGAAGAAAGAAAAATCATAACTTAAAAAAACTATTTTAGAGACAGAAGAAAATATAAACCTAACTCGTATAACTTTAAATACAAATGGATTAAACAAGCTAATAAAATGAAAAAAAGAATCAAAGACTAGAGAAATAGATCAATGGAACAGATTAGACAAAGGAAATTCAGACACAATAAAACTCATTAACTCAGTGGTTGATAAAGTGGAAAACAGAAATTACCTAAAACTGCTGGGAAAGTAATCTGGCAGAAATTAAACTTAGACTAACATATATTCTAAATGGGTCTGTGACTTTAATATTATAGATCATACCATTAAAAAATTAGAAGGGAAAAATCTTATACTTCTCACAGCTATCAGGAGGAAATGTATTCTCTTTTTTGTTTGTTTGTTAGGCAATGGGGTGAAGTGACTTGCCCAGGATAACACAGCTAGTAAGTGTAATGTGTCTGAGGCCAAATTTGAACTCTCTAGGGCTGTGCTCTATCCACTGCCCCTAGGAAATGTATTCTTAACCAAGCAAGAGATAGAGGCAATTACAAAAGATAAGATAAACAACTTTGATTACATGAAACTGAAAAGCTTTTGTTCAGACATTAATGCATCTAAGATAAGAAGAGAAGTGGTAGAGTTGGGGGGGGGGGATTTTGTATCAGATTTCTCTGATAAATATTTGGTATCCAAGATATATAAACAATTAATAATATATATGAGTCATAGCCATTCCCCAATAGATGAATGGTCATAGGACATAAATAAACCACTCTCAAAAGAACTGCAAAGTATTCCTGACCATATGAAAAAATGCTCCAAATCAGAACAGAAAAATACAAATCAAAACAACCCTGAAGACAAATGACAAGAAATGTCAACAGTCAGTGCTGCAGAGGGCGTGAAAAGACGGGCACCTTCTGGGTGGAGCTGTGAAATGTACGACCACTTTGGAAAGCAATTTGGCATCAGGCAAATAAAGTGACGAAAATATCCATATCCTCTGAACCAGAGACTCCTTTATTGAGCCAATGCCTCCAAAAAGTCATCGATAAGAAAAAAGTCCCTTTATGCTCCAAAACTTTGTGGTCTGCTTTGGGCCACGGAGACTCAGTCACCCGTTGCTGACCTTTTCCCTGAAGTCAGAAGCCAATGATAGAGTAGAAAGGAGGCTATGTGGCAGTATATACACGGTACCTGTTCTTGAGTTGTACGACCAATATTCAAATCCTGTTTCTGCCATTTACTACTTGTGTGGCTGCAGGTTCTCAGTCTCCTCATCTGTAAAATGAAGACCTTGGACTAGATATCATCTGAAATTCCTTCTAGTCAGACAGTTAATAAATATTTATTAAGCACCTACTATGTGTCTAGCCCTGGGCTGAGTGTTGGGGATACAAAAACAGGTTAAGGCAGTCTCTGCCCTCAAGGAGTTTACAGTCTAATGGGGAAGATAACAAGCAAACAAATATGCACAAATAAATTATATACAGGAAAAAAAGGAAGTAATTAAGAGAGAAGGCACCAGAATTAGGAGGGATTGGGAAAGGCTTCCAGTGGAAGGTGGGATGTAAATTGGGACTGAAAGGAAGTCAGGGAAGCCAGAAGGCAGAGGTAAGGAGGGAGAGCATTCCAGGCCTGGGGGACCGTCACAGAAAATGCCTAGGGCTACGAGATGAAGCTGGTAGTTTAAAGAACAGCCAGGAGGCCAGAGTCACAGGACACCAGCGTATGTGATAGAGAGTAAAGCACAAGAAGACTGGAAAGGTGGGAGGAGGTGGCTAGGTTATCAAGGACTTTGAATTCCAAACAAAGGCTTTTGTAGTTGCTCCTGGAGGCAATAGGCAGCCACTGGAATTTATTGAGTAGGGGAATGAGGCGGTCAGACCTGGCTTGTAGGGAAATCACTTTGGTAGCTGAATGGAGGATGGACTGGAGTGGCGAGAGGCAGGCAGACCCATCAGCAGCTCTTGCAACAGAGCAGGCATTCTGTGACAAAGGCCTGCATCAGAGTGGTGATGGGGGGAAGGGGGGTATTTGAGAGACGTCATTGAGATGAGACCTTATTATCCTTTTGTCCAGTGTAGTTCACTGTGAAAGACCACTCTGGGAAATGCTTTTAGAGCTGTAAAAAGCAAATGCTCTTGTCACCCTGGATGAGAAAAGGCAATGTGATGGGGTGGAAAGAGCCTTGGCCTTGAGTCCTGGCTCCCCCCCCCTTCTAGGATGACTTTGGTCCTCACTTCACCTCCTCGGGACACCCCTGGCATCCTCATCTGTATAATGAGAAAGTCAGGCTCTATCGCCTCAGAGGGCCCTCCACGCCAGCTCTAAATTGAGAATCCTGTGATCTTACCTCGATTTAAGTTTTAACAGCCGAGAACTGTACTGAGACTTTGGGGATGCCCTCTGTCATCTTGCATGGGTTCAGGTATTTGCCTAAAAGCAAACTCCAAAGTCAGAGAAGGCCAAGGTTAATTCAGGGACTGAAGAGTACTGGCCTACCCTGTCCATATAAATGCACAGGCACCTGCCTGTGAGGATATGCGAAGTTACGACTTGTCCCCACATTTCAAAGTCCTTTGTAAAGAGCCATGTGCACCCCACCCACTCCTGGGATACACAGTGGAAGCAGGGCCCCATGCTGCTCAATCTTCCCCTTCTTGGGGCTCCAGCTGCGGGCAGTAAGGAAGCCAAGGTCACTGCTGGAGCTCTCTCATATTGTTCACCAGTGGTTTTCTCCACCTGTACCCCTTATCAGCCTCACGTTCCCGCTGTGGTTAAGAGCACCACCCTAACCTGGAAAATCCTCTCGTTTATCACCCTTCAATGAAGCAGACGTTCAAAGCCATTGCCTGGCAATAAAACATGTAGGGTGGAGCTGTATTTTTTTTTAATGCAAAGGAATAGGTTTTAATTTATGTGAATGATTAAAGAAAAATAACTGCACACCTGCATCCCCTGAGGGAGAAGATATCTGGGCACCTTAGTTGCCCTCTTAAAAAGGCAGTAACTGTCAGAGATAGTGTCTTTTCCTGCTCTGCCTTCACTCTCCACTAGCCAGCAAGGGTTAAATGTTCTACTTGGCACCAACGGGGATGTGCACAGTGCACAGTGAGCCCCAGAGCAGTCTCGGCTTGGGGGAGCTGCCCTCTGGTCTGGGAGCAGCATTTAGGTCCTGAGTAACTGGGCACGTCAGTAAACCCGGTCAGACGCTTCCAGCATTTTTCTCATGTGGCCGTGCCCAGGGACACACCCTCAGATACACTGTCAGCCCGGCAACTTAACAGGGACCACAGGTAGGAAACTTTGTAGTTTTGTCGATTCACCTCACACCAATCACTTAATCTCTTTATGTCATGGCTATGCCTGTATGATCATGAGGATGATAAAACTAATAACACTCAGAAGTGGGATCAAAGGATCATAGGATTTAGACTTGAAAGGGCCTTAGAGATCATCTACTCCAATCTCCTCACTTTAAAGATGAGGAAACTAAAATCCAAAGAAGCTGATTTGCCCAAGATCACACAGGTCGTAAGTACATAACACTGCAGGTATGTTTGAGTATGAATTAGTGCTTTAGAATGTCCTTGATGTGGATGAAAGTTAACACAACAACACTCATATTAGCATTGCCTAATACTTGGCCCACAGGTCGGAGGAGCAGATGTAGCCATTACCATGGTGACACCCAAATAGCTCCAGTAAGGCCTTGGAAGTCCAGGGTAGGTCTCCAAGGAGCCAATATATTAGTATAGCCTCCTACCTACTGATTTAAGAAGGAGGATTTACAAAATGTTATCAAATAGGATTTTCATCTATCTTAGGCCTTGGTTTTCAGGTACTTGGGTCAGAGAAGGCAGCAGGAACAGAGGGATTCTCCAACAGGGTCTGAAATCATCACACACTGAGCCTCAGTGCACCCAGATAGTGGGGAAGTGAGGAGGGACGTTTGCTTATGAGTTCTTGGACACCAAAAGCTGAATGGCATATTTTTGGCCGTGCCTCAAACTCTAACATTTTCCTTACCTGTAAAATGATCTTATAATTTGCTCCATCATCTCTGTAATTCAAAGTAAACATCTAGGAAATTCTCCTCCTCCCTCTCCTCATATTCTTATTTCTATACTCCTCAGCCCCTACTCCTTTTCACCCCATATCTTCCTTTGCCCTCTTATTCCATCCTGTCCCCTGAAACCCCCATGCTACCGTTTATAAATTCCCCTCTATTTTAGGTCTCTTCATTTCAGTTTCTGTCTTCTTATACGGATGGAAACATGGCTTTCCCCAGAAAACACTACATCCCTGGTCACCCTCCCTCCCATTTATAAATTCATCCTTGGGTGCTATCGTATCTTCCTTTGGGATTTAAAACATACACCTTTCTCCTGGGGTCCAATTTCTTGTAGTTATCTACTGGTCTCCAGGTCATTCTCTCCTTTTCTAAAACATCGAGTACTTGGTTCAGTCCGTCTCTCCACACCAACTCTGCCTTTATTCCTGGGTACTTCAATATGCCCTCTAATATTGCCCAGTGCATCAACCTCCTAAATGCCCTCAGTCTCCATCTTGGTCACACACACATTGATGGCAATACACTTGATCTGATCATCACCTATAAAAACATTCACTGCTGTTATCCTGAACTCTGAAATTCTACAGCCTGCGACCTTCTATCCTTCCATCTTCCTGTCTGCCTCCGAAGCCCATTGGATAACATTTCATTAATCCTCCTTGTTAAATCAGCAGAGACTTAAATGAGTAGGTAGGGGACCACACTAGTACATTGGTCCCTTGGGGACCCGCCCTGGGCTTCCAAATCTTCTTCACAATGAACGCCGACCCCTCTTCCCCCTTGTTTTTCTAGTCTATCTCTCCTTCCCTCTCTTCAAAGTCTTGAGAGGACAGCTGACAAGTCAAACATAATTAACCTTGAATTCATCATCCCCTTGTCCTGCCGCCAGTCAAGTCTTGTACAATCCTAGGGTTGGATTATCTTCATCATCTACCTTCTCTGTTCCCACTTCCCTGCTATTGAATACTCCAGGAGAAAGTCACACAACCCGGCTGACCTGGAAACTTATCTTATCTCAACCAGACTTGACTGATCCAGGGCAGTCCTTTTCTTTGTCACTGACAGACTGACAAACTTTCTCCTTTCCTCAAACTTCTTTTTTTTTTTTTAACAAGGCAATTGGGATGAAGTGACTTGGTCACACAGGGTCACACAGCTAGTAAGTGTCAAGTATCTGAGGCTGGATTTGAACTCAGGTCCTCCTGACTCCAGGGCTGGTGCTCTATCCACTGTGCCATCTAGCTGCCTCTTCTCCTCAAACTTCTTACACCACCTCCTCTCCCCACCACCTTGGCCAAAGACTTTGCTTCTCCACTGAGAAGCATACATCTCACACACCCTTTCCCCTATTCTGTGCTTCCAAGTCCTATCATTCCCCATTGTCCCCTTTGCTCCAGGTGCTGGTGCAAGATGGTGACTGTTTCTTTGCCAAGGTCAATCTCTACGTCTGGCTCTCTCCTGACTCATCTCTACTAGAAGCTTCCCTCCTTAATCATCCCCTCTTTCTTTCAGCCTCAATTTTTCCTTATCCACTGGCTTCTTACCCACGACCACCAAGTATTCTGAAGCCTCCCTCATTCTAAAAACAATTTCACTTGACTCAGTCATCTTCTCAATCTATAATGTTATATTCAATCCACAGTAAAACTCCTAAAAAGGGTCATTCATTAATGTTACCTCCATTTCTCAACAGTCCTTTGCAGTTTGGCTTCTGAGCTTGTCTTTCAACTCAAACTACTCTCTCCAAGGTTAACAATAATCTCTCTTTTTAAAACTGTTTACGGATAACTTTGTTTTTATATCACCTTTGTTTCTGAATATATACTTCCCACTTCTCCTATGAAGGGAGTCTTCCCTCGTAACAGCTGTTTCCAATTTTTTTTTTTTTTGTTCTACATACCCCTTTAGGGTTAGGAGTCACCTAGGTGGCCCAGTGGATAGTGCTGGGCCTGGAGTCAGGAAGATGTGAATTCAAATCAGACCTCAGGCATTTACTAGCTGTGTGACCCTGGACAAGTCATTTAACTTCTGTCTGCCTCCGTTTTCTCAACTGTAAAATGGGGATCATAATAGCACCTACTTTCCAGGATTGTTCAACTGAAATAATATCTATACAGTGCTAAGCATAGTGCCTGGCACATACTAAGGGCTCAATAAATATTTATTCTCCTCCCCTTTGACAAGGAAAAAACGTAATTTAACATACTGCTCATAATATTCTTTTAGCTTTATTAAATAAATGGTTATAATAATTGCAATGATAACTTTTGCCCAAAAGAGTTCAAATTAAATTTATATTATATAATTAGAAAACATAAATTATATTCTATCTATAATTATGAAAGCTAAATATTAAATTAAAATTCTAATTATAAAATAATCATTAGTATTTTATGAGGGACATTGTATTAAAAGTGAGAGAAGTAATACAGCAAGACCTCATATGCTTACTATTATCTGCAAAACTTCATAAAAATTCTTTAATTTATAAATTTTGTTGAATATAAATATTTCATTAAATAAATTATAACTTGAAAGATTCTTAAAAATAATATAACAATCACATGGTAACCTAATTTTGATGTTGGACATTTTTATTTGAACAAAGGTTTACAGCATTTGGCTCAACTCCAGACATACACAGTCTTAAATGTGGTTCTGGATTAAGTTTACGCCTGTACTTTGATTTAAAACAAGAATAAAGTGAAAACGCTCGCTCACATGGCAAGTGAATGTCATAAGCTCTCTTGCTAAAAGATGGAATTTATTTTTTATTTTTAGCCACCAGATTAATCAACCACAATGAATAGCTAGTTCCAGTATAAATTTTGTTTTTCTACTAGCTAATGACAAAATGTTGTATTAAATGACTGTTATCATTCAGTTGTTTCAGTCATATCTGACTCTTCATGACCCCATTTAGGGTTTTCCTGGCAAAGATACTGGAGTAGTTTGCCATTTCCTTCTCCAGCTCATTTTACAGCTGAAGAAACGGAGGCAAACAGGGTGAAGTGCCTTGCCCAGGGTCAGACAGCTAGTAAGTGTCTGAGGCCAGATTTGAACTCAGGAACATGGGTCTTCCTGACTCCGAGCCTGGAACTCTATCCACTGCACCACCTAGCTGCCCCTGTATTACATGATAAATATACTTAAAGTTCAATTTAATAAATTGCTTTGTTTTTAACAATGATCATATATAAACTAATCTTTATAAGGAAAAAAATTATCTTCAAATTAACTTCTCTTCTGCCAATGGCACATGGGATCTTCTATCAAAGAAATTCTATTGTAAAATTCATCAGACAGAATAATAACATCAGTAAGCAGAGGACAAATTTAAATTGGAAAACAGTCGTAATACTCAATGAGAAGCCAGATATAGTTTATTTCTGCAGGACATCTGTAATGGCCCAAGGTGGTTTTAAGACACATGATGAGTAATGATAGTTATCAAGCAGTCTGATGTTTTACCCTGCTAACATCTTGTTTATTCACTTACACAAGGGGCAGCTAGGTGATGCAGTGGATAGAGCTCTGCCTTGGAGTCAGGAGGACCTGAGTTCAAATACTACCTCAGACACTTGATACTTACTAGCTGTGTGACACTGGGCAAGTCACTTAACCTCGATTGCCTCAACACCCCCCCCCCAAAAAAAGAATTATATGATATTCACTTACACAACTGATGAGGGGAATGAGAGAACACTCTGGCTCCAAGTACAAAACACAAGTAGGGGTATGCACGTGTATCTGATCATTGCTGGAAAATCAGTCCAGCTTTAATGCCAAACCCTTGCGGCAGTTTAGAAAAACAATTTGATGATGGTTGAAAAACTGCAAAAATACATTGTACTTAAAAGCGACAGGCGTTTGTTGTAATTGCTACACGAACACCAAAACAGTGTGCAATGACCGTGAAGGTTTCAAATGGCTATGAAAGCAAACCTACATTGCTTCAAATACCCACATGCTTGTTGTCACAGAGGAAAAATATATTTGTAATATAAGTGGCCAATTATTGAATGCTTAAGGAACTATTAAAGAATTTTTAGTGCAAACCCTTTAGGCCGTTGCCTCAGATGAGAATCACTGTCTTGTAACAAAGAATAAGGAAAAAAAGGGGCAAAGTCAGTTCAGTCAAATCCACTAAGAGGCCAACCTTGCCTGGCAATATGTGTGGATCATCCCCACTCCTACAAAGGTCTCAACTCTTCCCTTTCAATCTCTTAAGTGATAAATACAATGGCTTTTTCTCAGTCCTCACCCTACCTAACCTCTCCAGCAAGTTTTCATATTGTTGACCCATCTTCTAAATAGTCTCTCCTACTTTGACTTCAATGACACTTCTCTCTCTCTCTCTGTCTCTCTCTCTCTCTCCCTCCTTTTTTCCCTTTCTCCAGCCCCCTCCCCTCTTCCTCCTACCTATTTGACTGTTCCTTCTCAGTCTCCTTTACTGGATTTTCCTCTTTCTCTCACCAACAAAGTCTGAGTGGACACACACCAAGACTCTTAACTCTTCTGGTGATCTTATCAACTGTAATGGGCTCAATTATTATCTCCATGCAAATTAACTCCTAAATCCGACCTTTTTTTTCCTTATTTTTGTAAACATTCATCCATTTCATTTAGATTATCAGCTTTATTGGTATATAATCAGGTGAAATAATTCCTAATAATTTTTTTTATTTCTTCATTGGTTATGAATTCACCTTTGATATTTCTAATATTTGTAATTTTATTTTCTTCTTTTTAAAAAAATTAAGTTAATTGATGGTTTATTTCATTTTTTAAAAAGCTCCTAGTTTTATTTATTAATTCAATGACTTTTGCTTTCAATTTTGTCAATCTCTTCTTTGATTTTCAGGATTTCTATTTCAGTATTTTATTGGTGGCTTTGAATTTGTTGATTTTCTTGGTTTTTTTTTTAGTTGCATGCCAAATTTGTTGATCTACACTTTCTTTTATTAATGAAAGTGCTTAGAGATATAATTTCCCCATTGGACTATTTTGGCTGCATCCTCAAAATTCTGGTAGGTTGTCTTACTGTTATTATCTTTAATGAAATTATTATTTCTATGATTTGTTCTTTGACAAATCCATTCCTTAGGATTAAATTATTTAGTCTCTGATTTTTATAGTTACTTTAGTATCCATTTACTATAATCTTATTGTAATGGGTCCTGTAAGATACATGTCTAATATTTCTGCATTTTTTTTATTTGTTGGTGAGATATGAAAGTGCCATGCAAAAATGAGAAATAGGTATACTCTTTTCTTTTTTCATTCAGCCTCTGGATAAAGTCCAAAATAGTCCTTTTTTCTCTCTTCAGATGCCTAAGTACCACCAAAAGACATGTTTGTTTTGCAATGAAGGAAAGATAAGGAGGTAGGGAGGCCTTTAGGAATGTTTTTCTTCAGGGTACAAACTTTCTCAGAACAGCCCTGAATATACCACATCTTCATCTTCCTAATTAATACAGTCTTAGCTTCATGGATTTGGAGCTGGCAGGCACCCTAAAGTCCAAGTCCCTCATTTTACACATGAGGAAACTAGGGCCCAGAGAAGTCTATGTGACTTGCTCAATGTCCTCAGGTAAGCAGTTGAGCACAGATCCAGGTCCAGGTCCTCAGTCTCTAACACCAGAGTTCTTTTCACAACACCTTTACTTTTACCTTACAAAGAGTACAACTCAGGTTCACAGATTCAGAATCAGAAGATGCTTTAGAGATCATCTGGTCTTGAGAGTCTTATCCTGTCTCCATGGACAGGTTTCAAAATATTCATGAAATTGGATGGGAAAAAATTATATATTTTTTTTACTAACCTCTAACTTAATTTTAGTATTTCCTTAAATTATAAATTTTTTTAAAAAAAACAACAGTATTTTGAGAAGGTGTTCATAGGCTGCACCAGCCTGCCAAAAGGGTCCCTGATAAAAAAAAAGATTATGAACCCCTCATCAAATCAACCCTATGATTTTACAAATAAGAAAATTGATGGCCAGAGAACTAAAAACCATTTGCTTAAGTAAGGTCACACAGATGGAGTGAGGCAGAGGCTGAATCTGCTCCAGGTACTCTGACTCCAAGACCAGTGATGAGAACTCTAGAAACTCCGAGCTGGGAGGACATCAGAAGCTGTCTAATTCAACCGAGTCCAAAACAAAACTCCTTTTTACAAAGCACCCAACAAATGTCAGCAGGGTTTTGCTTGCAGACCTCTAGTGAGGGGGAAACCATGATCCACTGAGGCAGCAGAATCAGCACTTGAGCTGTGCTATTAAGAGCATTTGTTCTTTATAGCAAACCAGAATTTGTTTCCTTGCAGCTTTACCCCACTGTTTCCAGTTCTGTCCTATGGGGACAAGCAGAACAAGCCTGATCCTTCTTTCACAGGACAGCACTTCAAATACTTGAAGACAGTGACTGTGTCCCCATCATGTCTTCTCTTTTCTAGACAAACACTGAAAATTCCTTCACTGATATTCATGGCATCACCTTAGGGCCTTGGCCATCCTGACTGCCCTCCCCTGGACATTCTCTAGGTCAACACTGTCCTTCTTAAACTGAGTGGCTGGAACTGAACACAAAGCTGCAGACGCTGTGTGACCAGGGCAGGGTAGAGGAGGATTATCACCTCTCTGGTTCAGGAAACAATGCTGCTCTCAATTCTCATTCCACTACTTCATGCTGCCATGTTTGTGTATGTGTGTGTGAGTAGATATGTGTATTGTATGCGTGCTATGAAAACAAAATGACAGTGCTATTAATAGAATAACACATTTATACTGCACTTTCCCCCACTAACCTGCTACATCAAATACCTTGTTGTGGCATGAAGGTGACCTGGGGTGCTCAAAGCGCATGCCAGGTAAGTACAAGCTTTGGCAAGTCCCACTAGGGTATCATCCCAGTGACAGATTGTATCTGCTGTCCAAGGACCAGTGAGCTCATCACCATCCAGAGTGACATATCTTTGGCCGCTCTTGAAAACCATCTCCCAAGTTACAGATGGGTTTCCATCTGCTTCAGTGAGATTACCCAAACCAATGAAATGGCAGAGCCTCAAAGCATTAACATATGCAGCAATTTTTGTTTATGGTGTACTTTTCTCCAACAACTTTGTGAGGGAGGTAGTGCAAGAACTATTTTTTTCCATTTTACAGATAAGGAAACTGAGGAGTCTTAAGTGACTAATGAGTGTCAGAGACCAAGTTCAGAGGGCTAACTTCACTACATGCTGTGTTGGCTCTCTGAGCATGCACATTAGACTTCAAACTTACAGGAAAATGGTTTTCTTGTCTATTTGAGATGGTTCCTAGCCTCTGAGAACTCCATAGTTTAGGAAAACATTCTCTGTGCTAATAGAAGAAACCTGACCCTGCTATGAATAAAGAGCTACAAATTGTTTAGACTATGAAAGTCCAATAGCATCACTAAGCTAATACTTAGCAGTGGTTTGCTAACTAATAAGCAGGAAGTGGTTAATGCACCTCTACAAGGGTACTTGACAAGGTCCCTTTCTCTAGTGTGGCCCACTGCGTCACAGCTTCTCGTCCACCCAGCCAAACCAGCCTGGACTTGACCTTCCCTAGGCCCTCCCTTGGCAGCTGAAGGGAAGCCAGTCTTTCCTGATCCCCCCAGGTTCTATCTTCCTTCTCAAGTAATCATGTATATACATTGGTCTGTTTTCAGGTTGTATCCAGTTCGGTAGAATGTAAGTTCCCTGAAGGCTAGGACTTTTTATTTTCTCTCTATATCCCCAATATCTATCACATTACTTTCCTAAGAGTGGATACCACATGTCTGTTGCATTCGATTTTACTGTACTGGAAGCTAGCAAAACCCACAATGATGAACTCTTCACTTTTATTCCCACTACAGTGTCTATGTCTTCCTTTTCCCCCTTCCCAACTAAAAGCACTTTTCTAGCCTTTCTTCACTTTTATTCCCACTACAGTGTCTATGTCTTCCTTCTCCCCCTTCCCAACTAAAAGCACTTTTCTAACCTTTCACCCAAAGTGCAAAAATTCCTTGTTACAACTCTGGCCACATAATAAAATTTCTCTCCTTCATTCTGTTTCCCAGATAATCTTGGCTTTAAGTATTTGCTTAAAGGTTGACACAGTGATGGAAGACCCATCACTTAAGTATTTCCAACCTGGATTTTTTGACATAGGTTAGAATCCTGCAGTATTAAGACCTCTTTTCTTAAAGGGGGATTTCACAGTGGCACAAATTTAAAACACTGGACTATCTGACCATAACAAAAGGTACTATGCCAGCATCTGAAAACTCCAAAATGCTACTTAAACAGCATGACCTACACAATTGCTCAGAAATATGATTTCAAAGCCAAAGGAGCCATAAGCTTGATAAGATCTAGATGTAAAAATAGTTACGTGGAGAACAAGATTGATTATAAAATAATTCTCTTGTTTTAATATTCACAACAATGTTCTCTAGGAAATATAAAGAAGAATGTTGTAGGAAAACAGGGAGTGTATCAAGTCTAAATCACAATCCTGAAGCAGAAACATCTTAGGAAATGAGGTAAAGACAAATTCAATGCAATTTAACAAACATTTATTAAGAGCCTGATATGTGTAAAGCCTTGTGCTTTTACAGTACAGCTATGGATCATAGGTCAAAACGTCACAGCTCATGAACCTAAAGGGACCTCAGAGGTCACTGAAGCCAGTTTCATTTTACAGATGAGGAAACTGAGGCCCAGAGAGGTTAAGTGAGTTTTCCAAATAAACACAGGTAGTATCAGAGGGGGAATCTCAGCCAAGGTTTTATGCCTCCACAGCCAGTATTCTTTCAAGCCTATCCTAGAAACCTGTGATCCCCTTGACACAGGTATTTCCTCCAGTGACGCCCATAGCAAAACATCCACGTCTGTCTATTGATGGCGACTGTTGTTTGTGTGTGCCCTCTGCAGATGTGCCACGGAGGGTACACCAACATGTTGAGGCGTGAATGGCAAGAAGCTTCTATTCAACTGAGACATACGAAATGTACATGGATAAGTCAATAGAAGGGAAAGAACACCAACAAATAGGAGAATTGGAAAAGGCTTCTATAGAAGCAGACATCTGCCTGGGAGGAAGACAAAGGTTCTACAAGGTGGAGATGAGGAATGAACACATACTAGACACAGGGGGGAACCTACAGCAATACAGAGAAGATGAAGAGGGAATTGGAGGAAGAGCTAGCTAGCAGTCCAATTTCGATGGATTATTAAGTAAGTAAAGGGGGAAAGTTCCAAGTAAGGTAGGGAAGGCAGAGCTGCCAGACAGAGGAGGGCCTTAAATGCCAGGTTAATCAGTGTCTAGTTTATTCTGAAGGGAACAGGAAGCCACTGAAGACGCGGGAGCAGGATAGGGCAGCTAAGCAGCACAGTGGACAGAGCTGGGTCTGGAGTCAGGAAGACACTAACTAGCTGTGTGACCTTGGACAAGTCAATGAACCTCAGTTTGCCTCAGTGTCCTCATCAGTAAAATAAGGATCATAATAGCACCTACTTCCCAGGGTTGTTGTGAGGATCAAATGAGATATTGCCAATGCCTGGCAAATAGTAGGTGTTTAATAGATGCTTGTTTGCTTGATCCCCTCCCGAGGTCAGAAGCAAAAGAACGCCTCAACGTGTTGGTGTACCCTCCGTGGCACATCTGCGGAGGGCACACACAAACAACAGTCGCCATCAATAGACAGACGTGGATGTTTTGCTATGGGCGTCACTGGAGGAAATACCTGTGTCAAGGGGATCACAGGTTTCTAGGATAGGCTTGAAAGAATACTGGCTGTGGAGGCACAAAACCTTGGCTGAGATTCCCCCTCTGATACTACCTGTGTTTATTTGGAAAACTCACTTAATCTCTCTGGGCCTCAGTTTCCTCATCTGTAAAATGAAACTGGCTTCAATGACCTCTGAGGTCCCTTTAGGTTCATGAGCTGTGACGTTTTGACCTATGATCCATAGCTGTACTGTAAAAGTAACATAGTCACCCTGTGGCAGGAAGATTATTTTAGCAGCCAGTGGACAACAGATTGGAAAGGGGGTGACTGAAGGCTGGGAGAATAATGACAAGACTTTTATAATAGTCCAGATGAGTAATCATGAGAACCTGAACAGGCACAGTATCCATACGTGTGGAGCAAAGGGGATAAATACTGGAGATGCCACGGAGGTAGAATAGACCAAACGTGGTAGACAACAAGGGTGAGAGAGAGGGAAATGTCAGCTATGAGTTGCAATTATGAGCCTCAGTGGCTGAAAAACAGGGGAATGTGGAGAGGGGCAGAGGTAAATGTGTGGGACATGCTGAGCTTTCAAAGCACACATCCAGGAAGATGATCCAGAGAAGAATGTGCCCAGGCAATTGACAATGTGGGGACGGCATCTTCTGCACAGAGATAGTTGAGCCCACAAAAGCAGGGGAGATTGTCGAGAGAAAGTGTAGAGAAAGAACAGGGACAAGGGAAAAAACCTGAGGGGGCACAAGACTGTGTCCCAGATCCGGATAACAATCCAACAAGGGAGACTGACAAGGAACAGTCATACAGGTAGGATGAGACACAGGAGATAACAACAGCAGAGAAGCCAAGAGACAAAAGAGAACCCAGAAGAAGAGGTTCGTCATGGAAAAAAAAGATCAAGGTGAATAAGGACCGACTATTTAGGCGTCTTTATTTCTGTAAAGAGTGGTTTGTAGTTGTATTCATATAATTCCCATATTTTGGTAGGTGGACTCCCAAACATTTTATACATTTTATAGTTTGGGATTTTTTTGCTTTTTTTTGGTGAGGCAGTTGGGGTTAAGTGACTTGCCCAGGGTCACACAGCTAGTAAGTATCATGTGGGGACAGCTAGTGGCACAGTGGACAGAAGACCGGCCCTGGATTCAGGAGGACCTGAGTTCAAATCCAGCCTCAGACACATAACACTTACTAGCTGTGTGGCCCTGGGCAAGTCACTTAACCCCGTTGCCTAGCCAAAAAAATTAAAAACTGTCACGTGTCTGAGACCAGATTTGAACTCAGGTGCTCCTGACTCCAAGGCCAGCGCTCTATCCAATGCGTCACCTAGCTGCCCCTATTTTGTAATTATTTTGAAAGGAATTTCTCTACCTCTTCCTGTAGAGCTTTGTGTCACAATATACAGAAAGGTTGATTATTTCTGTGGACTTATTTTATATCCTGCTGTCTGGTTGAAGTTATTGTTCTAATTAATTTTCAGTTGAATCTCTAGACTTCTCTAATTACACTATCATACCATCTGTAAAAAGCAGTATTTTTATCATCTCTTTGTCTAAGCTTCTTATTTACTTTTTCTTGTCTTATTCCTATAGCTAGCATTTCTAGTAGTAAGTCAAATATTATTGGTGACAATGGACATCCTTGTTTTAACCTTGATCATAATGGAAAGGTCTCTAGCATTTCTCCATTACATATAATGATAGTTATTGCTTTTAGATAGATACTACTTAGCATCTTAAGGAGTGGTACATTTATTCCTATGATTTTTAACTTTTTAATGCAAAAGGATGTTGTATTTTGTCAAAAACTTTTTTGCATCTCTAGATATAATCATGTGATGTTTATGGTCTATTACATTCATAGTTTTCCTCATAAGGAACCATCCCCATATTTCTGGCACAACTCCAACCTAGTTGATATTGTATAATCCTCGTGATGTGTTGTTGTAGCTTCTTTGGTAAAATTTTATTGAATATTTTTGCAATGACATTCATTAGAGGTATTTGTCTATCTTTCTCTATGTTATCTCTCTCTGGTTTAGATATCAGAATTATATTTGTCTCAGAGAAGTCTGGAATGATTCCTTCTTCCCCTTTTTTTTTTTTGCAAATAATTTATGTAATGTTAGAATTGTTCTTTGAATATCTGACAGAATTCACTTTTAAATCCATCACTTTAGGAGAGCAGTTTCTCTGTTTTTAGGTACCAGAACCATATTTATCTCATGAAAGTTGGTAGAATCTCTTTCCCTGTCTTTGCAAACAATTTATGTAATATTGTAATTTATTGTTCTTTGACTGTTCAACAGAATTCACTTGTAAAATCCATCTGGTGACCTTGGGGAGAGTAATTTCCATTGAGTAGAATCAGACTAAAAGGGGTTAGATACAGAAAGTATTTATCATTCTGGAAATTTGGTACTGAAGTGGGGATAGGAAAGTCAAGTGAAAGGTGTTTTTTAATGGTATAGACATTTGGTTGTTGTCCTTTGTTCTCAAAAAGGACAAAAATGACGTCACTGTGTTACAGTCTACAGCATGTCTGACTATGGCTGATCAGACCAAAAGGAGGTCAGAAGGCTCTACTGTAGGTCGGCACAAATGGGCCATATGAACATATGGGGTGGATTCTCTAAATGTGCACATCTCATGCTTCTTTTGAGCTACTTCAATTCTGCTTTGCTTATACAGCACAGCACCTTCTTTGATGAGGGCACGCCATGCTGGGCAGTTCTGTGCCAGTGTCTCCCATGTCACATAATCAATCAGAGAGAACTTGAGAGTGCATCATGTGAGCGCTTGCCTTATGTGAGTTCTCCACAAAATAGTCTTTTGGACAAGCGTTTGAATAACGTGGCCAGCCCATGGGAGTTGCGCTTTCTGCAATAAAGTGAATGCTTGGCAGTTTAGCTCAAGAAATACCTCGGCGACTGGTATCTTATTCTGCCAAGTGATCTTCAGAATCGTCCTGAGACAATTCAAATGGAAGCGATTCTGTTTCCTAACATGGCGCTGGTAGACTGTCCAGGTTTCACAGGCATACAACAGTGAGGTCAACACAATGGCTCTGTAGATCTTCAGTTTGATAGTCACTCTAATACCTCTTCTCTCCAACACTTTCCTTCAAAGCCTACCAAACACTGAGCTAGCTCTGGAGATGCATGTGTCTATTTCATTATCAATGTGTATATCCCTGGAAAACATGTTGCCAAGGGAAGCAAACTTACAGTATTCAAAACTTCTCCATTTGCTGTAACCAATGGCTCCACATAGGAAAAGACAGAAGATGAAAGAAAAAATGACATTGAGGAAACTTGGAGATCAGAGGGGATAGAGTTGAGGGCAGAAGTAGAGAAGTTGGCCTCAGCATGGAGAGGGGTCATTTTTTTTTCAAGGCTCTGAAGGAAAGCGGGAAAGGAAGGGTGAAGATGATATATAGAGGGCTTTTAATGCATGGAGAAGAGGAAGGAGAGATTTCATAAGGGATGGGAAAGACACCTCATAAGGGAGGAAGGAATGTCATTGAGAGCTTGAGGAAAGAAGAGAAGGCTTGCAACAGCTGCTAAAGGGAGTGGGTCTGAGATTCAATGAAGGAAAAATAAAAGGACTGCCAATTGAAAAAAAAAGTAACATGAATTTATAATGGAAAGTCACCATGATTGAATGAATTCCTTCAGTTGGCATTAGCTGCTCAGAGTTAATGACTGGAAGCACAGCCATTCATGTTGGAATTAATTGTTCTCTGTTTGATAGAATTCACTTGTAAATCATTCAGTAACTTTGGATTTATAACCCGAATGCAGAGCTGATTCAATATTAGGAAAACTATAAACATAACAGACGATGTTAATTTTCTTAAAAACAGAGGCATAAAGAGATAAGCATGTTGAAGACTCATTCCACCCACAGCCAACACCTCATTTACATACATGCATCTAAACTAATAGCCTAAGGGAAACTATAAAATATATTTTTAGAATTCATTCTACCAGACAGACACAATTTATGGGTCTTCCCTTTTAGGAATGTCACGATGACAAGTTTCTCCTTAAGCTGCATCTGATGCCAGTGCTTGCTTACAAATGGCAGGTTGTTCAATTTTATGACTGCCACCCCTCAGGTGCAAATTAGAAGTCACCCGAGAAACACAATGCTAGAGTGTGGGCTTCTGGTGCAAAGTCTCTGGAGTCCTCTTCCCAACCACTCTACTGCCTTTAGACTATCCCCTCTCCACATTCCAATCGGACTTATTCTTTCCATTGTTAGTAAGAGCCTTATTATGTTCAAGGTGAAGAGGGAAAATGCATTAGATGCATTTACCAGTTCTGAGCAAGTTTGGGAGCTACTTGTCATTTCAAAGTCCGGCACTGGAATAACAGAAAGTCCAAATTCTTTCATTTGGAAGGACTATTTTCTTTTTTAGACAAGTAGAAGCGTACAGCACAGGAAGCAGTCCTCAGTAAGCCACCGTTCATAAACAGCTTTGCTGAGAGCATAACAAAGGTTCTGTTGTGCTCTTGCATGGCAGGGCCAGTCAGCAGCAGGAGGAGCAGATGAACTCTTTGAGGAGACAAAGATTCCGTCTTCATGCAAATGTTTGCATTAATAAAAATGAAGAAAAAGATACAGAAAATGCAGGACCGCTGGACATAATGGGTCTCTAAACAGGAGGGTTTTTTCACATTTTCCAGGAGGAGTCAGCAGGTCTTTTAAAAAACTTTTCTCATTCTGAACACTTCACAGACATCACAAGAAAGACATGCAAATAACAGAAGCAAATCAAAGGACATCCCGCTGCTCTGCTGGCGCCTCTCTCGTCCATGCCTGGTTTGTCATTTTCTGTTAACCCTGGTGCTGGCTGCTGTTTTTGTTGAGGAATGAGGGCCCCAGCCCATGTGGCAGGACATGTCCAGCCAGCTGGCCCCAGCACTGAGAACATTACAATGCGTGGCATGTGCGACCACTTGGGGACACGTGCTGCCAGGCAACACAGTCCAGTGTGGGATTTTTACACACCCAGTTTGCAAATCTGTTTGGGGAAAAGGCTTTAAATTAAGTACTAAATACATGATCTCAAGTACAAATGGGAAGGCAGCATGGTGTTCTGAAGAGAGCTCTGAATCTGGAGTTAGGGGACCTAGGTTTGAATCTGGCCCTGGGGCTTGCTACCTGTGAGATGACTGAGTGTATGCCTTAATCTTTCTGGATCTCAAGTTTCCTCAGCTGTAACCTGAGGGGGCAAGGCTAGATGAGTGATTCTTGACCTTTTTTGTCATGGGCCCTTTAGCGGTCTGGCAAAGCTTATGGAGCCCTTCTCAGAATAACAGTTTTAAATAACTGAAGGAAATTAATGTGAGAGTTTAATGAAAATGAGGATGCATTTTTTTCCCTTCCAAGTTCATGGACCCCGGAAATCTAGGCTCATGGATGCCAGGGTAAGATCTCTGAACTAAAACTAAGCCAAAAGGAACCCCTGGTGTAGGTGATCTCCACGGCTACTCCCAGCTCTAACCTTTATTAGCTGGGTCCATCCGATTTAAGGGATGGGGAGCTGAAAATGGACCCAGCTAGTAAAGTCCAATTCCCCACCTGAAATACTGACATCTCAAACTATCGATACTGTTATTTAAATGGGCAAATTTTATTGTAGACTTTTTTTTTCTCACTTCTTCCCCCTAATAGAAATCTGTGCTTTGTATTTATGATACATGGTGGGTTCACTTTGTTGAACATTATTGGTTGTGTTGTAAAATAATCTGGCTCCTTAAAAAAAATCAGGTTTCTAAGTCATGGTGAATCATTCACTCAGAGACAGCCTGAGTGGGTTAATTAGAAACAGCTGAAGGAAACACAATGCCATCACATGCCTGCAGTATATAAGGCAAAAGAAAGAGCTGTTCCAGAAGATCCCCAAGGGGGAGGCTATTTCAAAGGGTGGGACAAAGCTCTGAAGATACCAAAATTAGACCAAAAGGATTTAAGAGATCTGCTCACAGTTTCTAGCAGGTAATGAAGTAATGACACGTGGGGTTCCTAACTCACTCTAGGTAGGGGTTTGGTGGGACTGGGACCGAATGCCCATCATCTGAGATGCCAGGGGAAAGTGGGGCCAGGAGTTATTTATATTAGATAACATAGCACACACTTGAAGGCTTACAAAGTAACTTTCTCATAAAAACCCATGAGGTAAGTTAGTACTTTATCCCCATTTTACAGATAAATAAATTGATGTCTGAAGGGTGAAGAAACATGTTCACAACTAGTAAGTTCTACCTGTCCATCCTTCACTTTGGAATAGGACCCACTGCATCATGAATAATGTCTTGACTTGTGTGTGACCTGGATTTAAGTGAAGCAGAGCTGTGCAAAGTCGTCAGCCTCTCTCTGACAGAGTCACCGAAGTCCAGTGGCAAGACACAAGTCAGGATGACTAATGATGGCTGCAGTGGATGGCCCTGGCATCTCTGGTGTCTGACCGAGCTCTAAACATTCCACAGCACCTGCTTCAGCCACCTTCCTGGCTGTGGGAACAAACTGTTATCTGTCCATTCTCCAGGGGATGTCTTCACATGCCAGGGGTAGACATCCCCTAACTCACCAATGGGTTTAAGGCCTATCAGTTACTCTCACCCTGGTTCAGCCCATCCGCCAAGATGGTTTATGGAGGTGTGGCCGCTGCACTGGTGACAGCTTCTCAGAGCCATAGGTGAGAGCTGGGTGACAGGTGGACACCAAAGGTGGCTGGGCAGCCCCAAAAAGGGCTCAGCAAGCCTTCACACCAGAGGCGCTAGTCCTCCCAGAACACCCCCATGTGCCCCAAGTTCTGTTTATTAAGTATGTGGCTTGTTTATCTACATTTAAAACTGAATTAACTCATTTCTGCTTTGCTATAACTATCTTCATGTAAACACTAGCGCGTATACCAATAGTCTATTCCTCCGTTTCTCATTTGTAAACAGCTGTATCTCTGACGCCAATCAAGATGTACTAGTTTCCACCCCCAAGTCGCCCCACACTCCCAAGGTGTCACCATCCATGCCCTGGTGGCAACGACTAAAGGTACAGCCTCCTTCCCTCCCCGGGGCCAGCCCACAGAGGAACATCGACCCCCTCGCTCTCTGCTTTCAGCTGCGAGATGCTCCGAGCAATGAAAGGAGCAGACTCTGCAGACTTCACCTGGCATAGAATTACACCATCCAGATTCAGTGAGCTTCAGACGCCTCCTCTGTCCCATGCTTCACATTTCAGTGACTCAGGGTCCTCACCTCCAACTTCATGCCATCAATGGAGGCGGTAGATGTGAACTCTCCTCTGCCCAAGACCTTCCCCTTCCCTTCCACACTGATGGTAAGTCTCTCTTCTCAATCAATGCACCTACTTGTACTCTCTCATACCCATCACTATCTCCTCCCCAAGCAGCTTCAAACTTTCTCCACAGGTTCCTTTCTTTCTATCATCAAACATACAAACAGCCTTAAAAAACAGAAAAATCTTTGCCCCTTCTACCTTGGCAAGAGACCATCATATTCCTCTCTTCATTGGCCCCTAGGATCATCTTGATGCTATTTACAGGAATGAGGAAGAACCTTAGGAAGAGGGGAACCTGTTCTGGAGCAAAAAGATCACAGATATAGAGCCTGAAGGCACCTAAGCCACCTAGTCCACCTCCTTTACAGGTGAGGAGCAAAGGTTAAGTGAG